>NC_080646.1:14255925-14564166 GCF_027579445.1 Ammospiza nelsoni
ATTGTAGAAATTGAAAAAACAGACAAAACCAGGAGTGGGAACTGGAAGAATGGAGACAGTGCAATTTCCTTCAAAAACTTGCAGAAATTATTACCTCTACCTTCAAAAATGAATCAAGAACTAGTCAAGTCTCCTGATGTCAGCTACTTTCCTTTCATTACCTGCACTGCCACAAAAGAACATGACAAGCAGTCCAGTAGCAATTCACCATCTGTCCTCTCTGCAGTTATGTATGGATGGAGATGGCCAAAGCAGCCTCCACCCACCTCCCACTGTGCCAAGGAAAGCTAAATCTCCAGTAGCAGGGCTACTTGGCTACTGCCTGAACAGCAAGTAACTTAAAGCAGCTGGTATGGAGGAAAAACCACACCAATCCCAACAACCTGATACAGTGCCTGATCTCTTTCTCTTGGGATGATTCTCCAACATGTGAAGCCATTTTTCTTTCCTCCTTTATAGCAGAAAGGGTTTGTAACAGGAGCTTCCTTGTTTTTGTGTCAAAACACATGAAGTGTTCTGTAAGTGTTTACAAAATGAAGTGACAAAACTGGTGAAGTTCTTTGAAGCCTTTCAAGCCCACCCATCATTTTACAGGGAGGTACTGCACAGCTCTGTTGAAAAGAGTGCTAATGTAGTTTGCTGTGAAGCATTTAAAACAATGTCCAAAAAACTCTTCCTAAGTAGGGAGAAACCCTGCAGGATGTCTCCTGCCCCATCTTTTACCAGCTTCACTTGGGGCCACAGCGAATGACAAACCCTCCAAAATCAGAACCTTTCCTCTAGTGATGGATGAGTCAATCCAACAATGACTAAAAGACTGGAAATTGTTTGCTCCAACAAACAGTATTAAAAACTCAAAATACTGCTATAAACCAAGCCTCAGCAGGCAGTAAAGTTTTTATATCTGAGGAGCAATGATTTATGATTCAAACACTGATGGTACCTTAAATATAGTGATCCAAGTGGAAATTACTTAGCTCATATGTAACCCTCTTTCAGACTCTAAATGCTTCAAATAACAGAAAGAAATACCATGAAAACAGCAAGGGCTATCTTCACTCAGGGCTTGTCTCTACAGTACAAGTCACATTTGAGTCAGTGCTCTCAGAATAGGCTCTTTGAGCTAGGTTTGAGTGAAAGTTCACACTTCAGAATAACTCCTGGCTTTCAGAATACGCTTGCAGAGTGTCCTGCATGCCAACCTGTGATGGCTCTGCCCTGTGCCTGGCAGTGGCAGGCAGCTGAATCATGCTGCCAGCAGCACAGCTGCTTTGACACTCTGCTGTGCCCCTCAGCTCTGCTATGTGAGTGCTCAGTGGCAGCTCTCTGGCCTGGCTCTGTGATGTGCACTGATGGTAGAGCTCCTTCCTGCCACTCCTCTGTGCTGTGGGCTCAGGCCCTTCCAGCAGATCCTCACAGCACCAGCAACACCCCAGCTTCAGTACAATCCCTTTCTGGCTGCTGAAAAGGACTTTTTGAAACATCACTAATTTAAAGCTAGGGCCGTTCATGTGTAGAAAGAGATCACACTGGGAATTTAACTCAGGATTTAACCATGCCATTCTGCTAATAGTCCTGAAACAGGCTTCCTGCGACATAATGGATTCTGAATTGCTCTGCACCTCTGAGTAGGCAGTTATAGGCGTACAGAGAAACCACCCAGCAGTGGTGCTCTCAGCTTTGCTCAGGTGCTGAACCGGGGCATGGCATTATAGGAACGTCTCATGTTCACCTGGGACAGCACATAGAGCTTTCAGAAAATGTTACTGAACTTTGGAGGACAAGTTATTATTGGCAATATTTCTATCTCACATAAAATTGCCTATGATGAATAGAAACATGGAGATTTTACATGCCCTGAGCTGGCAACCCTTCCCAATAGACTTTAGTTCTGGTGAGATGAATGATCTCTTAAAGATTGTTTCTTCATTCATGAATTAAAGATCCCGTACAAACTAGTTTTGTAGTGCTCTAACACTATAAGCAGGCTGAGAGAGGCTCCAAATTAATGTTTGTAGGGCTAGAGAATAACAGCTACTAGTGCAAGTTAATTACTGCTTTGCCTGGCTGACATCTTCAGCAATGCCTTCACCATGCAGATTCAGTGGAGCTTAATAATGGATTTCTGAAAGCAAATGGTTGGAGACCTCTTTCCCCAGGATGCCATTTAAATGAGTTGCCCACTTGAGATAGTTTTGAAAAAGGTTCATGGAGGTGATGAAGCAGAAAATAGAGAGGAAAAGTGCTGAATGACTAGCTGTGGTCTGTGATTATTTATATTTTTATGCTACTTTTTTTTAAAGCAAGGTAGGAGTGTGCATGATAGTAGACTTTATTCATGCACATTGGCATCTTTATTTAAAATCTTTCTATTTGTATGTTGGACATTTAGTTCTGATTACACACAGCCTAGTAACACTTTCATACATTTACTGATGCTGCTCCTCAAAAGGTTTCTCTTGCTTTAAAAATGCCATTGTCCCTTGCAGGGTATTTGATTTTACATGCTGTGTAACTTCCTACTAATGTGCGGATCTAAAATGGTTGGAATGAAAGGTTTCTCAGGAGTTCTTTTTGGTCAGTAGTTCACAAAACAAGAACAGAAGGGGAAAATTTACCTTTAGTAAAGTGTGTTATTAAAAAGGGTTTTTTAATTGTATGTGATTAAACATTTTTGGCCATTTTTTTGTTATTTAGGAATGACATTTAAGTTCAAGAGTGACAGATGTAAGTTCAGAGGTCTAGACATATGAACAACTCTGGCAGTTGAGGCTGTACAGGTGACTGAATTTCCTGTGACATCTTCTCAGACTGTAAATGGAGCTTTGGTGTTGGGACAGGGATTGTGTGCTCAGAGTGGAAAATGTGGAATACTAACTGCATATATAGTGTATTCCATTAGCTTCACATAACCCAGGTGGATGCTGATATGGTATCTCCACAGAAAAAGGTCACTGATAATGTCCTGTGTCTGAGCAGTGAAGAATTAAAGTCTACAACTTCAGCATTAGCATTCAGATGCCTGCTGTGTCACCTGAACTTACATCAGTCACAGGAGTGCAAGGGAAAGGCCTTCAAAGAATAATAATATCCTGCCCTGACAAATTTTCTGGTAAAGCTGATGCAGCACTGTTTGTACAGTTCCACTGACCCTAGTGGTGCCCCTTGCCTGTTCAGCAGCTCCTCAGAATGGCCCCAACACCCCTCAGCTGAGCTTAGCCACACTTTGCTCCTTGTTTTCCTACTGCCTGCCTCTGTCTGCTGGGTAAGGTTAATTAGTGATAGGGCTGCTGCTAAGAAAGGTGGCACAGGCAGCCTCTGCTGTAATCTGCCTTGCCTTTGGAGACTCTTTATTAAAGAAGAAGCCCAAGGGAAGAGTCTGGCAGAAGGATACCCCCAGGAGACAGTTTGACTGATAGCAGTAATATTAAATTGAAATTTAAAAGTTCCTGTGAAAACTTCCATTCCAGTAAGTGAGTGGCAATGATTCCCATTGCTTTGAAAGGTACTTTGGCACAACTGGTTATTTAAAAATCATCAAATGTATTTAATGGTATTATTTTATCTAAATAATACTAAACTGGGGTTTGTTTTTTCTTCTTCCTCTCCTCCTTCCCTCCAGGATGAAAAGAATCAAGTATTAACAACAAATATTTGGCTACAAATGGTAAGTTTTGAAACAAAATATGTTTGTTTTTCCCCTTCAGTTTTAGAGTTTAATCTGGTGAGGGGTTTGAATTTTAGGAAACTTTCAGGTCTGTAGAGAAAATATGAGTTGACTCCTAATTCCATGTCAGATTTTCTTTGCTACCACTAGATACCACAGCAGAGAACTTTGTCCTTATTAACTCATGGCCAGTATTGTTGGGCAGAAGTCAATCTTTACTCACTTTTTAATGAATGGAAGAGATAATAGATAATTCAAGAACTTTGTGAGAGTATTTTGAAATTGTTTTCTCTGAAAGGTTACATTATGACTCAGAATTAACAAGGTGCTTCTTAGCATGCTGACTCCTGTGGAGTCCTAATGCATCCACAAACATTTCTACCATAAGTTTGTCTTAAGCTCTGCAAAGATGGTGATGTGGAGTTTTCTCTACCTACAGCAGCATGGATGAGAATTTGCCATTAGTTGAATTCCCATCAGTACTACAGAAACCAGCTGAGCACTGCATTAGGTAAAGGAAGTCACAGAAGTTACAGAAGATTTTTATTATTACAAACAATCACATAGATTTGCAGAAACTATACCTTTCAGTTTCTTTAACCAGCCCATTCTGTTTAAAGGCATTATTTTTAATTTTATTGTAACATTTTAAATTGAGCACCTCACTTGCCCTGGGGTAGGCCTTGGGAAACAAAGGAAAGACTATTCTGATGATCTGTAAGAATAGCATGGCTATTCCACATATTTACAAAGAAAATCGCCATGGAAGAAGCACTCAGCTCATGCTTTTATAGAGGCCTGTTGTACAGCAAGATTAAAACTGTCAGTATAATATGTTTTGGCTTTTAGCTACAAAGACCATAGTTCCTATGATTTCTTACCAGTAAATGATACAACACTTTGTACTCAAGAGGCTGTAATTTATTTTCCTTCTCTTTGATCTCACAGCATCCTTATCCTTTTTGAGTTTGTTTTTTTTTCCCCTTAGGAAATTTTTTATTATATTATACATTCTGTATTTCTTTTGATTTATTCACCTTCACACATACTGGATATGAAGCACCTTAAGACTGCAATGAACAGATCACTTCGTTACTACAAAAAAATGTAGCCACTCCTCATGGCTTGAGTAGACATAAAAATATAAGTGTTTGCATATTAACTGTCTATTAATGGTGTTCTAGAGAGAGTCAAAGCAAAGCTTAAGACAAACACGTGTCATTCTCTTAGAATCATCTGAAATAATTTTTCCCTGAATCCCTCTCCATTGCATTCCTTGATATACATGTGTATATCATCAGCAACGTATCTTAAATGAATTTTATGATACAATGTACCTTAAACATATTTTGTGTAATTATCTCCAAAATACTTAAGTGCAAAAAATAACTTGAGAGAAAGGGGAATATAAATCTAGTATTTATACAGGCAGACTATTTCATCTGACCATTATCTCCATGGCAATACTGTTCAGCATCAAAAATCTAAAACTTGATCTAAGTTATAGCAGGAGCCTTGCTTAATCACACAGATTGGTACTAACCAAAGCACCCTGAGCTCTTTGCCATTTTAATCCAAATTAAAGGTGCTTCAGCTCCTTTAACAGGAGCTCTAAAGTTAAAGCAAAATGAAGCAGATCATGCCCAGCTGGATGGGTGAACACTTTGTACACAGGGCTGACAGAGCAACCATAAATCTGTTTAATATGATCTCTAATGCAGCCTTGGCTATTAAGTTTTCTGCTGCTCTTGGATTTACGTCACTCAGCATCACCCTGTGCTACAGAGCCGTGGCCATGGGAACTCCTAACGTAAGCTGGGCTAGGAAATGATTGGATATGTTGATATCCACTTCAGCTGGCAGTGAATGCAGCCTGCCAGACCTGGCCCTGCCACCACGAGTGTGACCTGCTCTGGCAGCTCCTGAGGATGAGTCACCCAAAGCCACTGAGCCACAGCTTTCAGTGCCTTAAACCCACACAGCTGATTTGCTTACATTGCCGGTCTTTGGAAAAAACAGATTATCCTGGTGTCTCAGGACTTCTACATTACACAAAGATGAAGTGGTAAAAAAATTACAGTGACATTCGTCAACCAAGAAGTTCATGTAAAACTGTTTACTGGGAAAATGCATGTAAAACTTCTGAAAAAATATGAGAAGCAGTTGGTCAGCTCACAGAAGCTGTGCATAGATGGCTGTGAGCAACACAGGTATCTTAACTAGGGAACTGTGAAACCAAGAACTATGAACAGAGCCAAGTAATTGAAGATTTCCATTAAAAACTATTATCTGTAAAGCTAAATGAGAAAACAGTGTATGACTCAGATCTTTTGTCTGATTTTGCTACAAATTCATTGTAAAAAATGAATGAGATAAATATAGAAGCACAGGCCAAGAATAAATATAGTAAACACCTCACAAAAGCTGCATGATGAATGCTATTAGTTGTGCTGAATGCATCAAAATGGTCATTTATGCTGTTGTAAAGGTACAAGAATGCATTTGAATACCTGCAGCATGAGGCTAACTGGTAACTTGGAGTATCAAATCAAAACTTGCCTGTGACATTAATGCAAGGAATTCCATAGACCAGTTTGATGTGAATACCCCATGAGAATGACGAATAACATTTACCTCCACAATACCCACTGGCAATTTTTTCTGACCTTAATGTCTATCAAACATTTTGACAAGGACCACTAGACACAAGGGGTGTTGTACATTTACTCACCCATTTAAAAGTTTACATTTAAGAAATTAACATTTGGCATTGCAACAGCTTGGTAAATCTGGACAAGCCCTCACTGTAAGTTACATGACACCTACAGCCAAGTGAAGTTAATATAAACATAATAATGGAGATACAAAGAAGCACATAATGAAGCATAGACAGAGAAAATTTGGTACGTTTTGTAAAATGAATTGAACACTATTCCTTATACCCTTGATGCTCAAGAGAAACCACCCTAGTATCATAACAAGCCATTTGCACAGGAAGGGGTGATGCACAACCTCAATTTCAGGAAAATACAGCAGGAAAATACTCCTGGAGTGCAGGAGGCTTGCTGGGGCTGCCACAGTGCTCAGCTGGCTGCAGGCTGGGGCTCTGCTCCTGTTTATAGCTGTGCTCCACCATATGTTTCAATGTCAGAGTGTGGGATTTAGCAGTGCTGAGCTCAGATCAAAGCCCTGCTGGTGCAACTGTGCCAGCCTGCCTGTGCCAGCCTGCCTGTGCCAGCAGCCAGGCCTGGGCTGGAAGGAGCACAGGCAGCCCCAGGGCAGCTGCCTCCAGTGCAGGAAGCGCCAGCCAGGGAGGAAACCTGTGCTATGGAGCATCTGCCTCAGAGTTTGGGCAAAGCCAGGCCCAGGAGCTGCCAAGACATCCTGCTGGCATTACCCTTGTGCCATCACAGTCATCTTCTGTCAGCAGTGAATGCTGGCTGCTCTACCCCATGCCTATGAGCAAGGTACTACAACCTGAGAATTTCCAGCCACAGCAAACAAAGGTCTCTATGAAGATAAAGATAATGGAAGTTACTGTATAAATTATAAAAGCAGTTCAATCCCAAACTGGCACCTGAGACAGTGTGAACAACAAAACTCAAGCACTCCAAATGTCTTCTAGGCTGTAATGTGCACTGCAGTGTGAATTGAAAATGAGGGGTTTATGAGTTCCATTGTGCTCTAGGTGGCTTAATTCACTCTTTCTAAACATTTCAGTCCCTGAAGCTAAACAAGAGAACACCTATTGTTTCAGCCCACCCAGTCCCTAAAGAACTAGAGTAAAGCAGTGGATGAGATGACCTAACTTACTTTTTGTGTGTATGGCTTAGTACTGGACAGATCATTATCTGCAGTGGAATGTGTCTGAATACCCAGGAGTGAAGAATGTTCGTTTTCCTGATGGACTGATTTGGAAGCCTGATATTCTCCTCTATAACAGGTAGATACAATTTTCTTTGTGTGTGTGTGGGGATGGAGGGAAGATCATAGAATTATAGACTTGCAAAATTTCCCTTGAAAGCTCAACTGCTCCAGCTTTTCCTGGGAAAGGGAGTCTACGTGAAGTTTTCTAGAACCCTGGCCAAAAACAATGATAAGGGCAAGGTAAATGACAATCATCTCATCAAAATGCCTAGATTTTAAAATAATTCTCCAAAACTTTCTAGGTGTTTGGAATACTGGAAAATTACCAGTCTCCTGTTCACAGAAGAGAAGGACGTATTTGCAAACACTTTGTGAATAACAATATTATCCCTACCACCATTCTAATTGAGTAGCTTTTATGAGATGGTGTTTAATGGCATGGATAATGATAATTTTCTCTGGAATTTTTTGGTTTAAATAGTTACAGGGGAATTCAAATTTGATGTTTGCTTGTCAGGGTTTAGTTTGGGTTTCACTATAGACAGGAGAGGTAATTGCCAGGAAGGATCTTTACATTTTTCCATGTCCAGTTTTGGTGTTATTCTTTCCTCCTGCTACAAAAATAGCTGAGATATTTGCTGCTCTCCTTGTCAAACTGTTCAGAGTTGGGCCTTTTTCAGGAACAGACAGATTGCCATCAATCCACTGCAGAACCTTTAGCTGACATTGAGAGATTCTTTGGCTGTATGTTCCATGGTAGTTCCCATTGTGGAATTTATTTAGTTCAAAAAATAAAACACTGAGAGCTGCCTGTTCCATAACAAGTTGCCTTTTGCTGCAGTTGTTGTGGGCTTGTGTGCTGTTGCCCAGGTGCTGGAAAGAACTTAATCTGCTCTGCCCATGGAGCACTGGCTCTGCTGTGGTAGTCAGGGTACATTGTTTAGCTGCCTGTGCAGATGAGATGAACCTTTTGTCTCCCAGATGGCATTCCTTCCTTTGTTTCTCTGCCCTGTGTCTCTTAAGGACACACTCTGCTGTGCTTATCGACCTGCTCCCCCTTCCCACTTCAGGAGTGCTCTTTGTTGTAACAAGTCCTAGAGAATGGCTGCTCCAATGGCAGCTGCATTTTTCCCCCATTTGCCTTTTGGGGAGCACCTTTATATTCAGAGCTGCAGTCCCAGGGGCTGTTGCAGTGCAATAATGGAATAACAGCACCAGGGGCAGCCTTTGCCAGGCCCTGGGTACTTCTCTAGGGCCTGCATTGTGGCACTGCTGTCCCAGAGGTACAGCTAACACTGAAGGATCTCTAGCTACCCTGATTTCATAACTGACAGTGTTCTTGGGAGAATCTGACAAACGACACTTTCATTTCCATTGTCCTGATGAACAACATGCTGTGTATACCATGAAATTGGTACTCTACAACAGCAATTTAGTGATTTCCAAAAAAATGAGTTATGACAATATTCTTCCTGATTTATATCACATACCTGGGAGAGACTTGGCAATGTGCCTGATGATTTAGGCTTCAGTATTTAAGTATATCCAAACTGAAATGGTAATAGTTTAGGAATTAGTCATATTAATATATGCATGCTAACTGTAGCTGGGGTGGGTTATAGAATAAGAAGGGTCACAATAACCTGGAAAACTGAAACCACAATTTTTCTGTTAATACAGATTTTCAACTCTTCAGATTGTTAACTATGACTCAGTCATGAAATAATTATTCTGCAGTTTCTCTGTTACAAACACATATTTAATCCAAAAATCTTATGCAGAGTTTAGTCAGAGAGCAAAGCTATTTAAAATAAATTCTTATGCCTGTTTGAAATTACATTGGGAATATTATGATGTTCCCTTCTAGTGACATGCCATTTTGAGATAGATGCTTCCAATTTCTATGCTTCACTAGGGACATGCATCTGCAGTTACAGAGAAATTAATGAACTATAAATTCACTTTCCACTTTAATGAATGCATGTTTCACTATGCCTTGAGTTCTTACACATCTTGCTACAGCCTAGTACAGAGAAACTGGCAGCTGTATTAAATTTTACATCCAGTCTATTGTGGGTAGAGCAGGGCCAGTTCATCTGAGAAAAGAAAATCTAGGCCTTTGTACAAATTCCAGGATTGACTGTGTTAGTGTCATGTGGACTATATTCCACTTTTAACTACACTTATTAAAAGTGTTCATTTCTGGTGGGATTATCTTCCAAATGGCCACATATTGTTCAGTATTTCATGGAATTACAAAAATTCTAGAAGTATGTCTCATTTTAAGAGTTTTATTTTTCCAGTTTTATAAACATGAGGTTAGGTCCCAGTGAGATTCTATCTGCTAGGTCCAGCTTTGTAATCTCAATGTCCTGTAATCAATATCTGCTTACAAGTGGTTATACCCTGAAGAGGAAATGTTACAGAAATTATTTGCTATCATTACATTCCATTTCAGTCCAGTCTCTTCAAGCTACTTAGTGCATTCCCAATAGAAACAGTGCATTTCAGAAATGATTAGAAGCACAGCATGGAAAAACAGATGCTCCTTTCTCAGAAAAAAAGAATTTCATGTTTGAATCTGACTACCACTGGATATTCTTTTAAGAATGTGCCTATGAAAGGCAAAGTCATGTGGAAATGAAATCAAGGTTCCTTGATCACTTGTGTTCTTGTGAAAATTGTATTTTTGCCAATTACCAGAAACAGCAGCAAGGTCTTAGAATCAGCTCCCTGGTGTTTCACTACTCTCCACTCCAGAGGAAGAGAACAGAACCCAGCCCAGGAATCATTAATTCCCACTTAACGAGTGATTTGTGTGGCACGGATAATTTTACATCCTAAATTTGACTACTTATTTGAATGCCATCATCTAACCCTTATTAATTTCAAGTCAAAGCAATTATTTGTCTAATACAGAACCTTGTTGGAGGACTTTAGGTCTGGTTTTTAAGGAAATGAGACCCATGCACAGGTGTGCCTGCACACCTGGGTGAATGTGTGTGTGATCTTGCTGCCCCTCTCCCCAGTATCCTCTACCAAATCTGGCAATGCAATCAGTAGAGATTTTTGCAGCACCAGTTCCTTAGAAATATCACAAAAACAGGCAGCCAAGATGTGGAAGGAGAAGAATTAGAGCTCCAGCTGGAAGAGGAGCTGCAACACAAACGGGGAAATGCGGCCATGAGCTGTGAAGCTGAAGGAGCGGCTTACCCTGCTCAAGTGGCCTCAGACCTGAGCTGCCTTTGCCCCTCAGTGTGCTAAAATCAGGCATCAAACATACTCAATGCTGAGACTTTCTGCTTCTCTTCTAAGTTCACATTAAATACTTGCAAGTATTTTCAATACTTCTGAGCCTTCTGCTCACCACAGGAAAAAGTGCAACTTCAGATGGGCAAGTAATTATTTGGATTTAGCTTTTTCTTGTCTGCAAATTTCACCAACCAGCCCAGATATTTTTTAAAATCTAAGTTATTCAAGTACAGAAGGAGGAAATAAAATGCATATTAAAAACATTTAAAATAACAGTTGCTTTATTTTAGCTTCTGAGACACAAAATTTGAATCAGAATAGATCAAATATTAAATTCCTCTTTTCAAAGAAAATAATATTTCAATAAGTTTTCCTGCTAAAAAACACCTTTTAATATACTTGATTTTCTCCTAGAGTTATGAATATTTCATTTTATGACCATCTCATATTTTTACTGTTTTTCTGATGATATCTTAAAGGTGATTAGAAAATTATGAGATACTACTAATAGGCAAAGAGACATTAGAGACTTGTAGTGTTCCAGTCAATGTGGAGATACACAGGTTTTGAAGTCCAGATTGCTGCAAGCATCCAGAGCCTGAGGCTTGTGTAGCTCCCCTGCCCTGCCTTGCCCAGCTGGCTCTGCACTTGCCCCAGGTGCCACCCCACCCCCCCCAGCTTGGAGACTACAGCAGGACAACAATTGTAGCTGTGCCTCATTGTGTTTCCCATCTAGAAGCCCTTAAAATATTAACGCCTGGTAAATTCCTGCCAGACAGAACTGAGATATTCCTTGGCAGTAGATGCAAATTCATCATTTGGAGCCCTCTCCAAATGACATTATAATTATTTTTCTAGAGACTTGCTGTCTAGAGACAGCACAGAGGGCAGTGCTGGCTACACCACTACACTGACACATCAAATAGGGCTGCTTTTTCTTCTTGTCTGAATGCAATTTGTGGGGTCTGGGGTAAATAATGAAGGCTGGAGTTGCACTAAAGGATCTCATGTATGAAATGTTGTAATAATGGTCACCCATATACAAAGAAGTAGGAACATACAGACACTGGAGTATCCATCTCCTCAGTAGTCATTAGATGCTGTTAACATAGACACCAAGAGAACAGATTTCCCTGTACAGTTGCTTGAGAAGTTTTTAAAAAGTGCTTACTTTCCAAAAGGAAATCAATAGAGCCAAGGCACTATAATGAATCTAATGGGCAGGTGGGTGGCAAGAATGAGGTGGCTGACTTTGCCTTACAGCTCTTAATCAGGAGCAAACCCAGAAGGATCAGGCCAGTTACTCTGAGGCCACAGAAAACTGATGGCAGGAAAAAAGCTGTCAAGTTTTAGGGGTGTCATAGTCCTTTTATGAGAAGAGATTTGTTTCAGACATTCTTCAGCCAGTCAAAGAGCAAATAACCCATTTTGTTTTTCCCCTGTTCTAGTGCTGATGAAAGATTTGATGCTACTTTTCACACTAATGTTTTAGTCAATTCTTCAGGACATTGCCAATACCTGCCACCAGGTAGGCTCTTTGCATGTCATAAATTTTGGTAGATTACTTGTGCATGGTGTGGTTTCAAATTTGCCATAAATTCTCTTACATTTTATTTGTTTAGCTAGCATCATCTGATAGATGTAAGCCTACAGGCATTATGGTTATATGGTTAACACCTTTGCATGAAAACTCTCATACAAGATACATGTTTTATTACAATTATGGAAATTCTTCTGTCACAATACACAATTTTAGAAGTTTGAAAATCTTTACTATAAAAAGATATTTATTAAAGTAATGGTAATGCCTCAATAATTTTTATTACATTATTTTAGTGTTTCTTTTATGAATATGTTAACTTTACAGTAAGATGCTTAGTAACATCTTGGATGTATTTCTATTTGAAATGATTCAATGAATGCTTCATCAAAACAATTTTTGGTCTGGATGTACAGCAGTGGAGCACTGTTTCTCTTCCCCAACTCAATTAGCATAATCATTAACTCCTCCTAGTATCTGAATTTTGCAAACCATAGCACTAGAGCAAATGCTTTCCAGACAAATTAGGTTTTCTGCCTAAGATGTCCAGAGGGTTTCAGGGGTTTGCTTCTTGATTTAAGATGCTCTCTTAAGATATTCCATTTGGTGGGGATTTTTCAGTTCAGTTCTGAAAGATGCTGAAGGACAGGGTCTGACTCAACAAGTGAAAAAGAAGAAGCTCACTTTCCTCAGTAAATCAATATCATATAAATCTAATAAAACAGCAAATAAATATTTCAGGATTTCTTATGTTTCAAGATTTCTTACTTTAGTCAGTAAAGAAATAGAAAGAGATTACATATTCTGCTTAATTTCTTCCTGAAATACTGTATCTAGAAATCTGACTTCTTATCTGAATATTCTTCCACTATGTGCCAAAACCGAAGAGTATCCTTAAAAAACAGCAAATAACATCAATACATTAATGGCACAGTTTTCCCTTCTCTATGACTGATTTTTGCTCTTTACATGCCAAGATAGGACTGATACTAAAGATGCTTTATAAATTAAAAGCAGAAGGCACAATGTAGAACAAGTTCTGGTTACAAAATGTACATGAAATTCTGTGGAACAAGCATTTAAATTTTGTGCTCTTGTTTCAAATCTCACCTAGGCATATTTAAGAGCTCATGCTACATAGATGTACGCTGGTTTCCCTTTGATGTTCAGAAATGTAACCTGAAGTTTGGATCCTGGACTTATGGAGGCTGGTCCTTGGACTTACAAATGCAAGAAGCAGATATATCTGGCTATATTTCAAATGGAGAATGGGATTTAGTAGGTAAGCTCTCCATTCTCGGTTACACTGTGAACTTGCAGCCTTGTCTCCACTGCTGAAATGGATGGAGTAACAATTGGGAAATGAAGACAGAAATTAAATTAATAAATGACCTAGCCAGTGACATTTGAAACTCTTGAGAACAGATCTCAGATGCAAATCAACATTAAAAAAGAGATAAATTTGCTGCTTGAGTACTGTAAGTATCTTTTATCTGATTTTCCTTTATCAGCTGAGAAAAAGTAGGGATTAAGCTTAAGTAGTTTTACCTGTAGCAAAACTTGGGAAACTAAATTTCTCCTTTTCAAAAATAAACACTATATAATACACAGTTTATTCACATTAATCTCTGGTTTTCTTCCTCTTTCCTCCTCCACAGGAGTTCCTGGGAAGAGGACTGAGAGCTTTTACGAATGTTGTAAAGAGCCCTACCCAGATGTAACCTTCACAGTTACCATGAGACGCAGGACTCTCTATTATGGCCTCAATCTCCTCATTCCTTGTGTCCTGATATCTGCACTTGCCTTGCTGGTTTTCCTGCTTCCAGCAGACTCAGGAGAAAAAATCTCACTAGGTGAAGTATTAATAGAATATTGTAAATATGACTAAGACAAAAGAAGTTGTCCTTTTAAAGTTTCTTATTAAAGAGTCTTAGGCAGGAGGAATAGTCTGTATGTCCCGGCTCATGGGCTGTTTTTAGTGTTTGATGCTGAACCAGCGGAGGCATAAACAATTCCTGAGTACTTTCCTTAAGAAGTAGGCTTTCATTTTTTGACATTTATTTGTTGAATCTCACATTCATTAGGTGAAGCTTAAGTTCACAAATACACATTTGAACACTTTAGCACTGAATTCTTCTTAATACTTCCTTTTAATATTGAATTGCATTAAGAACCTATGGTGTCTTCTCAGAAAGATTGATTCTAATTGCTCTTATTTAACTTTTTTTTAGTGAATTTTAACTTAAGGAATGATTTGTGAAACAAATCTGAGCTTGAGTTCTTGATCTTTAAGATGGAGTTTAACTATGTAAAGAAACCTTTTGTCCCATACAAAATTCAAATTAACTGACTTCTGCTAAGTAAACATTGCTGTTTAAATGTAGAAAAGTTGACATTTCTCCAGAATATGGTTTAACTGAGGAGTAATAATCTCCTTAATTAAGTTGTCCTTCACCATATTTTAAGATGAATTTTTTGTTCCTTAATCCTTTCCCACCTGACAATGACTCATTATTGTTTAAGTCCAGTTAAGAGTTAAGTCTTTTTCTAGAAAGATGGGAGCTCATCACTGAGCAACAGAAGTCAAACTCCAAAAATCAACAGTCCAGACTACTCAGATTCACACCATGTTTCTAAAGCTAATATAGTGCAAGAATTGCTTTGATTTGCCTCAGCTAATTAGCAAATAATGATAAAAGTTGAACCATTAGAAGGATGTAAAAATATCCATGAGCGTGCAAGCGTTGGTACAGGTTTGGCAGCACTGCTACCCTGAAAATGAGGCAGTACAAGGATGGACAGGAGTACCACTAACGCGCTGGAGCAGGGGTACAGTGGGATTGCATCTTGCAGAGAACATTCCTTCAGATTCATTGTTTCTCTTACTGTTGTAATTACCAGCTACTGATATGATTTCATGCTTCATATTTATCTTTCAGGTATAACAGTTTTATTGTCTCTCACGGTCTTCATGCTGCTTGTGGCTGAAATTATGCCAGCAACCTCTGACTCTGTGCCCTTAATTGGTAAGCTTTTAGTCACTTGGATTTTTTTAGCAAACAAGGTACAGTGACTTTGCACAAAGGCCAGCCTTAAGGCAAATCACCAGCTGTAAAATGGATGACTGCAACTGAATTAGAAAAATATTGCCAATTGGTAAGAGCTCTGATGGGTGCTCTCTGCTCTGAATGAAATAAACAATCTATGTATATTTGGGGAAAAAATAAGAATCAATTTTCCATGGAAGAATTTGTTGCAGTTTTGACACAATTGGCCCAATTGTGTTCTGTATTCCTAATTCCGATTAGGAAACTGGAGCACATGAGCTAAATGTAATTAAATCTTCCCACTGTAACTTTTCAAAACAAGTGCCAGTCAGTTTATACAATAATGCTGAAATAAAATTAGAAGGCAGCCTGTGTCAAGGTTTCTTAAAAAAGGCAGGTGCTCAGTTTTACAAAAACAACAGCTAAACACTGGCTATCCCCTCAAAATAATGTCCATTATTTCTGGTGTTGAGAAAATCTTTCAAAAGTACCTAGAGCAGCACTAAACTGGACAAAGAACTAAATGCTATGAATGCATATATAAACACTCCTTATTAAAGCTATATTATATACAGCCAAAGTATGTTCCTGTAATGATTTCTTTATTTTGCAGCTCAGTATTTTGCCAGCACTATGATTATTGTTGGTCTTTCTGTTGTTGTCACTGTTATTGTTCTACAATACCACCATCATGATCCAGATGGAGGAAAAATGCCTAAATGGGTAAGGTTTGATTTTCCTTCACTATCCATTGCATAAATGTCCAGCCAGTGGTCCATGATTACCTCCTACTGTTAAAAACATATAAATTCCTCCAAGACAGTTTGTTTGGAGAAGAAGTTTCACCAGAAATGAGGTATCCAGATATGTTCCATGTGGCTGGTTTCTTAGAAAATATTTGTGTGCAAGAGAGAATTAATATACCTCCACTAACTTCTCATGTCCTTCAAAACAGCTACGTGCAACTCAGGATGTTTTTAAAACCTAAATATATAAATGAAGGTGATTTTCAAATAACCTCCAGATGTTAGAAGTGAGCCAGGTAGAAGAATAGAGTGTTGATGGAGATGAGAAATGCATGAAATACACTACCCTTGAGGTGCAGCTGTGCAGCTGCTCCATCCTTAGCTGCTGCCCAAACAGAAACATGCATAGCCTTAAGAGCATCTGTTACAGATGGCTGTTAAAGTGACATTTATATCTCTTGTCAAAAACATCTGTAAAGTCCAAAGAATTAAAGTATTTTTTCAAAGCACATAAGACTCTTTAAATAATGTCCTTCTGTGGGGGGCGTGGGTTTTACAGAGAACGTTGTGCTGATATTAGATTACTCCACACTGCTGTCATCACCTAAATGTTCCCTCCTTTGACTTCACCCAGCTCATGGCAGCAGCAGAGCTTTCTGAAGATGGAAAGACCTTTCTTCTTTTTTCTCTCTAGAACAATGAAATATTATTATCCTTACTAGCTGGAAAAATGTGCATACAGCAGCACCCTGAGGACAAGAGATAATGAGGTATTCCCTGGCTTGTCCTGGGGTGGTGACTTTAAAATAAATTTCAGTGAAGAGAATTAAAGGTAGATCTCTTTAGACGTGTGTTTGATGAGCTAAAGGGGACAATGTTTAGTACTTAGCCAAACATCATCAGAAAACAGAGTACTTGAGGTTGAGGATGAGCTGTACTATTGAGAAGCTGAAGTCCAACAAACATTATTTGGACACTGGTGAATTTTGGATAAGGTCCTCATTTAACAGAATTTTATCCTTCTTGGTAGAGCTTGATGGTGTTAAAAAAGTAATAGGGCAAGATCTGTCTCTGGCTGGGATATTTGCATGTATCTACTCTGAGTAAGAATCCACTGTCAGAATAAATGGATCAAATCTAATATTAATTACAGGAAAAAGTTTGCATATTATATGATACAATAATATTTCATTAGAACTCTGAAAAAGAAATGCTGGAATGAGCTCTTAAAATCTGATTTAAATAAATTACATAAGCTTTCATTTGAAGTGGAACAGTCTCTGGCTTTCCTGCATTTTCTGTAAGGTTGGATTAAGCCAATGTGGAAAACAGTGAAATGACATACACAGATAAAATCTGCAAAGTATTTTTTTAAAAATCAAAGTAATTTTTCCATATTTTCTTCATGTTATATCCAGATCTCTTTTCTAAAATCTGCAACCGACTGTTGTGAACACAATACAAGAACAGAGCCATAATATTTTAAATAATATTTTAAAGCTTAGTGGTCCAGTCCAGTCCAAAATCTGTTTCAGCAGCCCCACCCAAACAGTAATAGCTATTAATTGAATATTAGAGCACAAATACGAGAAAAAGAATTGTAACTTTATTGGCTATCATCCAAAGCAGTATTATTAAGACTATTAAAAATTAACTCTTCTTCAGTAAGAGCTTGGTTTGGTTTTGTCTAACTCATAGCTTTTAGTAAAGGTGGAAAAGTCTGCCATGTCACTGTTCAAGTGTCAGGAAGAATCAACACTATGGACATTCCCAGCTGAGGAGGGGGGAGTCCCAGTACTGATATTCAGCCTGAGGCAATCAATAGTGCTGCTAGAATAAGTAAAGAACCCCAGTGACTGGTAAATTAACCAGCTGGAAAACTCCAGCAGCATTTTCTAGAACGCAGTGCAGGCTAAGCAGACACCAGGGAGCAGTCACCCCAGCTGCCTGGATACCAGCAGCACCAGAGACAGTGGCTGTGTGAAGAGATGCTTATTCTCAAAAACGTTCTTTCAGACAAGAATCATCCTTCTGAATTGGTGTGCTTGGTTTCTGAGGATGAAAAGGCCGGGGGAAGATAAAGTGCGTCCTGCCTGCCAGCACAAACAGCGGCGCTGCAGCCTGTCCAGCGTGGAGATGAACACTGTGAGTGGCCAGCAGTCCAGCAATGGCAACATGCTCTACATTGGCTTCAGGGGGCTGGAAGGGGTTCACTGCACACCCACCACTGATTCCGGTGTCATCTGTGGGAGGATGACCTGCTCACCGACAGATGAAGAAAACCTGCTGCACAGTGGGCACCCCTCTGAAGGGGACCCAGACTTGGCTAAGATTTTGGAAGAGGTCAGGTACATTGCAAACCGATTCAGAGACCAGGATGAAGAGGAAGCCATTTGCAATGAATGGAAATTTGCAGCCTCTGTAGTGGATCGGCTCTGTTTGATGGCCTTCTCAGTATTCACAATCATTTGTACAATTGGTATTTTAATGTCAGCACCAAACTTTGTAGAGGCTGTGTCTAAAGATTTTGCTTAACTCCTAACTAAAACCTGCTTCTCTGATTGGTATGTAGCAAATAAGAATGTGGGGTCTTTTACTGCTTGTTTTTAATGACTATAATGCTTCTCACTGTCTGCTTTCTTTTGCCCCCCCTGCCCTCTGGTCCTGAGTTCCTTTTAGAAGAATGGCACCATTTCAGAAGGGAAGCCAAGAGTTTCTCTCTGGGCTGTGTCTACGTAGCTCCTCTGAGCACTCTTTTATGGAAAATGCCAAGTGACTGCAAGTCCCTTCAGAAGGATGGGGTACTGAACCACCACCTCTCACACATGTTCAAACTGGCTGTTCCAAAATAGGAGGTAGGCAATGTCAGAAATGCCACTTCTTCCAGGATTTGTTATAAAGGATAGCAGAGTCCATCTTATCTATTTGAATGAGTGATCATAAACACGTTTCAGGTTAAATCCAAATGGCTGCTCAAACAGAGAAAAGGGAGAGATGTCTTATGCAGCTCCTCAGCCCCTCACTTGCACCCTGTAACTCCCTCCATGCACTTTGCATACAACATATATGACTTTCAGGATTTTGAATTTGTCTGAGACCCAGAAACCTGAAAGCTGAGAGGACACACCACATAACTTGTCCTTCATATCTTTCTGGATTTGACCTAGAAATTTGGCTTGAATTCTAAAACAGGCTTTGCAGTAATTGTTACAGTTTACTACTTCTTCCTTTTCCCCAGAAGGGCATTCTTTCAACTAATAGCCATTTTAACTATCTAAAAGAAAAGTGATTGATTTAAGATGCCTTCATCACCACTTTTTTAAAAAAACCAACCCCCAATGCTTGTCTCTTTACTGTTAACTGGATTCCAGTGTGGAAAAAGTAACTCAATGTCTTGTACAGGCTTAAGCATAAATGAAGAATCTAAAGCAAAAAAAGCCATTAAATCCTGAGATCAAGGTTTTTATTTAAAAATTAAATGTTTGATATGTTGTATGCTTAGCCTTTTATATAACTCCTTCTGTTGAGTCACCATAACAATGTCTTTACAAGAATACTGCACCTTTTCTGCTCACTCTAACATCAGATGAGTACTAATGAGTAATAAAGCTTCTTGCTTCTGATGTAAACTATTAACTGTATAAATATCTATTTATATATACACACTGCAGATACATCCAAGGAAAGGTAAGAACTTAAATACAATTTTCCCTATGTCTAGACAGACTTTTGCAAAAGCAAAACTAGTAGTCCAGCACTTTGTTATTTTTGGATTTGAAATTATCTCGTCAATATATGCTTAGTTTGGATGTCACTTTGATGTCTTAATGGAAAGGGCTGAGCTGAGAATACCAGGAGCTGAAACTTTGTGTGTACAAAAGAGCTGAGAATTAGTCTCTCACTGGCACACCAGTATTCCTAACCAGTGCTATAAGTGGTAAAAGATGTAGGTGAGGATAAGTTTAGCATTGGTTGCACCCTCTACCCTACAGAATCCAAATTTTTTGGCTGAGGCCTTCAGAGACACAGAGGCCTGTTGTTGTACCATGGTTTTACTGTGAAATAAACTCAAGGCCTCAGTTTATCTCTTAAGATGGATTAAAATAAAGTTGCTATAATGCTTATCCTCCCTAAGTAACATTTTCCTTCTCAGAGTCTGCTCCCTTGAAAGCAAATTTCATGGAAAGCAAGCCCAAAGTCACCCCAGGTACCACTCTTCACCTTCAAGATTGAACACCTTGTACAAGCACCTTCGTGCTTGAGATAGGGCAGGAGGAGCGAAAGGCAGGCAGGATATGTCTGAGTTTGTGAATTTTGTTTTCCTGAAGGTGCATTCCAGATCTCACACTTTAAAGACACAAGCAAAACATTCAAACTTCTTGTAAGTTCATCCTGAAACCATATGTCAGAATTACTTGTGAAGAAGTTAGGTTTTCAGGAACAACTATTAAGAATAAGCCATGTAATAATTCCTGCAAATAGTTTCTAGTTTATAGATTGCATATCAATGGGAAACTATGAGTGCAAACTCTGAAATGTGAGTTTTGTTCATTTGTGAATAACTGCACCTATCATGTGGCATGTGCTCCTCTTCTGGGTAATCTCTCTAGGCTAGGCTTCCTGATGAGAATGTTGATTTGCATTGGTATTTTTTCCTGCTGCAAGTATCCCTAAATAGATATATAGAGTGTTCCATTTAGTCTTTGTAAATTTTCGAGGTCCTCTTGGAGAACAGCTTTTCAAAGACAAATGAGGACCTTTGAGGTTTACCTTGCACAATGGAACACAACTATTGCACTCACAGTCCCTGATGCATGTAGTATAGGAAGCATGAGAGTCCCCCTCTTGCCACCCAAATCCTTTTACAGTATCTGTGGAAATCATCTTTCTTAATACAGGAGGATAGAGAAAGAAAGCTACAATTTGACAGTAAACTTCATTTTCAGTGACAGACATGCCTACCCTCAAAAACTGGAGAGTTTGGCCTTACATGAAGTCCTGCCAGAGTCTGTCCCAGTGGGTTGGTAAAGCTGTCAGAGAGCTGGGGGTGCTGCTGAAGGGGCTGTGAGACACCAGCATTCTGCCCACACTGCCTTTGTCACTGGCAGGGTCAATACAAATGCACCAAGGGGACAAGGGAACCCTCATTTTCCTACTGTTGACACAACCTGTAAACATTTGCTAACAAGTTAATGATACATTTTAAATGTAAGAGTGACTCCTCTATTATGTTACTTGGCACCTCTAAGTTAAATTTTCCTGTAACTGAGCTGAGCAAAATTGGTATGGTTCTTGTCAACTTGTGTGTGTCTTAAATATATTTGTGTATGTGCTAAACAATATTTTGATCTAAATGCTGTGAAAAAAAATATTTATTTACAGTTCTGGGCATAGAGATGGAAATTAAATACTGTATAGAGTATGTGTATATAATATTAAAGCCTACATATTGATGGTAAAGATCTGTTATAATCTTAAAGAGTCCAGAGAGAGAATAAGAAGTGGTTCACCACAACTAAGCTATGACTTGCCTGACAAATTCAGAAGCTCAGTCTAGAGCTCAGATGTCATGTACAATACTATGTGTGAACAATGTATATTACTTCTTCTGTTTTTATATGGAAACATATTGAATATTTAAAAGATTTTTTAATATTAAAAAAATTATTTAGGTGTTAATGCCAAAAAGGTTCCAAACATAAAATTTTAAAAACTTAGTTTTAAATACAGATAAATTATGTAAAAAGTATTTAAAATATGAAATTATTTTATATAGGAATTGATAATACTATGTAAGACTTTTTTTTAAAAGATTTCTTTAAATTCTCTTTACATTCTCTAGCTGCAGGATGTAGTCTCAGTTCACCTGTGACAATTCAATTCTTCACCTTCTTTAACAAGACAAGAAGGTAAACCAAAGCCCCAGATTTTCTTTCTTTTGTTTTACTATTTTTTACATTAAGAAACACTGCATAAAGGGCATTAGAAAAAGATGTTACATCTGTCAGGTATTGATTATCATATAAGCAACTCAATGCCTTTTCAGTCCAGTACAAATAAAAGACTTAGATCAAGAGACTTTTGATTCTTTTTCATTTTGCTAACGTTGAAAAAACCCAAGTGGTAGAAAACATGAATAGCCATAAAAGGAAGAAAGATGTCTGTGGTTATATCAATCTGGGATGACAGTGTTCTTTGATAATGAAATATAAATTCATATCCTCCTGCCAACCAGTCCCACACCAAACATATATTACTTCAGTCTTATGTAAGCAACCAAAGTTAACTGAGAAGGACTGATATACTATGTAAATTTTGGACTGGCCTCAATGTCAGTACTAATTTATTTTTTCAAGTTTAACACAGAAGAGAGAGAAAACAAATCCATACCAGCTGAATAAATTGTTGGTTTTGCCAGCTGCAAAGTTTGTTTGTTGGCTACTATTGAAAAAATATCTAATCAGCAGAATATCCCTCAGATGCAAAAGGATGTGTCAGTGCAGTTTCTTGCAAAGAGATGAGTTCTCCTGCCCATGTGCTGAAACAGCTTCCTTTCTTTACAACACCCTGCTGAGCATGTGCCAGAAGTGAAAGATCAACGGTTGCTGAACCCAAGACTTCATTCTCTTCAAGCTTCCCTAAGTAAGGAACAGCTGGAGAAGACCTCCTTGGTCCAGGGCACCACGAGTCATTCAAGCCTGCAGTTGTTACTGACCCCAGGCTGTCCCAGGGGAAGAGCTGCCAGGGTCACAATGTCAGATACTCAAGTGAGGCTGGTGCTGCTCACTCTGCCAGTGTGCCCCACCCTTCTCCAGTGCTGAGGAGCAGGACAATCTGGGTCACATTTACTGAAAGGCTTGAGTGAGCCCAACAGGGCTTAGCACACGGCAGGCAGGCTCCTGGCACTGTCCCTGAACTCCCCATCACTCACACTCCACCTCAGAAGCCTCTGAGTGGGGATTAAAACCAGAGCTGTGTGCTCCTGCTCTTGGGCATCTGGGTGCTTCAGGTGCAGAGCTGCTGGGCTTTAGGAGCTTTCCCATGAGCACATCCAATGCCATTGCCCTCTGGGTGGCAATGCTCAACACAACACTGGGTCTTGTGGCCATAGAGATGAACAGGACCAGCCAGCCAGTTTTAATCCTCAGTGTATCAGGGTGTGTTTTACTTCAAAAATACTGGTTTGTTAGCCTAACCTCATCTTAAAAAGTCAGTAAATCTTAAAAGGCTGTGAACAGAATCTCCACATTAACCTGGTAATCCAGCAGGATCTCAATAGCACTACAACCACAAATGAAAGCCTTCTACTGTTTTTTTTTTTTAAATTATTTCATTGCTCCTGCTGCTTAAGAGAAAACCTTAGCATTTATGTAACATTGATTTATGCTATTAAGCAATTTGAGCAATTTGCAGATGATGGCATAGACAGAGAATAAACAACAATTTCTCACGTCCCAGTGAACACATTCAGAACTGCAATATTCACAGAAAATGAAAGTATTCTGAAGTAGTCTGAAAATTAGCATCAGTCCAAAGATATAACAAGTAAATCACTGGGCTTTCAGAGCCGCAGTGATTTGTCATGTAATGATGCTATACAGGAATAACAACTTCAACTTAAAATAATTTGAGCTATCTAACTATTTTTACCTTTAAAAACCCCCAACAAAACCAAAACCCAGCAGGAATTTAACAATTAACATGATATAATGCTACTCTGGAAAATGTGTACATTAGAATAACATCTATAGAGGTTTTCCTCTTCACTAAACAAGGATATAACCCAATGCCTCAGTGCCTACACAATGCAGAGAAGTCTTTCTACTGAGCCTGAAATTCTGGGATCAAGACCACATTCAATCCAACAAACCTCACAGTTATTATTTATGTATTAGTCTGGTTCATGGTAGGTATGTGAATGAATAAGCCAAATATTAAATATTTACATAAAACTGATTTTAGGCTAAAAAAAAAATCTTCATTCCAGAGCAGGATATATGGACAACATCCTGAGACAATATTATCTTCTCTCAGTGTACATGCATTACATGGAGCTGTGAAAAATTTCAGTAATAACTTTTGTTCCTATAAAAATTCTGGTTTGAGATTGCTTTTGCTAGTGAAGCACATTCACTGCTCCCTGTCCTTCTTCTGATTTCTGGCCACATGAAACCTAATCAGCAGACTACTTTGATCAGAAGAAATGTTACAGGACTGACACTCAGAAATCCTGTGTAAGTTTAACACTTAAGTTTTCTGACTTGTCATCAGAAAATCTGATGTTATAGTGCCAAGTTGTGCCAGAAGGAAGATGCTTCAATGGGAAGCTCATGCCAGCCCTGCAGTGCCATTGCCTGGGCAGTGAGGGGGCCTTCCCAAATGGCAGCAGAGCAGTGCTGGGCACAGCAGGGCAAAGCAGCCTCCCCCATCGCTCCATGGAGCATGGAAAGTAAGTTCTCCTGGTTCTTCAGACTATGATCTCTACAAGGATACAGTGAGTATATGCTGCCTTCACCTATCAGCTAGCAAGATTTTATTGATTTTGATGAGGTAACAACATAAAATACTTGGGAATTACAGGTTACAATACACAGCTCAACTGGTCTTTGCTTAAGACCATCAGAAACTGTCTTAAACTGGACTAAGCTGAAACCAGGTTAACAATAAGGACAGTGGTTGCAGTTCTCTCTTTGCTGAGCACTTTAAAACCTATAGAAGTTAATCTGTTGCATCTTTCTCTGCAGTTGAGGTTAACATTCATGTTCCTGTTAGCAGTTAGCAAAGTGGTAAGATTGCTTTAATGATAATGATACTTCACACTTTTACACTGTACATATTGTTTAAAATTGAAAGGATCTTGTAGTGAAGAGATTAGAAACAAGGAGAAGCCAAAGTATTGTACTTTTAAAAATAAACTGTGAAAGATAAAAAGGGCATATGAAGGACTGGTAGAGGGTGAGTGGAGACAGGTTTGATATTACCATCAGCAGAGAGATGTGACATGCCATCAGTACCACACCTGCACCCCAAAGCCCAGAGAGCAGCAGAGACTCCTGGACCACCAGCAGCTGAGCAGAGCCTGTGCTGTTTGTGCCGGGGGGGCTGACAGGGGACAGGTCCACACTGACTGGGGACAGAGCAGTCATAGAGGGACATGCTTCAGTTAGCTCAAAACCAGTATGGTTTCTGTTGCTAAAAATATATTGAAATTCCTAGTTTTCCAGTAGGTTTCAGTTGCAGTAATATGCCAGAACTTTTATTATGCCAGCTGACAATGGAATGGGGGTAGCAACCTTCTTGCTGAAATTTCCAAGCAATCTGTGTGGGTCGAATGAGGCACAAGTGAAAACTCCTACGGCCAGCACAGCTTTCACTGAGCAAGCTCACTACTCTTTGCAACCCTTTAATGGATTGCTCCCTGCATCTAAGAGAAGCCAACCCATAATGAATGGCACTGCAGACATCTGAAGCATCCAGCAGTTCTGAGAGGCTGGATCTGTGCCCATTTATTTTCTCATGCACTTTTCCTGGTGCATAAGAAAATATCCTGTGTACTTGGAGCAATAAAACTGGCACAGTGCAAATTCTGAGATTGGCTTCATACATTGGCTTTACCATTTTAACAGTAATCCTATATCAGTGTAAATGACAGGAGATTTAGCCCAGTATTACATATAAAACACACCTTCATTTTGAAACTTGTGCAAATTCAAAACCTGTCCCTAGCTCCCAAGACCCAAAGAATAGTGGTATCATGTCTCTGCACAATAGACAGAGTAATAACAGCAACAGAAAAATGTTTTCTCCAAGATAAACAATGCCAGAACTTTTTGCATAAAACCAGTATTTGTCATCTTTCATGTATAAACCTTACTTAGATCACTTTCTAGATCTCAATATTTTCCATGAGTTTGTCCAAGTAGGAAAAAGAAAAGAAGAAAGATAATGGGACACAGTAAGGACCCAAAAATTAGCTTTCAGAAACAGATATGCAACCTCCTGAAAAAGTGCATCTGCAAAAATATTCAACCAACAACCTCAATGATCACAGATTTCTGCAGAGTTACAATTGAGCTTGTGAGTAGGATGACAGGTGTGCCCCATGAAAATCAGCAAAACATTTTGGGGAAAAATATCCATCAAATTATCAGGAGGTGTTTTAGAACTTTATTTGCAATATTTCTTCAAAATATTGCCCATATGATTATGTCTAATACTGATTAAACAATTTCTTTTTATTTTACTGAAAAACTTGTCTAAGTTGCAAGGCAGACTGAGGGGCCTCTGACTCTGCAGAGGTAACAAGCCAGTAGCAAGGATGGTGTCCCTCCTGGAGGCTGTGCTCAGGGACTAAAAGCACTACAAGCCTGAGAAATACTGACTATCACTCTGTAAACAGTTCTTTTCAGTGCTTGTGTTTGGGGAAGAAATTCATCCTGTCCCTCTTTGCAGTCCTGCAGAGAGCACAGACAAGCTCTTTTTTATGATAGTAATTCATGTTCCAACCTGGTGTACCTGCTCTTCCTCCTTTGGCTTCACTGCAATTGATGGACTAATATGGCCTAACATGACTTGCAATTAGATTCATAGAAAACCTGCAAATGGTTCCTGTGGTTTATTAGCTCCTCATACTTCCTGTCTGTGAGCCAGTGGCACCTATATTTAAAAGGGCAGCTGCTGGGCTATCAAACCTCCTACTTTATCTCTGGGGAAACACTTTTAATTTCTGATGAGACTATCCTAATAAAGTATAGTAGGTGCACTGATAAAAACAGCGTCTGTACCATCACACAAAAGAAAGGGGTTGAGTCTGACTTCATATGAAGCTCTCCTAACTCTCAGCACATTGTTTACAGGCAGAGCAAGTGAGTAGGAGTGCTCCTGCTCCCAGAGAAGAGCTATAGTATAATAAATTTAGCAGAGACCGATTACTGACTGACTTCCAGATACTACTGCATTATAAATAGCTGACTTTATGAGACTAATTTATTACTGTAGGCTAAAGTAGTGTATGCATGAACAAAAATTTACTTGTTTATGAAAATGTTGGGGACATCAGCTGATTTCACGGGAAAGGATGCAGGGTGGGGATATTTTGAAATACCTCAGCATGAAAATACAAGTTTCCTTAAAAGAGAAATGGGATTTTACCATTTCCACGTGGAATACCTCTGCATGTGAAAGAAACCTCATGAGGGTGGAATATGGCACAAGTGCACTGTTATTAACCTGAAAATGTCTGTGACCTATGCATGTGAAATATTAGCATCAAGAAGACACTTAAGACATATAGAATAGGATTTTAAAAACAAAATATGAACTGTTTATAGCATAGAATAAGTTGGTGTTATAGACATACAAATATAATTTGGACAGTAACAGCTACTTTTTAACCCTGTGTTAAACTCTGCCTGTACCTACAGCTGCATTCTCCATTTTTATGCTTCCCAGCTGCCAGCAGTCCTTGCTGGAGTGCCACACCTGTGCAGCACGCCCTTGCTGACTCACTGGAAATGGCTCAGTCAGCTCTCAGCTCTCACAAAGGACTGCACAACCAAACAGGCAGCAGTAACAGGACATGCCTGGAGCTGCAGTTACCAAGGTGTGCTGAACTTAAGAAGGAAGTTGGGAGAAAGGCTGGGGAAGTACATACATTTCAAATTAAATGACAGACTAAACACTACAGTGCAACCCAATCTGCTTTTGGAATTATCTTTATTTTATCACTGCAGGAAATTTCTTGTGACTTATCTGAGTTACACCTAGCCTTGTGCCTTCCAAGAAAGCATCAGGGCCCCCTGCTGAAAAGAATGGTGAAAATTCAACTACATAAGAGCTGTGGAGCAGGATTAAGATGCTATTATAGATCTTTTATAACCACAGGATGTCAAACATTAACACTGAGAGATACCAGCAGGTAAGAGACACAATCTTCCTGCAGGAGCTGCCAAGCTTATTATGAAACCTTGACCCCAGCCAAACCTCCCTCCCTCTCCTCCCACTCCAGTAATTATTTCAAATCAACAAGACAGTGAATTTAATTTGTGAAGTTAACAGGTCTTCAAAAAAGCCACTCTTATTCTGTCTAACAGCCCTTCAGTTTGCTTCACTTCTGTCTTAACGAGTTTCCTGTTTTGGCAATTACAGAGTTGGTTAAATGGTACCTATGTGACCTGGCACATGAAAATCTATAATTGTTACGTTTTCCTCATGTAAGAAAAATAAAATTAACATTTCTGAGACAGAAATTTCTATTCTATGAATATAAATCTATTAATATAATTCTTCAGTTTAAAAAAGCAGTTTACATGATCCTGAACAAGCTTTATATGTTCTACAAACTTCTGACATAGTCCTCATGTATACATGCCTGTAGCATGTACTGCACAGCAGTGTCTGGATTTTATAACAAGTGAAATTCTCCAGATGTTGAACTCTTCCCTTTCCAAATTTGTCTTTTCAAGTTCAAATGTAGCAGTGAGCCCCTGATGTTTGAATTTTATCACAAATTCCCATCCTCAGGGTCCTTTGAATAATTCATAATGTATTCCAAAACTCAGTGAAAGCATAAAGGACTCAACTCCTTTAGATTTTCTGAAAAGTTCTGGTTCTGGAGCTTTCCAGGCAATTGGAAAAGAAGGGAAATATAGTTATATGAGAAATGTCAGTTTAAAATTGCCTTGACAGGAAAAGCCTGGAGGTAGAGTCTGCCCTGAGGAAAAGAAAAAGGAAGGTAGTGATTGAGGTTTTTAATTTCTTTATAACCATTATTATTTTGGGCATGAGGAAATAAGTTAGAACGTGTGTTCATTTCTTTGAAGAACCAATATTACACACTACTCTGTAAATCTGTAAATACAATTGTAAAAATGCATCCAATTCACTTTGTAGCTTATATATTGACTGACTATAACTCTATACATGTGCATTTTTCCATTAAAAAGTGTAATTTTATAATATTTTGAGTATCACAGTATCATCACAGGAACTTTCAAGACAAAATAATTGCTGTCTTTCAACTCCATGATTAGTACTGCAAGAAGTATAAAAGTAGTATTATCTGGAGACTTTTTTTAAAATTTATTTTTTAGCAAATGTTCTCTAAATCCACTCTGAAGCTTGTACTGCTAACCTCATTCTGTCTTCCAAAGGGTATTTCCCTGGAAAATTGCATAATCCTAAATAACAGATGAAAAAAGCAAGGCAAGGAAAAATCTTTGGAAGGATTCAGTTCTTAAACTATTCTAATTAAAAATTTTGCAAGCAGCTTAAACAAAATGTACAGTGACTTTCAACTGACAGCCTCACTTTGGAGAAGCAAGTTAATTCCAAGATGAGGAATGGTAAAAGGATTAAAGGGCACAAGGCAGAATTTAAACTGCAGTAGGTTTATTAAATTGACTATGGGCTTGAGATTATACTTTCTAAAGCCATTAATGCTGACAACTCCCACTGAGTCTAATGGAGGTTGAATCCATCTCTTCCTGAAAAAAGGCAACTTCCTCAACAATGTCATTCTGAGGAAGTGCAAAGGTTCCAACCACTGGAAAAAAAAAGGTAAAAGTTGGCCCATAATGTCTGTCCCTGCAGCAGTCTGTGGAGAACATGAGAGCACATGGTGACCTGATCAGTTTTTTACATTTGATGGGCAGAAAGAACCATTAATTTCCTGACACATGTACTGTGGAGACCCTGCAAACAGCCAAACACTGGCCTAAAGTCTTGTGGTGCCACCCTCCTGTTGGGCATGTGGCAGATCCCAGGTGGTCTCTTCCCTTTCCCCAATACTTCTCTTTCTGCCATTCTTTCAAGCAGAATTCATAGTCCTGACACATTCCTGGAAGGCCCTACCAAGGAGTAGGCACCATATTTAGAACTGATTTCTAAAGAAGAAAACATGAGCAAGAGAGAGTAATAGCAAAGAACACACAGGGGAGTGACGTCCTACTGAAACTGTGGGATTTGAATTCCACAGACCTACAGAAATCTTAATCAGGCTGAATATATCCTACTGAATGAATGAAAGGGGGATCCATGTAGTACCTTCACTAACCTATCTGTACCTATCATGCCTTCAGGAAAATAATCTTTGAATCCATGTTCAAGAGGACATTTAATAGTATATTAAAAACAGACAAAACCACCACAGCTATAACTAATCATGAGAAAAACTAAAGACATTGGTCTCCTAATTTACATGGTTTTACACCATTCTCAACTCATCTAAAGCTCATATAGTATTTATCAGATATAATAAACTAATTACCATCTGCAGATACCGATTTTTGTCATTAGGGAAACACAAATTAGTGATGACGTAACACCACCTTAATTCTATAGTTATTCCATGACCCCTGGAAGCTTTGGAAGGTTAACTACTTATAGAATTATTAAACTTATTCATAATATGTGGGGTTTTTTGTTTTTGTCAGACAGATTCACATGAGGACATTTTCTTGGGCAGAACTAGATAAGGAGCCTATCTGTGCCTGCTGTTTCCTTCTGCTGTATTTACTGGCTTGCAGATCTAAACACATAAACAGAGCAAGGGAAAACAGCCAGCTGGAGACTTGGCACCACACTGTTTGCTATTGGGTTTTCTGGTGTTCTCCTTCATACACCAGCAATGTGGACAGGTCATGAAGAGCCAGAATCCACACAAATGAAGGAAAGACCTCTTTGGATCCTAAATGTAGACTATATTAGGGACACTGATGTTTTAGTACATGTATTAAAGATGTTCACAAGACTGAGAAAAAATACTAAGAATAATTACATGCTTTAAATTACAACATCCTTTTGTTTGAATTAACAAAGCAAGATCAGGGATAATCAAAAACACACCTCAGTAGCAGGCTCTGCTCCCAGATCTTTGTTTGCCTGTTGACCATGGAAAACATCTCACAGCTCCCAAGTTTCAGATCCAGCTGTCTATATCTAGACAAGAAGCATGATAAGCCAATGCTGTCAAGCTCCTACTCATCTATGGATGATGGAATCCTATCATTAAGTCTGTTTTGAGACCACTGAGGGCAGGGTGATGGCCAGCTGTTTTATGGACATACACTGAGGTGCAAACTCCTAAGTGTGCATGTGCTGTAAACCACACACTCTCTTTTTTCCCACTGCTGCTTTCCTGAAGGACTGATGTATCAGCACTACAAAAGCAAGCATCACAAGTGGTTCAAGAGTTAACTGGGTATCAAACTCTGCATCTCAGTGCCTCATTCCAACAGCACATTCCATACTTGGAACTTTCTTTTTCATTGACCACTGCTACAGAGCTGTTACTGATACTTTTTATTCTACTATGCTACCTTTTTGAAGTGCCTGCAGTAATAAAATCAGACCAATCTCTTGCATGACTACTTCTTACTATGGAAAAGTAAAACTTCCCTTTTATAGCTATGGAATAATTTTCAGGAAAGGGCTCTTCTCAGTTACTTAAGTATTTAACAGACTCTAGCTCCTTTTTCCAGCAGTTGTTCAGTAAGCTGCAATTTTCTCATAATTAAGATAAAGCTATAGCTGAAATGTATGGATTTGTAAATAAGTTTGCTGGCACTTCCCTTTTCAAGATAGGTAAGAGAATGAAATAGGAAGACAGCTTTTCTTTTTTTAGTTTTTTAAAATACACATTATTCATATCAAGTATGCTAAAAACACCACTCAAGACCATACCAGCAGTACCAGAGTGAAAGGCTCCAAGTCATAGTGTTTAAGGCCATAAATGTCACCCAACCACACAGCCTTACCCTCTGTATGTCACAGCCCATTAACACTTTCATTACTGCGGGGTTCTTTTTGATGGGGGGTTTTTTTTGTTTGTTTGTGGTTTTTTTTGTTGTTTGGGGGTTTTTTTTGCTTCTCTCTTTTCCCCTAAAGGAGATTCATCACTGATCTTCTAAGGCTGAAATTTTGGTTTTACCTGCTCAGGTTAGAAATGCACTCCATTTTTGCAGTGTTGTAAACCAATTTTTCTATCACCTTAAAAGAATTAGTTGTTTCTCTGCTACTGAAGGTCTATGAACTTTTGATGTCTTGCTTACTTGAATACACTATTCACAGTGCAGAATAATAAAGACTCTACTCTTGTTAGGATAATCATCTTCAGGTCTGAGAGCAAGTTTCCTTGAAGGAAGGTAGGTCTGTGAGGACACAGCACTGCAGACTGGGTTAATTCAAGCACTAGGAGTGAGTTTTCATCCATCACAAGTGCCAGCTGGATTATCTACCTGTTTATTTAATGGCTATCAACACTCACTGTAGTAACCACTCCTCCCTCAGCCCCACTGCTGTGTGCACAAGAACACCAGAGACAATCTCCTTCAAGAACAGATTGAGTTCATTGGAAAATACTGATGACTCCAATTAATTTCTGATTTCCTGCACTGCACTTGCTTTTCCAGATAAAGATCCCTATACACTAACCAGAAATATTTCTATAGGTAAAACAATTACATTGACCTTCAGGATTAGTTTTTGGGAAACTCATCAAGGAATGAGAAATGGATTTTAATCAAGTCCAATTAATTGCAACAGAAGGCAAATACCAAACTGTTGGTATTCCTGCCTCCCTAATATCCCTTACAAGAGACAGGGAGAAAAAAATATCCTGCCGGACCTGTCTTCCCTGTAATGAACCACCTGTTTTAGATCAGCAGAGTAAGGTCTCATCTACTGTAGGGGTAATTATGATAACACAGGAAAAATGAAATTTGACAAATTAGATCTCATGGTTCAGAAGGTAAAAATCACTGAAGAAATCAATAAAAGAATGGCCTTACAATGCTACTTCCACCCACAGCATCAGGCTGCATTTATTTCTTTTGGGTAATACTGAAACTGATTGTAACTGAGTGTAAGATGCACTCATGAGAATAAAATATTTGTAAACAGAAGGTCTTTATTTTATTATAGAGCTGTTAAACCTGGAACACTGGACAGATTCCAATCTACATAATTACGTTCAGTCTTTCTAAATTCACTCTGTAGCCTTAATTGGAAATGATGTTTTTCTTCATTTCCTCTCCTGCATTATGGTTCCATCACAGAAGTGTCTGCACTTCAACAAAATTACTTTTTATGGTCAGCATAAAGGACAACTTGGGCAGCAAGGATAGAAAAGAGTTGCTATAAATGTAGAAGTGACAGAAGACACGTCAACAGGTCCTTACAGACTCTTGTCTGATGAAAAAAACCAGGAAGAAGTGCACTTCTCTCACTGTGTCTGAAGGTACATAAGATTCTCCTCATTTTCTAAATCAATCATGGAGTACCTTCAAAAATCTCTCTCCTTCTCTTGTTGAGTGCTAAAGCAACTACAGCAGCCTCCTACACTAATAATGGAGAATTCACAGTTTACTCTTAATGATCTCTGTATTGTGTGTGATGATTGTATCGAAGTCAAAAATTACATATAAACCCAAATTAATCTCATTCTTAATAAGTAATGTACAACTTCCTAAAGATTTATATTCAAGTAAAACCAGCAATAAAATACTCTTACACTGAATTAGCTAAGTATCTTTCCCTTCTCAGGCCCTCAATCTGAAGCAGATATCCAAGTACATGTTAAATTTTCAGAAGTCATGCATGGACACTGTAGAATGTTCCTACTCACTGGTAATACAGATTTCCAATAACTTTTTCTCTCTATTTAAAAAGAAAATACAGAAAAGAAAAGCAAGGTGTTCTCCATTTGCTGGTGAGAGGTTGCAGGAATGTATTCACATATGCAATCCCTGATGTTCCAGACTCCTTCTAAGACAGAAGTTCAGAAAGAAAATTGCTCAACAAGTTCCTGTAACAACATGTATCTCTTTACAGCACTCGGTTGTGTCACTTATAAACAATTCACTCATTTAATACAAAACTGCCAAGAGAAAAGCAACAGATTCTCCACAAATCATGAGGCTGAATGTTCAGAATGTCTTATGCTATTGATATATTTGTCTATGTGTACATAAATAAAATGAAATATAAATATATAAAAACTTGTAATTGTCTAGTAGTCATATAAACCAGGATATATGTAACCAAAGCGTTAAGCATAAGCAGAGTCTTGTAATTCATCTGATTTAACCTTCGTGCTACAATGTAATTAAAAAGAAATAAGACTGAAGCTTTCCTCACTTAGCATTCAAATATCTTCATAAAACAGTATGATACATTTTCATCCTTTAATTATGCTCAGATCTGATGCATGAGCAAGGTCTGGCATTTCATCTTCCAAGGTCACTTAAATATTACGTGATTCTCACTGAGACTATACAGACAACATGAGTACAAGGACTTTTCTGTTTACAGACAGAAAGAACTTGATCTGACTAGAAGCAACTGCAAAATCTAACCTTGGTTACTTTCCCAAGGGAAAGTAAGATTTAGGAGGAAAACCTTAAATCTTTCCCAATGGAGGAAAGAAAAGAACAATATAAGAAAATATAAAATAAAAATAAGAAAAATCAATATAGGATGAAAAAGGAAAAGTAAAACACTTTACACTTCAGCTTCACACTGATCTGTTGCCTTTAAAAGAAAATCAAGTGCAAAATGTCCAGCAAGTGCAGAACTTCAAGAACAACTTGATCACATATAAGATACAAAATCTCAACATTTTCTTGTCTGATTCATGACCATATGTATTCTGATATATCGCCAATTCTCTGAAAATATGTCAGAAAAAAGACTAAAAATGAAACTGTAAATATCAGTGTTTAACATTTTTGGTTTTCAGCACCACAGGATGGTAATGCCCCACAAACAATGAATGCATTCATACTCAAAACATCCCCTAAATGTTCTCACACCTCATAAGCACACCACTACACTCCTGGGAATTTCACTGTGGCATCAAAGAACCAGTGACTCAAAATGGCTGCTATCAGCCATTACAGCTACAGGATCAGAAGCAAGGTGGATGATCCTTCTTTTTTTGCCAGGATTTGAAGATGAAGCTGGCCTTATCAAGATGATTAACAGCTCTCTTTGAATTGGTGGGAAAAGACAGCAAACATGGCATGAGGTTCTCTTCAGTCTATTTGGCTAGGAAGAATATGATTAGGACACAGGGACCCAAGGAACAAATTTGCACTAAGTCAATTCAGGGGAGAAAGAAAAGCCTAAGGAGATCCAGGATCCAGTGAAGACAGAAGGAGACAGCAGGGTGCAGACAGCATCTCCTCATCCTAATCTGACAAGACTGATGAGCCAGATGGCAACTGTAAATAAAGTATCAAAGAACTCTAAGAGAGAATGAAATTCCATTGCAGCTGGAATCATGTTTACAGAAAAGTAGCATTGAGACCAAAGGGACAGTGGAAGGTACTGTACTCATGAGGAAAAACAATGACATTTGTTGCAGTGAGCTCTTCAGCACATCAACTCTGCTCGTTCTATTTTCAGCCCTTCAAAAATTTTGACTTTTTGGCATTCATACTGTAGGGGGAGAATTTACCCTATTTACTCTACTAAATTAAAAAAAAAAGCTTCATAAAGAATAAATAACAGAAAGCACCAGAAAATATATGCTACATTTTAAATTGATAGTGAAGAATATAAACATCAGACTTAAATTATGCAGCACAATGAACAAATTCAGATCAGTGCTGGCTTCAGTAGTGCAATACTAATGTAGTGCTGCTTTAGACAGAGCCACTGCAGGTGCTTCAAGAGTCCCACAACTGCTGGAAGTACCGGCTCAGAACAACTACATCTCACAAAATACAAACCCAGTAGATCCAAAGAGGAGAGTACTTGCTCCTAGGGTGGAATCCCATAGAGAAGAGAGAGCACTGATAGAAGGGAGCTCCTTTGCTTTCAAAAACCAAGTGGGTGTTACAGTCTTTACAGGATGCCAGAAGTCTGTGTTTTATAGAGACCTCCAAATCTGAATTACATTAAAAGGCTTGTAAATATCATCAATCATAACATAAGTCCTTTTACTCAAAGCCCCTTACAGCTAGCTGAAAATTCAGTTCTCTATAATTTTCATGTTTTCCTACTTAATCTTTAACCTATCAATATCAGAAGTACAGGATAAAGATTAATGCAATCCTACACTTACAATACAGAATAAGCAGCTGAATTTTAAGAAATTACAATTACGTAATCACAATTTCTGCCCTTAATCAGAAATATTCTGAGACCAAGGTCAATGTAACTACACTGACAATTAGTAAGACTAGAAGGAGTTATAACATCCAAGCAAGTCAATTCTGATTCCACATGTCCTGGCTCTCAGCTGTGTAGCTGGGCAGCCTTGCAGCACCAGCTCACAGGGCTCACTGTGGGTGTAGAACTGCTCATGCTGAAACGGTGCAAACTCTCCACCTTCCTCTGGCAATGAGAGACTGAAGCAACTTTTTAAACAGTTCCACCCTACCCACCCCAAAAGAAGCTCGACACAATCACTAGCCATGATTTAAAAAACCCATATGGCACTCCAGCAGGAAGCACCTCTACAACATTCTCCAGTGCTGCCAGTGGCTTGCTAAGGGGGTTTCAACACGTTACTGCCAGCCCTAGGTGATCCCAGCCTTTGTCTTCCATGGTTCCACCTTACATGCTGCACTCCAGGTGTTGTGCTTTAATAGGAGCTTCCTCAGGCATCAATTTCTCTAGGACCAGCATCACTAGGTGCTGTCATCATACAACTAAAATCAGGAAGAATACAACACACTGAAAGTTGTGTGTGTTTACCAGGGCTGTGAAGGCCTTAATATTCCATGAAGCCACCTGAGTGAGCTGACATTTAATTCACTCTGCCTTTGGTTTGGTAACTCTTACAGATACAAAGATTATTTTAAGTAATACTTGGAAATAGATGGGTTAATGCACAATATCAATACTTGGAACATTTGAGTCATAGAGCTCTCTTTGATCTTACATTCTGTTTGCTATTGAAAAAGCAACCATCTCACCCTATCCGAGATAAAAAATGAAACAGAATTTGACATCATGTTAGAAAGTTTCTATTCATTAGTATGATTTGGTATCAGAACTGCAAGCCATGATCTACAAAGTTGCAAATGGAGAAACTAATTTTAAAGTTTGTTCAATTGCAACAGATTTCAAGCTGTCAGGCCCTCCAAGAGAGTGTTCTGCTTATTAGAAATTAAACTGGAGATGTGGATCCAAGGTTATTATGCTCTTTTAATGATCCAAACCCACCAAATATTACACATTACAGAGAGCAACACAAGCCACTGCAGTAATAAATGACCAGACCATTCCATTTTGCTCAGCATGGGGTCCCATGTAATCATTAAGGAACTTAAACTTGTTTACTATATTACCTTAATATAAAATGCAACTTCTCAGCTGCATTGTCACTGAAACATTGCAGTGTCACATCTCCCCCCCGCCCACAGAATTAATTTATCAATTCCCAAATTCTGTATCTAAAAATAGAAGGATAATTAAAATTGCTGCTTACACTGCCTGTTACGTCTCTCCATCACCTTTTCCCTGTGCACTGAGGATCAGTGGCCCCTCTGCCCTTGTTAGATCAGGCTACAGAAGGGCCCATTCCACCCTGAGCAGCAGAGCACAGGGTCAGAAGGACAGCAGGAACACCTTACCCACAGGGCTGCTGCCTGCCTTCTGACTGCAGGGTCACTGCTGCCTGTGAGGGTGGGCAAGGCAGACAGAACTCTCCATTTACCTCTAACAGCTACTCTTACTCTAAATAATTTTATTTCAAACACTGAAAATTGTTCTGGTGTTTAATGAGGTGCAAAGGAATTTTGATATCTCATTTTAATAAATAAAAAACTTTTAAAGCATACCTGTGTTTAGAGATTTGATAGAAAACATTTTGATTCTGAATTTACTGATTGTTGAATGTGTGTCATTAATAAGACAATAAACCCCTTTGATCCTGATTTGATTTAAATGACGTAAATTGAAGTTCCTCTCCAGTGACGAGCATTTATATACCACCAATTTCTGAGTAACACAGAGGCATTCAGCAATTGCTACAACATAAAAAGTATTTTCAGTCTTGTTCTATTTATACAATTTTAGTCTGCATCTATAACCTTCTCATGCAAAGTGCATTTATGAATGAATTCATAACGAATTCAGATTATTATTTCTGAATTAAACTTCAGATCCATTTTCACCATTCTAGAATGCATGTACTTATCTATCATTTAGTATAAAGTTTGATCCTCTCCCAGATGAAGCCTGGACAGTCTCACATAATATTTCAATATGCCAACAGAGAAGACCTATTCCTCACCATTACTTTGAAAACCAAGTACCTAATCTGCATTTCTGCCAGATAATGCTAAAATGGGCTGTTTGTGAACAGCAGATAATTCTTAATTAACTCCCAATACTGCATCAAGATGAATTCTTCGCTGTTTGTGCATTTTTAAATAGGTCTGCTTTATGGCCTCAAAATCAAGAAGTGTGAACAGAAATCTGGTATCAGCTCCTTAAAGAGGAGAACAAACTACTTAATATTCTGGTGCTCCTGTAGTTTGATCTAATACTCAGTGAATTGTAGGAATGACATAATATTAATTATGGACATATTTTGCTTCATTATTTATGCTTCATCCAAAAGTTAATGTTTAAGAAACAAACCCCTCATGCTTAATTCTCTTTCAACTTTTTGTTAATTATCACAGCAGGAGGAATGCACATTTAAACCAAACCAGATGACTCCTACTGTTTGCAGCCTCTCAGACATGTGTTCTGTTTGTAAGCTGTACTTGAAGCAGGCTAAAAGGTCATGTTTGTATAAATTCAGGCTTCTAACACCAAATGATTTTATTAATTTCTATTTTGAATGACATTCTCTCTCCCATCTGGATTTGACTTCATTATGAATGAAGAATACACCTCCTCTCCATAGAGAACTCACTCTAACATCCTTCCCTGTGGAAGTACCAAAGCAGATTATCCTGCTCTAGATGGAATGGATGAGTCCATAGGCACATACTCAGACACACCTGATGCTCCCCAGCCAGTGCAGCTCCTCACAGTTGCAATACCAGGGAAAGCTCAATATTGAGGGCAGACTCATCAAGCTACTGGGAAATACCCTGTGGAGGAGTCTCTCTGTCCAGTTTCTTTGGGACGCTCTGGGATTAGCTTCACAACTCCAGTGAGTGAAGTACCCTCAATCTATTCCTGGTTTTACACATTGCTCTGTCTGTAAACTGCTTACACCTGAGCACAAGGGCTCTGTGCCCTGCTGGAGCCATCCATCAGGTGAGTGCAGTTATTGATTTAGACCTTAAGGTTATAAATCTGACTGGAAACAGAGGCAAGTATTCATACAGACACCAGGGACACGGATGTTATCCTTTTCCGAGCGATCGTTAAGCTACTTACACCAAACCATCCCCCTCTATTTTAAGAGTCAAATTAATAGGCCATAATTTTAGAGATGAACAACAAGGGCACACACACTATGGCATAATTCATCCCATATTAACTCCTTTCTTTAGGGAACAAGAATGCATCAAAGCAGTGACCTAGTGATGGACCAGAAACATGAGCAGCACCACATCATTTTAGCACAACTGCAGTATCTCTTAATTGGTCACTAGCTCATGGCTGAAACATTAATGGTTTTGTTCCCCCACTATTGTAAAATGTAATAAACAAGGACTTTGTTTCTTTTCTTCCCTCTTATAAATATTATCTCTGCTTTTGGAATCAAACAACTGATCTAATGATATCTCTTCAGAGGCATTATGTGAAAAAGTCTGTTTCATTCACAGCTATCTGAACAGACAAATAAGGAACAAACACATTTTTTGCCCCTTTGGTCAAGTTAAAACAATTTTTCCTATAATTTTGAACAGCAGAGTCACCTCTTTATGCTAAACTACTTTCAAATTGTTGGCAGAGACCTGTCCAAATAATGCACTTGGTTAAAGTATAATGATTGATTGAAATGGCTGCATCTAACACAAGGACAATCAGTTGCAGAAATGGCTGTGCTGCCTCTGCATCCTTTCCAAAGAAGTGTCAGAAAGAATTCTTGGCTAATATTTTCAAGAAACTTCCCAACTAACCCGGGCTACCTCAGAGCTCAAGAAAATTTGTGAAGACTTTTCCCGAAGTTCAGTAAGTAACAGAGTAAAACAGAAACCCCACACTACTTTTTCCTGAGAGCATCTAGCTGTGAAGACAGAGATGAAGACTAAAACAAATCCCTTCTAAACAATTAAGCACAAAGAAACCCCATGATATAGTCAGCCCAGCTGAGTGGCAGTTTTGCAATACCACCAAAGTGTTTTGCAACTATTCCCATTGAAGTCTGTGTATTAAATCTTTGGCTGATAGTGATGCATGAGAATCGTTTATAAATTTCTCCTGAAAATATAGGAGAATTTCTATATAGGAGAATTCCATCAGCTGTTTAAGAGACATATTCTGGAGCTTTAATTTAACACTTTGACAGCAAAGAACAAATTTGTATATCCACATTTATATGTGAGTATATATATTTATGCATGCATATACATATATATATACACTATATAAACACACATATATAAAATAATATATTCACAAACATGCACTGGACCTTAAATGGTCCTTTTCTCTCTGTCTGCATCTAAATATATTTCTCTTGAAGCTTGTATCCAATCCTCTCATTGTAAGTATTCATTTTATGAAAGAAACTACAGACTTGCAGAGGTATATTAATATTGATAAGCCCCTCAAGCTGCTGTTCTTTGTAAGCAACCAGCACAAACAGGCACACACAGAACATCTCATCATTATGCTACAGATGTGCATAAGGGGAACACAAGAAAAGCCAAAAGCAGTATTTTCTTCTCCTACCACATAAATTATCAGTATATCCCAATATTCTGGAAATTTATGCTAACCCCAGGATGCACCAAAGAATCTTCATCTGTCCTAGTTAATAATTTGCAGCTCTGAACACATCAGCACCAAGAATAGCAGCATTAGTATTAACTAAGCAGGAAGAAAAAGTTTCCATGCATTTATTTTAATTCAATCCTTTTGTTTATATTCAAATCTTTTCATTTGAGCACAAGAAAGCCCTTTCTAAACTCTGTGCCTTGGTAGCTAGTAGAATGGACCTGGGCAAAGACCAGTGTCTCTCCTAATGTACCCACAGGAAAAAAACCTCATAATTTTGCCCTATTCTTCCTAATAGAACATTGCTAGTACTATGCCACATGCACACAGAATCTGGCAGATTTCCTTTTGGAGCTACAGCTACTCAGTGCTGCCTTGCACATCTCTTGTGTTTGGTTTGAAAACAAACTGAACTTTAGCCTGCCTGGCTTGGAAAAACCAATGGAAGCTACTGGGTTTTGTTCTGGATGGTTGCCACAGAGACAAGATTCCCAGCAAAAGACACAGCATTCAGTGGCTGTAAAAATGCCTGTTGCTGCTGAAGCATAGCACAAGATCCACATCTCCACAGATTTTGTTGTCACAGTAGCCAATATCTAAAGATGATGCTGCAGGTGGTATGGCTTGGCTCCACTCCCCTGGTTCAGTCATAGGAATTCCACAGTGGTTTAAAATTACCTGTCTTCAAGCATGGAATTTATGAAACAAGGATTTTAGCCCCAACAATCTCGCCATCAGCAGAACACATGAACTATGACACAAGATGTTTCTTAATCTGTCTTGGTGAGGTGTTGGGAACTGTGCTGATGGCTCAGGATCACAATGGCTCCCTTTGGAGGACAGGGCTGCAGGCACTGAGCTTTGAAAAGGGGAAAACCAGATGCAATTGTTACATTACAAGTAGGTATCAAACAGCAGCTCTCAGTCCAGGGCTACCCTCATTAAACAGGGTCACCCTACTCATGTCATCTGTGCCCTCTCCATCCTGATCCTTACAGTAAGTCTGTCACTGCTTTCTTTACTTCTTAACCCAAGCAGAAACAGGAAGCAAAGCTCTGGAGACAATTCCCTTCATGTGTAAGACATGAAAACCCTACATGATTTGACAACACACACTTGTGTGTGATATCATTCACTTTTTCTAGGGAGTTTCACAAAGTGAAATCAGCTTCAAACACTCCATAGATATTTGCTTACTGTGAAAAGCTCCCAGTCACCCACATTTATGCTTATTCTCTGTTGTTACTCTGGCTGCATAATCATAAAGCATATACCCCCAATGTATGTTCCATTTCATCCTCTGCAGAACATGGTTATAAAGGTTACATAAACATGGTTATATGTGCTTAAATATGGTTATATAAATAGGTTATAATTATCCATTATAAATCAGCAGACAGTACTGCACAGTGGAAAAAACATTAAACTATCACAAGGGACACATACTTATTTTACACTTGAGTAATTACTACGATTTAAGCCATGAATAACATAAGCAGAAGTTGTTAAGTGAAAGCTGGAAACTGGTTTTGCAGCTCAGTGGGAAACAGAACACCATTTGAGGCAAACAAAAGCAGATCATTGTGGTTTGCAGGCAATAAAAAAAATAGGGAAAAATGACACCGATAATGGTAATGCAATTGCCATGGTGCGATGCAGCTAAAAGTGCTCCCAAGTGCCACCACACCCAAGCAGGTTTAAAAAAAAAATAAAAATAGTAGAAGCCTTTCATTGCCTATTCCATCAGCATCATCACTCAAAGCCTCATTTATTGGGAGTTAGGAACAAAGTCAGTCAGAGATATTAATTAAGGCTTCATTATAGAAGTGACAGAAGCTATAAACTAAAGCAAGCTTTAATTTCTTTTTTTAAGCTATATTAATAAGTGTTTCAAGCTATTTCTTTTTTTTTAATGAATAGTCTTAAAAGGAAATGTCGGGCATTGGCAAAATGAGACTGGGAAACAGGGTCTTGTTTGTTTACCAAGACAAAATATAAATCACCTTCAATTACTATCAAAATGGAATTGGCAATAAAAAATACATAGTTGCAAGAGCATGGTCATGTTAATTATTAATCCAATAAACACTAAGTGATCACTACTTTGGAAAGCTGGTGCATTGCTAAAGCTCCCTCAGATCCACTTTTAGCTGGAGCAGGTCAGGGCTCATTTGAGCAGCTGAGCTGACAGATGTGACAAGCGGCAAATATCTCGGAGAGGGAGAAGTGGGGACAAACACTGCAGTCAGAAGTGAATTTATGAACAAGTTGTGAATGAAATGAAACAAAGAAAATAGAACATATTTACCATTTTAAGTAAGTTAAAATTATACCATGACAAAAAAGGACACTGGTTTTCAATGGTGTTTACTGCTGCCCTGACACCCATAAATGGAGTGGTCACTTTAAAGAAAACTGTTTAGGACGTGGGAATCAGGTAACCCTGACTGGGGAACCAGAGCTCTCTGCCAGGGTGGCAGTGGGAGCCTCTGTGGCCAGGCTCCGTGCAGCATCATTTACATTTGGGTTGTGAGTGACTACCCAGACAGCTGTTCTGCTCAAATGTCACAATCCAGCACAGCCACGATCCCACATAACCACTCCAGCACAGGCATAATCCATTGCCTTGATCTTAACTATAGTTGACCATTTTCACACCTACAGGAACAGTTTCTACAGACTATGTACAAATATCTTCCCTATATATAATTTGCCCTCTTCTGCAGCAGGAACACTCTAGGACACTCCACCAGGGCAAAGAAACCAAAGTAAACCACTTCAGAGAAGTAATTGGTGTTCCATCAGCCATAGAATAAAAGTGGCTAATGCAAAGGGGATTATTTTGCTGGTACTCAGATCAAACTTGCATTTTAAAGCTCAAAGTTTAACAGAGAGAAGTTAACAAGACTGGTAATGAAATGAGGGTGGATCTTTGAAAAAAGATCACCTTCCTCTCTTCCTGCCAAATAGAATATAGGAAGAGTAATACTCTCAAGAAAAAAAGATTCAGCTTCTCAAAAGATCAAGAGTCCATATATAAAATCCGAAGAGCACAAACTGGTTCTTTCCAAAACTTTAAATTAAAAAAAAAAGAAAGATGTTTAATGGCATAGCTATGCATTAACACACCTCTCAAACTGACTGGACCATTGAAGATAAAATCATGTCATAAAGCTGATTTTTTTTTAGCTCTCTAGTAAAGTAAACATGTGGTTGGAATATATTTCAATTCCTGAGAAAAACTTCAGCTATCCTCAAGGGTTACAGGCTAACACACATGATATTTAATAGAAATGTTTGCAACCACACTCAGATTCAAAACACTGAAAATATTTCTTCTGACTCTCAGATATTGTTAGAAGGCAAAAATGCAGCTGACTGCAGATGAAGGGCCTGATATTGATCTCCTTTATCTATCAGAATTACAAACCCCTTGACAGGGAAAGAATTAGTGTGATTTATTTCAATATACAGAATAAAGAATATGGCCCCTAGAAGTTACTAAGCATTCACAGAGCACAAAGAATATCCAGAGTAGCTGGATGCAAAGAGCATTACCCTCAAGGAGTCCTGATAATATTTAGATACGGACTAAGCCTTACATTTGCATTTTTTTGGTGTGCATTAGATGATATTACCAGCAGAATACAGCCTAATTACATTATACTGCATTTTTAATTAAAGATATACAAATGCAAATTTTAAATGAAATTAATAATTATATAATAATTGCTATTCATCAGGAAAATTTGCTACTCTATTTTGTTATCTGAAAAGTATTAAAAATGAAAAGCTATGAAGCCTTGCAGGGTAGAAATACCACAACTGCATTTTTAACTAATTCAGAGATCTTATTCCTTAGCTCACTCAAAGAAAATCAAACACTGCTTTTTATAGCTTAATAAACTATGTATTTTCCTAATTTAGAGGGTTTAATACCAATTTATTATTCAGATCCCAAGTCCCTTTGCAACATATTCATTTTAAATGAAGGCTCTCCAGGGTACAGGACCATCATGGAAATACTTCCACGGCATCATCAACAAAGGACAGTCATCAGTGACCAAAGGCCACATGCCAAACTCCAGTATGTTCAGTTCTCTGCAATTTTATCACTAAGAAAAAGTGGAATTCAGACCAGCTATATATTCAAAGGGATATTTCTTGAAAAAAGAAAACAGAAAATGACTCTTTAAGTACAATGAGTATGTAGTCTGTAATAACTCTGTAAATAGATCCCTTTCTGAGTGAGAAAGCTCATCACGTGTATATTTGAGTATTTTCAAGAGGATGTAGCATGCTAAATTAAATAGGAAGATGCCATGTAATCAGTAAATGAACATGCAAGACTAATTTTTACAGAGGATATACATGAAGGGGATAATTAGCAATGTCAGTGATTCCCAGTGCAGCTATGACACTTGTTTATTCAAAAATTTTTAAATTGTATGCTCAGTAATGAATATTTAAAATGAAACCACTTCCTTATTTACATTGTCCCTGGATTCCAGTGAGATGATGTGTGTGAAGGCAAAATGTGGCCTTTAACACACATCCTGACAGCAAGGAAATTCTCTGAGGATGAAATAGCTGGCTCTCCACTGCACCTCCAGACTTTCTCAATATTAGTGAACAGTTAATGCATTTTTTCATATTTCAGAAAGAAAATACATTACAAAACACAAAAGAGAAGAAATCAGCATGTAGTTTTGAGCTTTCTAATCTTTCCTGTAATTCCCTTAAAAGACAGGAGCACACCTTTGGTGCATGTTACAGAACAGAGTGGAGGAGACAATGGCCCATCAGTGACACAGCTCCTGGCTCCGTTGTGGTAGTTACAGCAACAGCTTTATGATTAGGAAGTCTCTTTTTCACTTGCATGAATCCTCTTCTATGCTTGATTCAGTGCTTCAGTGGTACTTATCATTTGTCCCTTCCCTGTTTGTGTGAGGCTGCAGCTGGATCTACAGCCCTTCTCAGTGATGCAGAGTTCAGCATGAGCCAAGGACCAGAACTGGTCTTTCCTTTGCTTCCCTCCCTGCTCCAGTCACACAACGTAAGCCACTTCCATCAGGTTCTGTTCTGCTTTCTGATGTTTAAAGCAGCCACACCTACTCTCTACAGAACACTGCTTAGAAGCTTTTAAAAAATGAACTTACTGAAGATATAAGCCTCATTTGCATACAATTTGTACTACACTGAATTTCTCTCCCATTACCTTGGATAACCCAGAGATGACTAAGTAGTTCTACTGACAAGTGTATTAAATGTTTTGAATTTTTGCTATAAATAGGGTTCTTTTTCATTGTGAAAACAAAAAGGCTGAAATGCCTTTTGTAATGCTTTTGGTTTTGTGGGTAGCACTTACCTTGAACAATCCTCCCCATCTACAATCCCCAACAAATAGATAAGTCACAAGAGAAAGCTGGTATTTAGATTTAACACCTTCCCTAATAATCCACAATATACTCTGGGCATAGTTTAGAAAGAAGCATGTAACTATTCAGCAGGGAAATTTGTTGTATTATGGACATATGGAAAATTCCAAATAGGAAGGATTAATCTGATAGTGTGAGCAAAGTTGTGATACCTCAAATATTATACTCCATATTTTACATACAGTTTGTCTTGCCAGGGAAAAGACATAACCTATGTTTCTTTTACAATTTATACCAAGTTATCACCATTAACGAGTGAAAGAGAAATAGATTCTCATACAGCCCTAAAAGTTTCAAAATACTTGAGGATACAGGGTTGCATAAGGGCCATGGCTGCCATCTATTCAAAAGGCTAAAGCCCTCTGGATACAAATACAAAAAAGAGTGGGAAGTGAAACTCAAAATCAGAGGGGTAACTCATTGGCAAGTTACAAGTCCCTATTGTTTGTTCCTTTTGCTACTACGTTCAGTAACACTGTAGAGCACTTGAGGCTATAACAAAGAAATACAAAGTTACTATTGACCAAAGATTGATTAACAGATTTTTAGAAAGTTAAATCATAACACCTAGTCTTGAGTAAAGTGTACTTGGGAGACCAAATGGATAAAGTATTTGTCTGTACTGGTTATTTTAAACAAGGATAGCATGAAGATGTAGAAAAAGCAATTTAGACATCAAAAATACTTTAACTGAAGATAATGCTCAGAGTACTTTGTCCATTTAGGAGGGCAAACAAAGCTACTTCTGAAATATTACTTACCTCACAGCATAATGAGCAACACAATATTATGGGACAGATTTAATGACCAAACCTTTTCTTACCGTTTATGCACAGTCAATATCACCATCTTTCTACTGTTCAGATTAATTAGGCATTTATCATTTTATCAAAAGTTAATGCTTGCCCTTATACTTACACTTCTAAACCTTCATAATGCATATTCTGTGTTATACTCTTCTACTAAAAGTTCAAATCCTTGTTTTGGAAATCAAACCCATACAAAATAAAGTGCAAGCAAATTCCTCATGTTCATTTGCAATCCACTACCCCTAGTGGGTAAAGACTGATGTCCTTGGTCACACTGACCCATTCCATACAACACCCAGCTCCCAACCTGATCATCAGGGATCAGGCTACCAACCAGAATCAATTTGTCAGACTCATTTCAACTTACAGAGAGAATACTGTGACAGTAAATGAACAATATATATCCAGCAGCAATAACCAATGTGACAGCAGTAGTTATACACAGGAGAACATGCACAAGAACAATCACACACCAGGACATCTGCAGCTACAGGATATTAAATAAACCTTCCCAAATTACTGAGAGTGGTGGTGGCAGAAATAAAAAAGAAGGAAAAGCCTTACACCTACCTCCATGTTTGCTGGGACATAGATTCTTATGCTCCCAAAGAACTGGCCAGTGTTACAATATTCTGGGATCAGGTGGTGTTCTCATGAGCTCAGGTGATCTGGAACATTATTAAAACAGTGCAAGGTTAGATTTTTATGTGCCAAATTTCAAACTGCTGAATTCTTCTTTGCATGTAACATCCAACTTTGAAGATATTGGTATTTTAGACAGTGACTCTTGACATTTCCATGGTTTTGAAGTAAAAAAAAATGGTTTCTTTTAAAAAAATCACACCTACACAAAAATATTTTTTGGTTTTTTTTTTTTTTAATCTGTGTAATGTTAGAATAACCATATTCTTCTGAAATAACTGTTGGCTTGAGGACTATTCAAACAGCTGCTTCTGCATTTTAATTACATTAACATTTTCAAAGAAAACTTAATTGTAAAGGCAGGATGCTTTTCAGTATTAAAAGGAATCGATTCTGTGTTTTAATGCAGATAACTGGTATGCCTCTTTATCATTTACACAGCTATAAGCTAACAAATATTATACATACAGTGTGACATTGGTTAGATATGGACAGCAATTGTACCCAGGAAAGCAAAAGCTTCAACTTTCAATTAACCCAAGCCAATAAAACCTATAATCATAGATTCTAGGAAAAGCAGCTCAGTGTGTTTTATTACAGAAAGAATACACCACGCCCTTGGAATGCTATTTCCTTTTTTTAAATAAGGAAACATAAGAGTCCTGGGCTGAGTGGGCTGAGTAGTGCAAACCACTGAACATTTAAAGGAAACCAGAAAATCTATAAACAAACAAGCAGATGCTCTTAGCATAGCTTGGCAAGACTGCCCAACTCGCATGAACTAGAAAGCCACTGTTGAAATACAATTAATTTTTCCCACTACAAATAAGACACGAAGAAACTTCCTTACACAAAAAAATTAATGAAAACATCAGCATAATTGACATAATTTCTGTTGAAGGGAGACCTTTGGTTGATTTAAACAACAGATCACAACTTTTGTGAGGAAACCTATGTAAAGATCTGGAAAAGATTTCAAATCTGATTTACAAAATCCTTTGAACAATTATGTTAATGTCTTACTTCACCCTCTCAGCAATATTAACGATGTCATAAATTGAAATAAGTAACTGAAGCTTATATTTATATTCCAAGGTGAATGGCACTTAGGCAGACTCCGTGTAAACATCTGACAGTTGAAGCAAGCCCCAGATCTGTGTTAAGGAGCCAGCACTGTTAGGTGCTGTGCCCACACAGTCTGCTGCCAGTGCAGTGGGAGTGACCTTGAAAACCATCAGCACTCAGAGCAGCAGAGACAGCCCCTGCTGCAAAATGACACTGGAGCTATAAACACATGGGTAAAAAAGGACTCTGCTTTTACAGAAGGAAAGGAGTCTGGGGGTTGAGGCTCTGGGTTAGCCCTGCAGTGAAAGCAGTCTGCATGTGAGTAGAGATGTGCTGCACAAAGAAGCTTACTTATGCTTTCACTTAGCTGGTAGCAGCTGTAATTTGCAACTGCTCTTAACTGGGGGAAGACTATGGGGCAGAGAGATGATCACTTATCAGAAGGCAATTCTGATCCTGTAGCCAGCTTACATAATACTGCAGCAAGTACCTGGGAAGCCCTGGAGAACAACTCATTAATGATACCACGAGAATACTAAAAGAACAAATACTGACATGATTCATACTGAAAGACATGGATTGCACAGAATGCAAATCAATAAATATGAGCCAAAGGTGAAGGGAATAAAATTAGATTCTTACAATCTAGAATAGAATTGTATGAAATTAGGAGCAGCTGGAGGTTTGCTGTAATTGATTCTCAAGTTGACACAATTGCTAGGGAGGTGTCTTTACTTTTCAAAGAATAACTTGAAGGTTGTGTAAACCCTCCTTCTGTAGCATCACAGCCCATGTACTGCTGCTCTTACTATTAGCAGCTCTGTGAACTGTAGTAAAGATTTTTCTGTAGGGAAGACCACACAACTTGAGACTGTAGCCCACTAAAAGGCTCAGCTTAAACTTATAAGTGCTATAATCAAGAATCAGGGAGCTGAAATTTAGGTTCTCTTGATGTATCAATTACCCTGCTTTCACTTGTAAAACTTTTATCAGACACTAATATCCAATAAGATCTCTTTGCTAGGATAAGGCCATGTATACTTTGTCAAATACCAATATTATGAATGCCCTCATTATATTTTCTTCAAAGAATTTTATAAAGCACTGCATTATCCAAACAGCTAACTGACAGAGAGAAGGTAGAGAACATTAAAGGATCTAAATAGCAAAGCCAACATAAATTTGTACAGCAATAAAAAAACAATGGTGAAACAGTGACTTAATGCAACACAGAGATGAAAAGAAATATTGTAATCTCAAACATCTCTCTGAAAAATGCAAAGCATTCTGCCATTTTCCAGAACACATAGAAGTTTGTATCAGTTTCTAGAGCAGTTTATAAATCGTGGCATAAATTGCATGTGAAGTGCAAGATGGTTACAGGATTTACAGGAGTAAAGTGCTAATAGAAAATGTATCTCATTTGTTTCACTAACCATGCAAGTATACGACAAATTATCATATTTACTAGGTCTCCTAGCATAAGCACACAGAACACTGATTGATGTGCTTGGTTTATAGAGATTTATTAAGAGAATTCTGAGTGGCTGGACAGGCTACGTGAATTAGTTTGTAGTTTATACTTTCTTCACCTTCTCATGGCTTTTTTGTTGCCCAGATTTTGTTTCATTTGTGAATCCAGCTCATGCATGCTTTATACTGAACTGATACACCAGAATTGCTTTACTGACCTATGGTGCCATTTCATTAACTGCTACATTCTGTTGATGGTCTCACAGTTCACATTCGTTCTGCCTTAATACAGATTATATTTTACCAATAGTTAAAATAGGCATGCTTTCTATAGATCATTTGAAAAGATACTTCAGGAACATAAAGCATCTCTCTTTCAAAAGACTGTCACCCTGTTCCTAATTAAAGTCGTTCCATTATATTAATTTCCAGATTAACTGTTGAAAAAAATTGGAAAAAATGTTCCAAAGACAAGCTTTTGGACAACAATAACTGAAACTAGAACTCCAGCTGAGTCAAAGAAAGCCATGATGAGGTGTGTGTATATGGTGATAGAACATTGTAAATCCAGCTGGTCACAGAACTGATTCCTTTCACACTGCACAGCTTTAGAAGGGAGCACCTCATGCTGTCTATAACCCCCTGAACCTCAGCCTGAACACTTGAGCAAAATCTGGACAAGGTATTATGCTTTATCACAACTGAATGCAAGTTCCTTTGTGCTTATACAAATTTAAAGAGATAAGTTTAAAAAGGAGCAACAATCTATACTCTCAGAGCTGTCCACATCCAGACATTCAACAGAGCAAATTCTGTCAAGTGCAGCTGTGGAAGAGTCACCCTTTTGTTTTTGAATTCAAAGATGGGACAGAATAATAATCTTACTTTGCATATTAAAATCTCTGCATTATCAGATAAAGCAATGACTGAATTAAAATTTAAAGTCACAATAAAGTTGACAAGAAAAAACATGGTTTTCAAAATTAGAGAAGTAGTTCTCTATTTTTAAAGACAGATGAGGAGCTATATCAAAGAGACAGCTGGAAATCCTTGAGTCCAGTGTGCTTATGCTTGTGCCAATAAATAGATCCAAGGGTAGGAGATACAGCCCCGTGTGCTCAGAGCCTTCAGGATGCTGTGCTGAGATTTATTGAACAATTTAAGGACAGGACTGCCCTGGGTGATGAATTGGATAGAACAAGAGAAGATAATGAGCTGCTTTTGCTTGTTTCAGCAAAGCCATATTGATGTGTCCAAGCAAAATCAATGAAGGAGTGACTGGGTGTTCTTGTCAGCAAAAGACAAATACCTACCTGTTGGGGTAAAATGATTTCAATAAAAATAAAATTATTTCAATTAAATAATATGTAAAACCCACTTAATTTGACATATTACTTTTATCCTTCCTCAGTGCCAATCCAAAGGGATTTTCAGAAAAACTACTGTCTTCCCTCCACTGCTGCCTCACAACAACATAACCTATGTTGCACTTATTTGCACATATTAATTTGTCTTCTGTAAGCTTAAGGATTCACTAATAGAATTCACTGGTAGAAACATATTTAGTGCAAGGGAAGTGTACTTCTATAAATTCATAGTTCCAGGAAATTTTAATTTTCAAGAATAAACACCTGTCTTAAAAAGTAACCATCATTGATTTCAACACTTCTCCAAAACACATTTGATAGAATATATTTTAAAACATTATTAACAGCTTATAAAAGGGTACTTCACTGCATATCAAAGGGCAAGATTAGAATATTTTTAACTGTTTTCTTTACAGCACAAGGGAAGTTAATAAAAAAGAACTAACACTGTATTTGTAGCACACAGTTATGACTGAGAACATTGTTTCACTCACAAGGGTTCTGTATCTCAAGGAAAATAGGATTGCTGACCACAGAAATGTTGATGATATAAGAAATACCTTGCCAAAATGTGCAGACAATGGTTTTGATTTTAATAATTCACATAGCTGCTAACTCCTGCCCCCTTTTTTATCTGATTTCAGTCACTAGCATGAAACAGCAACTCAGCAGTGTTGCCTTCCTTCTCTGAAGAAAAGAGTGCTCTTGATGAGTAGTGCAGTCAGCTTTAGAGATAAGGGATGGGGGTCAACACTGGACATGAAGAGTTCAGCACTCAGTGTGAGAAAGTGCAGCTAGAAACCCAATAGCCCATAAAAGACTGGAGATAACTGAACAAATGCCCTGCCATTTGTTCTGGATCCAGAAGAGAGATTTATTTAGGGTCAAGATTTCCACTCCTATCTCAGGGGAGGTGTGCCCTACTGTGAGAAATCACGTCAGGGTTGACTACTGGACTAAATCACGGACATCTCCTGTAGTAATATAATGCTGTTACTCTCAAACAAGCCCTCACAGCTGTAACAGATTTTTTTCTTTTTTAAATGCAATCTTAGTTTTTGCATTATAGTTAACCAGGTGTGTTACTAAGAAAGATGTCTCTGGAGGGGCAGCACTATGACTACAGTGCTGATACACACTTCAAGAGGCAGCAACACAAACCAAAAAGGAAAAAACCCAATCCTGTGGAAAAGCAGAAGGCACTCATTGTTAAGAGCACAACTTCTATTCATTAAGGTGGGATCCTGCATTTCTTATAGATGCAATATTTCCAATGTACTCTTGCTAATGAGCCATTCCTAATGATTCTTAATCAATCAGAATTTCTCTTGTGGAAAGCTGAGAAAATAGACTGAGCACAAGAAAAACTGCTCACTCTTCAATCAAAATGCATGCACCAATTTCATAAGAATTTCTTCCTCATTCAGAATTCCATTAGACCCTTCAAACTTTATTCTGAATGAGTCACTGCACATTCTGTTACACAGAGGTGCCCTGAAGCCTCTTCATGCCTTCCAGACTACGTAGGTCTCTTCTGTTGCTCTTAGCAAATGCTCTGTGACTGCATTTCTACCCTTTTGGAAACCTCCAGCTCTATGTTTGAGTGACTGGTAGCTGGTTCTTTTGCACAGCTCCATAATCCAGTGCAGCAGAAACTTTGCTAGTCTTGCATTTCTTTATTCCCATTGGCAAGTCTGCAGATCAGGACAAAGTGCAGGGATCCCATTCATTCCTCACTTATGCATGAGTGCTAACTTGACAAACACTGGCACAAACACATCTGGTAATGATGGAGGAAGACAGGCAGTATTTAATCTATCATTCATATCCCTCTTCAATGAGGTGACACATAAAACTCATTAATTAGGCAGAAGTGTTCCAATTCATTCAGCCACATTTTTGCTCTAAGACACGAAAGGGCAAAATTGCATTTTGAATGACGAATTTAAACATTCTAAATCCAGTTAGTGTTCAACAGTGCGTGCAGATTGCATATACATGAAATATGAAACTAATCCCTGGCAGGACACTGTGCTGGACGTGTGGAACACAAGCCCCAACACTGTGCCAGTTTTACCACAGAGCCTGTCCAGGGTCATGGAATGCCACAGACCACCCTGCTGAAGTTCTTTTGCTCCCAGCCAGGAGGAGTGCACAGAGCAGTGGGAAAACAACAGGGCACAGCAGCACAGAGCACACTAAGTCTTTCTATTTCTGTTTTATCACCCAATGATCATATTATATAACGAGATTGTATCAACAAAAGATTTGATAGATGTAAAATGCTACTGTAATCACTGATGCTTTAAACCTTTCAGATGAGTGTTTCATCCTTAAATTTCAAAGCAGTGAAAGTAAAGCCAGATAAGAGGAAAGGCTTTTTTCCTTCTATCAGCTTTTTAAAAGATGAGTCAAATCTTAGATTGAATTTGAAGGTTCTTGTTTTTTCACAGCATATAAATCCTATTAAATTTTGATAGTGCAACTTTGTAGAACGGAAGGACTGTAAGACAGCAATTTATAGCTGCATATTAGAAACCTCTGCTTCACAACAGAAGCTTATTTTGGTACAAAACTGCCAAGTAATTTATTAATGCCTTCAACACATGCTAAAATTACACATTTGAATTCTAAATCCTTTAGTACCCAAATCTTTCAGAAATGGCAGTTATAGGACTGTGTTGCTTGAGGTACAACAGCCTATTTCTTCTGCAGAGTTTTGAGTTTGAAAAGACTTTTCCAAAAAAGAAAGTAACAACATAAAAGGTATCACTATAAAAGGGAATTGCTGCCCATAAATTTCTTCTGCCTCCTTCTCCTCCCCCAGCCTTAGTAAGACTCTTTAGGCAGGAAATTTTTACCTCATGATAGCAACTCAGTTAAAATAATTTCCCATGGAGAGCTGCACTATTTTTTTACCTAAAACACTGAGTAAGGAAGAACCCTTTCTTTGCTTACTTGAAGCTGCAGTAAATACATTGGAACAACCCTGCTGAGTGTTCATTTTTGGGCAGTGTTTTGCATGCTATGGATCAATCTCCTGGTGCATTCCTGGCTTTTGACTATTGCTGCTGTGCACCCAGCAATGGAGGGCACATTCCCATGGAGGCAGGATGGACGTGCATGGAAAAGAACAGATCAAAAGCAGCACCCTCTGATGAGGATGTTGAAGGTTTGTGATTTGGCTGTATGAAGCCAAGTCCATTTTAATTTAGAATAACATGACTGCTGCACATGAGAAAAACAAACATGCCAGGCCACTACATTCCAGAACATGAATTGCTCACAAATAATGAAAATTGATGCACCTTAAATCTCAAGCATGCCTGTTTAGGGACATCACTATTATGATTTTATTCTACTTACTATTCAGGTTGCAAAGCACATAAATCCAACCAGTAAAAATCCTGTTCAGTCATATTATTTGTGAATTACACTGAGCCAGATCACCAACTCTACAATTCTCTTCAGCATTAAATGTTTCTTAAGCTGACAAGTATGTTTCTATATATTGCTATTAGCACAGGTTTGCAAAGGCAAGTTGACATCTTGAGATTAAAATCAGAACATGCAACTGCACTGATAAAGAACATTCCAAGCAGCATCAGAAGTGAATAATGAAAAGGATGTGGAAATAAATCATCTCAAAGAGCAAGATATCATCTGAAACAATATGTCTAAAATACAGAGGGATTTTTTCTCTGTCAGCTCCTTATATCATGGATGAATATGCAATTTCACATCAGAGGGAAACAAAATATAGTAGAGTTCTCTCCTAAACAGTGAGACCAAGGTCAATATTGTGTGTTCATCAAGCTAGCCTTCTTAGGGAAAATAGCAATTAAATTAATACCTTAAGCTCATTAGGTGCACAGGGTGCCTGTATTTCTGATGAACAAGACATAAAATCCTCACACAAGGCAGAAATCAATGAGAACTTGGTAGAGATTTACACCCATACAGATCCCATAAGGACACATGGTCTGAATCTGGATGATTCTTTTAAAGATTTGCTAAGGCTATTATATAATATTCTAAGGAGCTTCTATTATTCCAGTGATTAAAAACTCATGCATCTATTAAAAAGCCACTGAACATGTCATGCCCTTAAGCATGTTTAGTCTCACACAGTGTTCCATTCCTCCCCTTTCACAATTGGAAAGCTGCAGTACACAGTAACTCTGCAGTGGAGATTTGGTGCTCAGCCTAAGAAGTTTAATGTAAGACTTGCCATACATATTCTCTGCTAAGATACTTTGGATATATAAAATATGCAGGAAACTCGAATTGATTTGAACTTGGGCAATCCAAAATACACAGTTTTGCAGTCTGAATACCAGATGTATTCAGAAACATTTTTGTTGCACTTGAGTCTTACACTTAACAGTGATGAAGCACTGAATCCCAAAGTAGGCTCTAACTACTGAACTAGGCTTTTATTTAATTGTATCAAAAATAGTTTAATTTATTTCCCTTCATATACACATGCACTTGAAAGAAGCATGTGTGAGTACACAAATTCTGGAAATGTTTTGATGGCAGCCATGTAAATGTTCAATGAAGTTTCTGTTCTTCCTTTTTTCAATTCTCACCCCTGCTGCACCAAGCCAAATACATTTTGGATTTGGTTGATAAAGGAAGTTATACCCTACAGAAAAGCCACCTTGGCCAGGCTCTCTCCAGGAGACATCTCTAATAAGGGCAATCAGTCTCCTGGAGTGCATCAGTACTACAAGATTACAGAACTGAGAGCTGGAAAGAAAGGTGGGAGTGCCCCTGGCCATGACATTTGTCATTAGCTGCTGCAGGAGATCATGATGTGGGCACAATTCATCAGATGCTCAGCTCTACTTCAACTGTGAAAATGGCAAACAAAACCAGCAACACCAGAACATACTGTTATAGCAAAACACCACTGCTAAATTAGGAAAGACTGATTAGTCAGATTGTACTCAGCCTGGTGAGGCATGTGTTACAGAATACACAGAAAGCTTTTATACAACTCTCTCATAACAGCTCTTACCCTGAAATGCAACAAACTACAATTAAAAAAATTGCTCGTTTATTCTTGTCACAGCAACACTGCAGCCTGTCTTTGCTGAAGACAGACTGCCAGTAATTATTTTACAAAAGTTCCATACGTGCCATCTGTCAATAACCCTCCAGAGACTCTCATTTATTTCTAAGATTTCCAGCTATGTCTGAGTCATTAATTAAAATGAGGTATTAAAAAAAACCATTGAAGGAACACTTGCCTTTAATATTGCCTGCCTGGGAACAGATGAACTTCAATATTTCTAAGTTTTATTACATTTTCCCCATATGAAAGCTCCAGATAGAGTCTTAAGCCCTAAGTATGAAAATATGCAAGGTCTAACTTTTTGTTCATTTCAACCTTCCAAAGGATGAATGACAGAAGACAAGTTGTATGGGTAGGACTTCAACAGCCTCTGAGTGAAACAACCTAGAAATGGCACATGTAATTAAACCGACTGTGGAGGCTACAAACGCACTGAGTGCCAGACTGATGTGCTACCCCAGAGATGTGCCACTGGTTGTGCCAAGTGTCAGCTACAAATGCCTTTATTGCTGCAGCATTTGTTTCCACCTGCATTACTGAAAATCTGTGCAAAGGAGACCCAAACTCACCATGCCAGCCTCCGCATGAACATCCATTGCACTGTGGAAGCCACAGAGCTTTACAAGTTATGTAAGCAGCTATGAAGGCAAACAAACTGAAATCTCAGTCTTGACTCTGCAGACACACATTTTCATCAGCTTCACTGTACCACTCAAAAATCAAGACAGAGTCACAGAGCAGAGCTCCAGGAAGAACCCAGGGCTGTACAGTCTCTGCCCAGTGCATTGCCACAGCACCATGTCCCTTATGTAGGACACCCAGCTCGTTATCAGCAGAAAGGCTCTGACACCAACAGCTACGGTACAGCACAAACACTACAGGTGTGCTAGAGTGAAGGATCAGGTTCTCAGTACACGTTGTTCTGAAATGCAAAAATATTTTATCCATAACTTTGCATACACTTTTTCCTTGAGATGTTTAACCAACTTTAGTCTGTGAGCAGTAACAACCATTTTTAACAATTTCCTGAATTTAGATATTTTATTTCTAATAGTTTAAGACTCACCAACTGCTAGGTTAACACCTGAAAATACCTAATTATTTCTCACTGCAGAAAATAGATGATAGACCCAGGAAAGGACACAGACAGCAAATTATACCACTAATAATTTACTTTATTAAATTTTTGTTTGCTTGCAATTTCAATGTTAATTTAAAGGACTGAGGGATCTTACCAGACCACATCAAAAGACAAAAAGTCATTATGTTATGGAAGAAGAGTATCTAATTCAAGATAATTGCACTGTAGCAGCCTTTTGGCAGTTTTTATTCTCTAGGAAAATTGTCTTCCTTTCAAGATCTTGTAGGACCCATCTGCTAATATTGCTCATTTGCATTTTAATTTTTTGAGGAATGCCTTCCTAAACCAAGCACCAGAATTCCTCTTCTTACAACAGGAATTAAAGGCCTTAATGTCAGAAGACATAAATGATACTGATTTCTCATTTATGTAAACTACAGTGAATTTAGCAGAAGTGTTGAGCAGCACTGCACATGGGGATATGGAGGAATGACACAGGCAGAAGAACAGATTCTCGGGTATATTTTTACTGTATGGTGCAATATTGAAGCAAGAACATCATGGTTTACATGTGTGTAGGAGAAATTCTGCCCATCAGTTCCCTCTCCTGCTGAAAATGAGGACACACACTACACTTCCCCAGAGATTAAGCTGTAAGGATTAGGACTGACTATCTATCCTACTGCATGTTTCCTATCTCTAACTGTTTTGTTCTCTGGAGCTATTCTAAACTCATACAGTATTTAGAAACACACACAATACCCTGTTCCCTGCTGATTGGCACAGGCCCCCAAAGCCTCTCAGTCTGGACTCTCCAAGACTTGCTGCCATGTTTTTGTCAAACAGCAGCAGCAGCTACCCATATTTTTCTCTGCACATAACACTTGCATAAAACAGAGGATAATTTCATGCTCACTTATTCATATTTAACATATGACTGATATTCTTTTTGGCATCTTTATGATGCTACTGAAGCAGGTTTTATACCCAGCTTTTATCAAATATTCTCATCTAACTGTAAATGCCTGCATGAGTCATGTAACTGGCTCTAGATGTTGTCAGTGAGTCCCAGTCCCTGCCAAGTCCCTTTGTGCCAGGGTTGGACAGCACACACCTACAGCCACAGCCACACTCACAGTGGCACCTGTGTGACTTGTGGAGCTGAGCTGCAGCTTCTGCATTCTCTGGTTTTTTCAGATGCTGTGCTGGATGTTCTCTAGCAGTGAGTTCTTTTTTCAGACTCCACCAGTGGCACTGCAGTGGGCACTGCACCATGCTACTTGTTGTATATTCTGAACAACATGGTTTTAAATTATAAAGACATTAGGAAATTGCTACTTCCACACAAGGTGTGTGTTAAGTTACAGAAGTTTGACATGTCTGCCTCCATCATGAGGTCTGAGTTGATATTACCCCTAATAAAACAGTTCTGAAGAAATGTCTTCAAATCATCTTCTCCTCTCCCTCCTTTTTTAAACTGCTCTTCCAGGTCACAGATTATATTTTCATTTCAATGTGCTACCAGAACGACTGAATTTCTCCAGCAATAAAAGTAGAAAAGCTGTTTCAAAAGTTTACATAACTGTGCAACTTCTAATCTAGTAATGACTCCTTCAAGGCAAAATAAACTCCCTTAGTGCTACAAACAAGTGCTTTTTAACCTCTTCCAAACACATGAACAACAAGGACAAAGCATTTATCTCTTCGATAATTGGAGTTCATCATCTGTAACTCAAGGAACTGTTTACAAAAGATAATTTATGTGCAAGTGTTTAACCCAGATTGATTACATTGCCAAGTAGTATGTCAACTATTTGAGAAATGTAATTTACAGTCTCGCAATAGATACTTTACTAAATTTTGCATTCATCTGTCACAGCTGTGTTCAATGATTTGACCCTGATTAAAATTCAGGCAGTTTCTTTCTGTGGCAATTCTTTTTGATATCTCATTCATCTCCACAATTTCAATAAAACTGGGAATAAAATAGGAACATTCTGGCCTCTATTTACTGTATATATTACCAGCTGTCTGCAGATCCTTACAGTAACAGTACAGCACAAGGGGCTGACTTTGTTAGATCCTCCTCCTGAGTCTTTCAGGTATGTGACAAAGAAATCAGCAATATCTCCCACTTCCCCTTGCAAGACCACATGGAGTGTTACAGACAAAAGAAATCAAAAGCTTTAAGATCCCATCACATGGAAAGTAATCTTCTAACCATACTGTGAGCCAAGACTGAGGAATGACTCATTAAGTAGTCTAGAATAACTAGAAAGTTGTTTCCACAACCCATGTAAGCAGTGATGTTGTGACTGAATCACAAGGAAAATAGGAATGTAAGGATGTTCTCACGTAACCAGGCATGCTGGGGTTGCCTGACGGGCTCCTGCACCAGCTGCCTTTGGTTTGTTTGCTCAGGAATACCATGAATGTTCTGATCACAACCCCCTAGGAAATTGAAGGAGGAAGAAGGTTGAACCAACCCTCCCCCCTCACACATGAGAGGTTACAGCATATATTGAATTGCTACAAGAGTTCATTTCAATGACTGAATGGTGTTAGGGAGAAACACAGAGAAATAGGAGGAAAACCTTTGGCAATTGTCAAACTGCATAGAAAGATTAAGAAACAATTCTTTAAATCAATGGTTGAGTATGGGAAAATTAATAAACAAATGTACTCTGAGTAAGGAACTGAGAGCAACTGGAAACTGGCCTTGAGAGAGGGCATTAGATTGACTTCTACTGCCACAGGCCAAACTTGTTAGGCACAGAGGCTTCCTAATGTAAGAAACAAATCCAGCATGGGTTCCTCAGTAAAGAGAAAAGATATCAAAGAACTCCCTTGATGATGAGACAAACTTTATGTTGAAAAAAAAGGGAAATTTATAAAGAAACGTGTACTTGACTAAAATTCCTCCACAATCAAGTTGTTAATATGCCTCTATTTGCTGTCAGTATAACCAACTGAAAGCATGACAAAAGCATTCAAATGGTGACAAACACAGCAATAAGGCCAGAAGGCCTCAGATATTTTTCCAGTCCAATGTGATAAATGAATGCCAGTTTAAGAATTTCCATGCCAGTAAATGCCTTTCCAGACTCTTAGGCAAAGGATATGACAGACATCCTCACAGAGAAATTTTATTGTCATTTAACAAGATTCTCTGTTGCTGCATTTCCCCATCACAGCAGAAATGTTAGTGGAGCCCAACTAAGGTACAAATAACTGGTCCCAAGGAAACACATGGCATTGCTGATGTTTGGATGAAAAATCCAGCTAGATTTATACTGGAGTATTGTCAGCTCAAATACTTTCATGTCATGACTAATTATTATAGTAACTATAGAAAATGTCTAAATCACAAGCTATGGCCTCAAAATGACTTTTTCTTACAGAGCAACACTTCAATCTTTAAAAGCATAACATTATTCTATAACATTATTCTATTATAGTTTCACTTAGAGAAAATTGGTTAAAAAACACCAAAAACATTTCAGTAACTCAGGGAGTCTTTTTTCAATTCTTATATTCTCTTGAAATGCAGAGAAACAGGGATAGTGATTTTGGGTAGAGCCAGCCATATGGCATCCATACATACTTTAACTTGAGATTTGTCTTCTTTTTTTGCAAGTGCACCATACAGCACTGAATGTTATAGAAACTGTGTGGCAACCAACTCTAAATGTTATAGAAACTGTGTGGCAACCAAAAAGTACAGCACAGCTCACAGTCAATAATCACCCACCAGCTGCTAGTTGAAGTAAAAGGCATTCATGTGAATCTAGAGACAGCTCACAGAGGAAAAGTTAGCCATCATTCCCTGGGAGCTTGGTTGTTTTTTTAAGATAAAAACAACACAATGTGTCTCTCCAAATGAAATATTTTTCAGTGAAGAGGTTTCCTTTTGCAATTCTGCTCAATGCCTGTCAAAGACATGGCTAGTCACAGTAATACAAACAAAACTCTGATCCCTGGAAGAAATTAAGCACATACTGATGGGATGTCAAGGAAAAAAAGGTTTCAGACCTACAGCATTGGCCTCTGTCTTCCTCCTTGGAAAAGCATTTAGGCCACAAACAGCTACCAGATAACTCCTGTCTGTAGCTCTATTTTTGTGCTAGAACAGACAAATCTAGAGAGATTAACCTAGAAAGACATGCAGAGGAGTGAAGGAGAATTCTTGCCAAATGCAAGAACAGAATCTAAGATCAGAACAATTCCCTCTAGGTATTGGCAGGTGCATTCTCCCAGAGCTTACTTCTCATTTCCAGTGTTTTTTCCAGTTACAGCCAAGTAAAAATGTCTCCACATGAAGGGTGAAGGAATCAGGACTGCCCATTTCTGGAGATAACCCTTTAGATTTCCTTCAATGTGCCTCCTTGAAGAGCAAAGTGACTCAGCAATAATGAGATGGCATTTAACAGGATATATTAAGAATTATGAATTCTGTAAAATTCCTTTCTCACCCTAAAGAAGAGAAAGAATTCAGTATTATCTTTCAACATTTCTCAGTTTTCCTGTATGTTAGTCCAGGGTACACAACACCTGAAGATCTGGCTGAAATTCACAAATCCAAGCCACTTTTCCATTACAGCCAAACAATAGATATATGAAAAGTAATTGCTCATCTTGGGTTCAAATGCATGTGTATGAGTCAGAAACAAGATGACAACAGATTTAGGACACTAGTCTACTTACATAAGTACAAAATGTTACAGTCAAAACAGAAAAGTAGTTTTGTTTTCCTACAACTAGTTTCTTTTCAGTAAAATAATGATACTGAAACACTCCTTAATATAAATGAAGCATAAAATCTGAAGTTTCACTCTAATTTGGGTAAATTGTATATACTCGTCATTTCTCAATATTCATTTTTCTTCCAGTTTATCACTCTGCATAACAAGCTTTTACTCCATTACTTCAGAACTCATTTTCAATAAATAAAACAGTAACAAAATACTCAAATAACTCAAAGTCAGAGAAATGAAAAGACAATCTGAGCAAATTAGTTTCCCTTTTCCTTTCATGTAATTACTTAGGATCAGATGCTGATATTTCACCTCCTTGAGAATGAATATGAATTTCCTAGCAATGTCAACTACACCGTAAACAGCAAATTCATGCACTTGAAAGGCTTTGTTAAAGACAGAGAGCAGTGGCCAAGAACGCAGCTGTAACACTGCCCTGACAAAATGACTATCAAAAGGAAACAGAATTGCAGTAAAGACCATGAGCTCACTTCTCTCTTCTGAATTTGTTCCAGTACTTGAATTCAGATCAATTAGCTTCAATCAGTTACTGAAGATCAGAGCAAGTTACAGAAGGCAACTGGAATGACAAAAAGATAAATAACAAAATTCTCCACCTGAACAGATGTTTAAAAAAAAACAGGGTAAGTAAAAAAAAGTAGGTTGCTTTAGTCTAATAGTAACCCTAGATAAATATATCAAATTAACCTGCCCATGCACCTCCTGGACAAACTTGTGGCTATATTCTACAGCAACTCATCTAGGCAAAGGTCAAAACTGTACATAATTTCCAAATCCATTAGAGCTGAGGATCAAAACATTTCCAGCTCCTGTTGTTTTCCCTTTACTAAGGTGGTATTCCAAATCACAAAGTGCTGATTTTGGCAGCAGTTCCAGAACACAGAAGATATTTGCAGTGAAGATTTACCAACTGTAGATCTGTTATAGCACCAGAAGAGGGATTTGGTCACTTTGGGTATTTCAAGTCTTTTGAGCTTGCACAATTTCCACTTTTGAGTCCTTACATCCTACCTCATTGGAAACAAAGTATACAACATTTACCACACAGTTTTACTCATGGGATTTGAATGTACAAAATGCAGGATGCATTGTCATAAAAACTAAAATAATTGCCCCAAGTGTGTAGTTAACAGCCTAACAAGAGATTTCAGATGAGATGTTACTGACCACTGCAGAGAAGTGAAGAGCCCCCAGGTAAGGACAGAAAGTGAACCTGCACCAGCAATCACCAGAGGCATGAGAAGCAGTGAAGGCTGAGTACTGCATGCAGGAATTCTCTCCTTTCTGTCTCCCCACCAGCCATCCATGACACAGCTCCATTCCAGAACCCAGGTCAGGCTGCCTAGTGACTTGGTGTTCTCTAAAAGCATCCCATGAATGCACTGACACTCCACTGATGTAAGCTTGATTTGCCCTGATCCATAAGCTAATAAGTCATCACTGCCCATTTTTGCCTGCTGCACTTCCCCAGTGAGAACACAGCATTCTCATAACCTAAGTTCAGTGGGGATTCAGCAAGATTCATCTCAAAGGCACCCAACTACCCCTGGTTGCCAAAAGCATCCATCAGGTGTGACTGACACATCCTGCCTTCTTCCCTTCTTATTACTAACTGCAGTGCTTGACAGGCAAAGGAAAGCTGGGATAATCTAAAAGATAAGCATCTTTACTGAAAGGTTTGACAAAGTTTAGTGATCTTGATATCATAATCAGTGCTCCCAAAATTCTTTCATGGATAAAACATTCATCAGCATATGAATTGGTTTAAAAATTTATTAGACAGGAGGAAAACTTTCATTACAAAGCTGCCAGAAGATTCAAATCTTGCACAATATGTATAGGAGTATTAAAGAAAAAAAAAAAAAAAAAAGGACAAAAAGGAGAGAAAGAGTTCAACAAAAAAATATGAAGGCTTCATCTTCTGAATAAACTGTAGGGGAAAACTGCTTCTAATTAAACTGCAAAACTGAAACACAAACATTCTCATTTTTTAAAAATATACAAACTTGGAAATAATCTGAGGAAAAAAGTGAATTTTTGGCTGCATCCCTTAGTTATTTACAGTTCTTGCTGACATTTGCAAACTTAATTCTGCAGCTACTTTTAAACAAAAATGTAGGTAGAGGTAACTCATGGAATAATTTGTAGAAAAGGACAACTCTGGGACCTGCCACTCATTTTGTGCTCCTACTTCTCAACAGGTAAAAGTCAGGTAAAGAACTGCACTGTCACCTTCAAAAGCTGTTTCTGGAGGAAAGCTCTTCATCACTCCAGGAAGCTCAGCTCAATCTCTGCAGTGTAACCTAGTTTCCACCAGAATTTCAGCTAGGAAAATACTTTTCTCTTTCATATTCCAATTACAGCTTTTCTCTGAACCAGCTGAGCAGAACCACAGCTTAAAGGAGTTGAAAAGTTTTCTCACTGGAACGTAATGGAAAGATAAACCATCTCAAAAAAACTAACTCCCATATATTACCTTGGCCCAGAACAAAGGCATTCTGGAATAAAAAACCTGAGCAGAGAATGCAAGTCATAGCAAATAAAACAAGGACAGGCTCCCCTACTACAAACACTTAGAAACAACTCTCTTCTTGTGACAATACTTGCAAATACTTCAGGGAAGCAAATTTTTAAAGACAGAAATATCATCTCAACATGTAATTCACTTTGATAAAGTCCAGGTCTTAAAGTAGACACAAAATCCCTGAGTCAGGTGGCTAAATAGCACTTGAATACACAGATCTCTTCATGGAGCAGGCTCCAGCTTTTCACTTAGTCCTAATGAAAATTAAGAGTCAAGAGACCCCTCAGCTTTCAAACATCTCTCCTTTATATTCATTCTGCCATTTGTGGGCTGCAGCAAGGCAAATAGCCTCATAAACATTTATCTTCAAAGGATAAGTGACCCACAATAGGGTCTCAAATAGCCTTATAAGACTATATGGTCTTTTCTGAAATGATAGGACCCACTTGGAACTGGAAGATTTGTAGATGAGAATAAAGCACATTTATCCCTTCCTTCTTATATCAGAGGCAGTCCTGACAGACCATTTGCTTTTGCTATTTATGAACTACTTATATGAACCACAGAGGAATAAATGAGATTACACCATTTATTAATTCTGTTGACTCATCCAGAAGGGGAAGGTTATTACATTAATTTGGATTTACAGCAACTAATACCAGTTTGGCCCAGCCCACTTTCATCAGTATACCAAATGATAATAACTGGTTTTAAGGCAGACAAATACACTCTATTTTCAGTTTAATTCTATTATACTGAAACTAATGGCAGTAGCAGGTCTAAACTCACTCTTGTTGCAGATTTTCTATGGTTTGTCAAACTCTGATTACATTTTTGAGAAAGACAAAGCATCAGCATCTTCCCTCACACAACATAAGTGCTTATTTGCCTACCTACTACCACTATCAAAACGCACCAAAACCTAATTGCCCTCAGAATTATATTCACAAAGAGAGAAAAATGACTTTGACAGCAACAGTTCCACTAGGCACCCTTGGACAAACAGGACAAGCAGCAGAGAAGTCGCAGGGCTCTGTTCTAAAGGCAGGCAGCATTCCCAGACAGTGACTCCAGGGGTACAGCCTGCACTACACTAACCTGGCCCAGCTTAGTGCAGGGTGCCCAGCACACTCGGCTTGCAAAGCTTCTGCAGCAGGACTTCAAAACAGCAGCTTATGAGTGCCAATTTCTTACTGCCTGAGAAAAACCCCCACAGTATTTCAGCTAACTGCTTTACAAACCTAATCATCTACATTTATGGCATCAGCACAAGTCTAATAAAAATGTATGTGCATGTGCACAGACATATATGCAAAGCCTCACCCACACCAAATTCATACATATTCCGGGATAACACCATGCTGGAAGCAGCTTTGAGGCCAACAGCTTCTTTATTGATCAGAGTCTCTGATATAATTTGACATACAGCCAAAAGGCATTTTACTGAAGAGGAGTATGTACAAGTAGGTACTTAATATGCACATCATAGGTTCAGCCACCTTTCTGGACTTGCTGATTTTTAAATCATTTCCCACCCTTTTTGCAAAGTAGCCTTCAGTTGCAGAGATGTAGGAATTAATCATCCTTTAAAAAGAAGGGAGTAGTTTTAAGAACTGTGTTTATCACTCAGATAATTTCACTGAACATGCAGTTATGAGGTTTCATAATGACCACTTCTCAGAATTTGCAGTGATGTTCAATCTACAGTAACACCTATTTTCTTCAGCTGTCATGAAAATTCCTAAAGTCAAGCCACACTGCTCCCTTCTCATGCACTATCCAATGCAATAAAGAGTTACAGATCAAATTATGATCTCTGTAACATCTCTGCAGTTCATTATCAATGACGAACTTGCACCAGTGTAACAGAGTAGGAGTGTAAAAACTCCCTCACTGATAAAGCCATATTTAAACTCAGCTGTACTGGGGTTTTTTGACCAAAAAGAGTATGAAGATATATTAGGAAAAAACTAAACAGAATCTTTGAACTCACCAAGGAATATTCCTTGCACTCAACATGATAAAAAGGGTCATGAAGGGATTACACAGAACTGGACACAAAGGAGTCAGTGCAGAGACAGTTCAAGCAAAGGGCAGCATAGCAAACTAAAAGAGGAAAATGGGGGAAGCCCCAACAGGAGTCAGTAGCTAATTCTGCACAGTGGCGTTTCACCCCTTGTTGTTCCAGTCCTTCCTCCAGTCATAGCTGACTCTGTAACCTCAGTTTAGGATCCAGATTTTATGTTGACTCCTTGTATGATTTCACTGACACCGTGGGATGCATCTGGAGGAGGTATTTAGTCATCTCTGCATGTGACAGATGTGCACCTTTACATTTCCAAATATTTCTAGAAAGAGTACCTTAATGTAATTCTAGATCAACTCTACAAAGTTCATCACATTTCATAATTTCTATACCTGCAAATTGGTAGAGCTGGTTTGGAAGTTTCTGAGGACCACTGGGATTAGTTACCTTAATTTAAAGGCTGTTTATCTCTTTATTCTTAATTATGTTTTATTTACACACAGTTAAGCACAACATCTATGCTTGGAAATTGAATTCTGTTTACAATGAAAAACTCTGCAGATGTTAGGAACTGGGAGTGATTTTAAGATGCAAATGCTGAAGCCAACTCATTGATCCCAGCACTACATAGATGTTTAATTGGCTTCCTTTACAGATGTTATTCAATCTGTTCAACTGCTTAGCAATGTTAAATGACAGCAATTGACTTGTGTGGAAAAGATAATTTACAAAGATACCAACAGAAACAAATTTTTCTTAATGAAGAAAACCTCTAATTAAAAAAATTCCTGAAAACAGCTCAGAGATTATTTGGGGATATCTAGTCAGAATGTCTCCCAGATTCTGTTTATGCCATAGCACTTCTACTGATATGATGTTTTGCTTTTGCTTATTCCAACAATGAAAAGTAAATCTATTGTAACAGCAATGTATTATAAAATGTGTCAAGACACTGCTCAGAAAAAAGAATTTTACTATAATTACTCCTATAGAATTTATGCAAAGGAAGCAGAAAGGGTATTATCTAGTAAAATATCAGTTCACCTGAAGGAAGTGTAACAGGATTACATCTCACCAAATTTCCAGCTTCAGAGAATATAAGGTTTATATTCATTGCTTCCCTTGGGATTAACTGATATTGCAACATTCATGTGTCTAATATAAAAATGATGACATTGTTAAACTATACATTATTTTTGCAAAATTCACTGTGTTATTTGAAAATCAGGTCTACTTTTGTACTAAATGAATGTAAACAATTCTTATTTATCCATGGTATGACACAGGTGCAAAATCATCATGTGTATATACAGGTAGGCCTGACAGATCCTTATAACCCGCTTTCCTGGTAGGGTACAAACTGCAAAAATACCCACCCTCAAACCCTCAGAAACATATAGGTCAATCATTTCATAGTGTTAAAGAAAGAGTCCTCACCATTGGTGATGGTACATAAAATTTTCTATGCTTAATTCTTGTCTCTTAAATCAACACAGCTTACATTAACTTTGTTGTGCACCTCATGCATCATCAGGGCACAGCAGAATTAATGAAAATGCCTTCCTAGGAAACCAGGCTGAGTTACAGCACCATCTAGGGGCATCAGCTCCTGAAGTGACATTTAGCCATAAACGTACATGGCTATTTTTACAGCTCTATCTTCATGACATTATCAGGGTGCAGTCTGGGGAGCTTGGATTTCTTTCTCAAAGCTTGTCTTGCTATCCTGTTCAGTGTTGACAGGTTGGAGTTTAAGTTTTCATTACTCTGTTGTAAACCCCACAAGATAATGTCTCAGTGAATCAAACTGACAGAAGGAATTTAAATCCACAACTAAACAATCACAACTATATCTGACACTTGTTATTGCAATATAACACAATCGTGCTAATAATTTGGAAGTTACTCATTTCTGAAACTTAAACAGTGCAATAAAGAGAACCAAACTACATGTTTGGAGTTGTTTCTAGTGAAATTACTGCACTTCTTCCCTTATGGCAAGAGAATGCTCCACAGCAAAGGCACTATTTCAATACACAAAACCAGCTTAATCTGCTTTTTCAGATTTTCAAGCTTGGAAATACCAAGTGAAGTACACATCTACAATAGGAAGCAAGCTGGATAGCTTGCCTCAAGAAATTAAAGGAGTGCACAGAGTGAGACAATAAAACCCTATCTCTACCATGGAATGACCAGGCATTTAGAAAAACAGCTTTGGGAAAGAAAACCTTAGCACTTATCACACAACCTTTAGTGACTTTCCCCACATGTGTCATGAAATCTGAGCACTGAGGTACCCTAAATCCAAGGAAGGGTTCCACTGAGGTAATCTTGTTTAATGTTCAGCTCCTGTTCCCAGGCAGTCACAGAAGCCCTTTTTCCTGGCTTTGAGAAGGGAGCTGCAAACAGAGAGCACTGAAACCCCTTTGGCCCCAGCCCACACACAGCTCAGGCTAACCAGCAAACTGCACCTACCTGTTTTTGTGACACTTTCCAAAACCTGTGTGATAATCTCCATGATGACATGAAGAGAAGCAGGAAAGAGCAATTTGGTTGTTTATCCCTTATCTTTCAAATACTATCAAATCACTTTCAAGTTGATTGGAAAAGGACATAGATCATTTCAAAGTTTTAAATTTGCAAAGTTCATTGTAGAACTAACAGAAAATGGTAGGTAACAAAAACTACAGGGGGAGAAAAGGACAAACCAGCAGCTGGTTTCTCAATTCCTAACTTTATCATTAAAAAAATCCAACAATCCCATCCAGGCTTTGTAAAGCAGTTAGCTGAAATATTGTGGGGGCTTTTCTTAGGCACTAAGGAACTGCTTAGCACTAGAGACAGCAATTGGGTAATTTGTGACTCCACCTTTGGCAGGCCATAGGTGAAACTTACAACCTGCCACATTGAAGCTTTGTTCCAACAGTTTATTGAGTGCAGAGCAGCTGATCTGTGATTAGAAGCTCCAGTGCACACCAACCCATAGACAACTCTGCTAAAACCAGTAACCAGAGTTATTTCTGAACACAGGCCAGGCCTACAGAGCTAAAGCCTCAGGCCACAGTTGGAGGGGTCCTCTCTAGCCAGTTGTCAATGTGCAGTAAGTCTAACACATCAGGACACAGTGTATGGACATAAGACTAAATTGAAGTCCCTTGCAGTTATTTTTACAGTCTTTGACATTTACAGGCACATTTGCACAATGATTTCTTGTCTTGCTGATGGTATGTGACCTTTTCCAATGGTATGTTTGAGGTAGAGGGGCAATACACAATGAAAGACTATTAACAAAAGACTTTGTCATTTGGCAGCATTTGCTTTTTAAAAGGTCTAGTCTATTCTAATTCCATTCTACAGTTTAATTACTGTTCCAGAAAGAGACCAACATCTCAAATGGTGTAGAACCTGCAGCAAAAATCCAAAGTATTTGCAATGTAAAGCTTCTGCAAAAACAAACACAAGTCTCTCAACTTTCAACTCACCAGACCACAACTGTGCAAACCCAGAAAATGTAGCAGTGACAAGAACATAAATAGCCAGAAAATATTTTATACTGCTATCATCATAAGTCAGTCCCTACACTATAAATTGTGATTCTAGGTTTAATTCTAGGTCTAACAGGCCGCTAGATTTAGTCTCTATGAGCGGCAAAATGGGTTGCTCCAAGTTACAGGTATACTAGGCATTGTAAAATTATTTAATTTTCTAGGAGCATTCCTTTTTACTACAGGAAGAAATCCATTCTTACTGCAGTGACTGCTCTTAGCTATACTGATTTTTATAAGATTACTAACAGTTGTTTGTAATTGCAAAAGGAAAGGAAACAATCTGCCACTCATATTTTTAGTTAATAAGAATTCTTTCATGCCTGAGAATTTTTTTTGCTTTCAACATCTCCTGCAGTCTTCATCTATTTTACACTTCCCTTGGACTAATCTCATCTTCTGGAAATCAAAGCACTTCCTGTGTAACTCAAAGACAAACCTTACACAAATCTTTCAGAGTATAATGTCAATCTATATAGATTTGTACTGGGCATCAAAGTACTACTAAACTATTAAATCTCCCACAGGTAGACTTGTACTGGGTGTTCAAGTGGGTTTTTCTCTCTTCATTTACGTTATAAAATTGTCTAACTTTGGACAATCCACAGTATAGCCTCTTTTAACTCCCCCCTTTTTTATTAATAATTTGCAGTAACTTTCCAATGCCAGTTGTGCCAAAAGTATCCTGAAATAGTGCAAGACAAGCTTGTAAATAAGCACACATATGTAATGAACCTGAGAAGTCAAGAAATTTTTCTTCTATGATATCAAACCATCAGTTACTGTATTTTACTATGAATATCTTAAACATTTAGCACTGATGATACCAGAAAACTGAAAATGATAAAATGTTCTGAAGATAACATTGTAAACACTTCTAAACATTCAGAATACGAGTATATATTTTTTTAAAATAGCACTAGAGTTTCTTAATAAAACTTTACTTTTCATTCTGATTCTAGTCATTAAAATCTAGTCTACTGATAAAGTTCTGAATTGTCAAGGTATTAGCATTTTGATAAAGAAAATCTCAAATCTGCTAAGGTTTACATAAAAATTAATGATGAAAAAGCTCATGTGACAGGTCACAGAGGGGTAAGACAGTGTCACCTGCTTTTTCTCTTAGCAGAATAAAAAAATATTTCATCAAGCACTCAACACTAGAATTACAGGATCTCTGGCTTATGGTCCAAAAGTATTTAGGGGAAGAAAACACCCTTTTGTCTAAGTTGATCCTTCACCAAGCACTGCTGTAGCTACTGCCAGTGTCCAGCACAATTTTTGAGGACTGCTGTTCGCGGGCTGTAAAACAATTATTTTGGAGACCTCCTTCTTCCACAGGATGCTCCTTTCACTAGAGGAAGAAATTCACTTGATCCATACAAAGCCCAAGTTATTGGAATCTAGACAGACACACTGGAAAGGCATTACATGAAGATAAAGCCATTTAGGTAAAAGAGAGGACAATGAATACTTCCACATTGTGACAAATACTGCCCATGTACAAGGCAGACCAGATGGCACTTGACTTTGCAAGGTCTCAGCCAACACATCTGTCTCAAGAGACTGCAAAACTCCCTTAATTTAGCAGCCAAGAGACAGAGGTTTGAATCATCCTTTCCGTGGCTTCAATCTAATCTAAAGCTCCAGAAAGACTTTATATTTCAAAGTCAATGCTCAGATGGCAAAGGTATCAGTTCTTACTATTGCTGTCATTGAAACAATTAATTTTGTGAGACTCACAATATTTTTATGGCAGCAAAATAATTCCGTAGTAACAAAAGGAGCTCAGTAACACCAAAACATACACAGAATTTATGGTCTTTCATAGTATTTTTAAAATTCCCTAAAATGAGCTTTGCTTCTAAAAAGTAAAGAAAAGCTAACCTCCCTTATAAGGATGTGTATATTTACATGAGAAAGGAACTGTTATCTTATGGCAGGGGTTCCATACTGTTGTCTCCTTATCTCAAAAGTTTCATACCTTCTTGGTGTTTCTTGTGGGCATCTCCTCAGAGCACTGACTCTTCTTCACAAAGTAACCAGCTGACTCCAGCTCCCTTCTCACCCAGCCACCCCACTCTTTTATAGCATCTTCGTCTTACTGGTTACAGCTGTGGCCTGGTAAAGTCAGGCCTCTTCCTAATCTTTGATAATTGGCCCAGCTGCAACTCCTTAGGGGTAAGATTACTTTCTACACTATCTCTATTTTCTTATATTCTATCCCATTACAAGGAATTGCCTTCTCTAGTACTGCTGTATCATAAATGCCCATCACTCTTTATCCTGAAACATTAAAAGCTCCTGCTGGTGACTACTAACACAGATGGAAAGCGAAGACATACAGTCACACATACCTCACTGCACTATCTCAAAATGGTAAAAACATTGTAAATTGCAGTACCTTCCCTTACTGAAGTGCTGCACTTCTAATAAACTTGAAAATGTTGCTAACGCACCATGTTCTCATTAAAGTTGCAGTTTATTGACTAAAGCAAAAACTGAAAAGTGTTTTTCTCCCACAAGAGAGTAGACACTGAAATCCAACATTGGGTAGGTAAACAAAATAATGCCCTATTCTCTTCTGATGTAACTTAATCTCACTTTGCTAGAGGAAAAAATGACATGCTTTTATTGAAGAAAAAGAAAGAGGGGTTAAATGATCTAATCAGAGTTAACTGTAAGAAGAGCAATGCAGGAAAAATTAATGCAAAACCTGCAGGTAACAAGTTCAGTTAAGCAACACAGTAGCTAAACAGTAAGTATTCCAAATTATGGAGCATAAACCCTGATTCATCAGTGCCTAGAAGATATCTTTGCAGCTTCATTATCATGTTAATTCAGGAAAGCTGCAGGAAGTAAGCTCCCTGAAAATAAAAAGTTATCACCAGAGGCCCATCATATATAATATCTTATCTATCAGTGGAATATATTTAATAACTGGGAAATTATGCCCTCATCTTTTTATATTATTCTATTCAACTATTCTGTGGAACTAATTAATTACAAAATACCTGAAGCTGGGAAAGGGAACAGCATTCATAAGTTGTCATAATCACCACTGAGAAAGAAAAGCACATTCTTCTGAGGTTGCCTGCACTGACAGATGTGACGGAGTCAAACAGCACTAAAAAGTGACAGGAGGGGGCTGGATTTGCCATAGGAAAACATGTAGTTTTCCTATGGCAAATCAAAAATTTGATCTGTTTGCTTGCAATTTTGTTTTGTGCATTTTAATCACTTTGGTTTTCATTGACACTTCAAGTTAATAAATCTCTAATATAATAATAATTTATCCAAAAATAGAACAAAAATCCAAATGATTTTGTGGGAAAATGGGCCTATCTTGTTTCAGTACATGGTCTAGACTCCCACTGACAAAGGCTTTTTGTTGCATAGGTAAAGCCTTACAAAATAAGGGCCTTGTTCCCCTTGTAAAATCATGGCTCAAGCCGTTACTTTGGCTAAGTAGAAAAGGGAAAGTAGGAAAGTGACTCAGCTGAATTAGAAGTAGAGAAACAAGTTATATAACCAGTGCATATTCACATAATGGTTTATGCTGCTTGCTTGAATTATATTTGTTGTACTTAAACAGAATGTAACTGATAAAGGCATAACTGCTCAAAAATGCCTGGTTTTTGCAATAAAGGGCTCGCTCTTGAACCTGCCTGGGGACTCTTCAAAACAGCATTTCCCTATCCTGTTACCTCAGCACTGAAACCTTCAGTCAGCCCCCACCCTCTGCTCAGTGCCCACCCTATCATGTTTGAACTGACATTTCTGTAAAAACCACCAAATAGAACAAGAGGGCACAGTTTTTATACAAGGTTTACCTCACCATGAGGACCAAGATAGCAACAACAGAACATCAAAAGCTGATTTGTTTGCAACTTTTCTTCCCCGTTAGAATCCATCAGAAAAATAAGCAAGCCCTGCAGCCAGAATCCTTTTTCCACTTCATGAGGAAACAAGAGACTTGAGTTTTTACACTGACCACATTTATCGCCACTAGTCAGGGGATAAGAAAAATCTTCTCTAATAGCATCTGTAATCTTCTGAGGCTCTCCAGTCATCTGTGGCAAACTTGTGGCCACAAGGGCCACAGTAATTTGACCTGGCACCATCCAGTGCCTTCCCCCTCTGGCAGCTGCTGCTTGTATTGAAGAACTCTTGCCTGTGACCACTACTCTTAATTATTGCCTTTGACATGTTTTAATTACATAAAGGTCTCATAACATTGCCAACTTCTCTGTTTCTCAAGATACCATTTTCCTCCTGCAAAAGCACCTTATCTTTAAAACCAAGCATGGATTGAACCAATATCAGGGCTGTGAGTGTGCTAACAGCCTTAGGAGCATTGCCCAGCCTCACTGGGAGGCTCCCCAGACAGCCCTTGCAGAGGGAGCAGGGGGCTCCATTCCAGCTTGAGCCTTTAGCCCTGCCTGAGCTCCCACTGTTATCCCTACTAAAGTGTTTTTCATGAAATTGTAAAAGGACACAATCTCTGTTTCACACTATAAATAAAACAGAGCCAGGTGAAGATATTTTTCAAGGCTCTGTATTGTCTGCCACAATCAAAGCTGACTCAGTGTGGCATTACTCCTAAAAACCAGGGCTATTATAACAGAGTATGAGCAGCAGCTTGGGCAAAGACACAAAAAATTTCCAAAACCCTAGAGCACTGTGTAAGATTAGGAAGGTCATAGATAAAATGCTTCCAAGGTCTAGGTACAAAAAATGAGAGCCACATGCTCGCAAGTATTTGTAAATGCTTTGATGGAAGTCAAAGTTATCTAATTAATCACAGTTCTAAAGAAGTGTGAAATGCACAACTTGACTTCATAATAATAGCAATGTGAAGCCATTATTTTATCATTTCTTTGATCATCTGATTTTCTGTTTCATTGGATCATGTTCCCCAAGTATTTATAATAAAAGTAAGAATTAGTAAGTGCTTTCAACAGAAACTAATTCATTTCAATTTCAAGCCATGTAACTGCTACTCAGGTTCTTAACGAGACAAAAATCCTACATTGCAGCCAATATGAAATATTTTTCTTTTTATGCTCAAAGTTGATTCAACATGGGCAAAAGATTATTATGCTGAAGCAATTTCTTTTTGGAAGTTTAAAACACATGTAGATAAATACTCCAACAGAAAACAGAGTGCCAAAGGGGAGACGATGATTCTGCCTGATGCTGAGTTGAGAGACTCTGATGCTGAGTATCTGCCTTCAGAATGAAAAAGGATTTCTTTCCTCTGTGGCACTGAAGATGCTGAATAAGGTACAAAGCAGTTTAGAAAGATGCATCACAGACAAAAAAACAATGTTCACTGAAGGAAGCTCATGCATATTTTTACATTACAATTTATGCTTGCTAGCAAGAAGGGCATACATTATTCCTGAAACACATAAAATATCCATCTTGTATAATTTCTATTTATTTTCTGAATGTGAAAGATGTTTCTATTTTAGTCACATTCTGCAGAGCTATTAAGTGGCATCCATCATTACTTGCTCACCGAGGACTTATACACAGGAACATTTAAAATTCTTTAAACCAAACTTGGAAAGACCCTTAATGGTTTCTCAGTCTTTTAACTTCAAATAGACCTCCTGCTTGTTATAAAAAAAAAAAAAAAAAAAAAAAAAAATCAAAAATAAAAGAAGCCACTCTGGCCAAAGCAGTCTTGCACATTATTGATTTAGATAACTGGCTTCAAGACAACAATTTTTAAGCCACAGTGGAGGGCAGAAATAAGGGAAAAGTCTCCCTTGAATCTCTGCTCATGCTTTTACCACAGTTGTAACACTTATCTTGCTGAGAAGAAACAGCAGAATTCCAATCATGTCATAACTATAACAAAACTTTTACCAGCTGTTAAATTTGTTACGTTAACAGTCATCCACCTTTAGGATTTTCACAAAAACTAAAGAAATCTTTGTGACTGACCTAAGTACCATTCACGTGAATAAAGGAGCTTCTCCAAATTCAAGCCCTTTCTTGTCCTGAGACACAGCCAAGTACTGGACATTGACATGAAAACTGTGCACAAGACAATGTACACGTTCCAATAATCTTTAGGATGACAACACGAAGAGAGCATATATTTGTGATTTTAAAATGTTTTAGCACTTTGTAAGTTATTTGGATTTGCATTTACTATAATATGTGCCTTGCAAGGAACTTAAGACACATGCCAGTATTGCTGTACAACTGATTCTATGAACTACAAGAAAAGCAAGTATCAAAAGAGGGCAAACCAGAAAGGCATTGCTCCAAAGTTTTCATATACTGAAATAACATTGTCAGTTGATCACAGTAAAGCTCATAATTCAAAAACCTCCAAGAAATTAATGGTTTACTTACCTAAAAAAAGGGACCATTTTACACACTCCATATAAATACAGTGATGTAAATGAGAGGAGTCACTTTGCTCCAATTTTTACACATCACTGAGAAGTAATATATTTTAACTACTACCACATCATTTAAAGAGTAACTAGAAGTTCATTTCAATTCTGAAAGGATTATTTGGACTGAGGGCCTAGAAGGCTGATAATCTTCAGCTGTCTTGAACACAGCTTCTGAAAACACAATCACAGCTCACCCACAATTTAGGTCTTGTGCCATTTCCTGATAGAACCTGTCTTATTTGAAAACACTTCTGTAACTGTCTGGGACTTCACCTACACTTAAGGAAAGACTCTTCAAGCAGCATGTGGACAGCTAAAGACTATGAAAAGTAGAGGAAAGATGTGATATTTCCCTTCCATCATTTCCACCACTGCAGTTTCTAGAACAAGAATAGAAATAATACTAAGAAATTAGGTAATGGAAAAAGACTGAAGACAAATCTACCTAGTTTCACTGTAGTACCTCATTTAGACAGAATTCTTTCATCATCATCTTGTCCACACAGAAACAGTGGTTCAAACAGGTCCTCAGCCATTGTCTACTGCAAACTTGAAGGCTACACCAGATAAAGAACTGTCTCACCATTTGATTTCCTCTATTTTAAGAACTCATTACTCAAGACAGGTGAATTTGACTCTCTATACAGCAAAATTCCTACCCTGAGTCAACAGCTGCTACATTAAATAACAGCTACATTGAATCAACTGCTTTAATTAGAATTGATTTGCTTTATTCTAGTTCAAAAATCTGCTCTTGCTGACAAAATTCTGATGTTATTTTCTGTTCAAGGATTAAGCTTGAAGCTAATTACTGGTATAGGCCTGCTCACAAGTCTGAAAAGAATTAAAAAACCAAAAGCATATTTTTTCTTTTGGACTAATATAAAAGAGTTACCTCAATTTGCACCATTAATCTCTACAAATGAAAGGACAGGATTTTTCAGCCTGGGTAGACTCCTGACAATGGAAATCACCTACAGCACCTTCAGGAATGCTCTCCCTCCAGAGGTTTGAGAAGGTTTTGTGCTCTATCTGAACAAACATGGCTCGAAGGCACCACGTGATCCGGGATGTATGTACATTTTCATTAAATTTAGGACTGAATATTCAATGTAATGCTTTCCAATCACCACCTATTACAAAAGACAGTACAGTCACCTAATTTAGCCTTCCAGCCCTGGAGATTGAGTGCTTAGTATTCTAGTCTTATACTTCCCAAATGCAAGACTGCTACTCACTTTGGTACGCAAATTTTAGGAGCCAGGAGACAAAATTTCCCAAATTAACAAAAATGAAGTGACTATGTTTCCTATTTATACACTTCAGAAAAAAAAAAAATCAAATGTGTGTTTCTGTAATTGCTAAAGCAACAAAGTTTATTTTCCAACTTCAGTTTGCTTGCAAAGCTGACTACTGCCTCTTTATATACCTTCAGAAATGCCACTTCAAATTGTAAGGTCTGGTTGTGTTTTATCATTTAAAAGAAAAACATTGGCATGTGAAGTGACTCTCAGATTGGCTCCTTTCAGACAAGTTAAGCCCTGCAGTACACAGATTAACACATGGCTGTTTTTTGAAGATTGACTTGTATTGATGTGACCAAAAAAAACCCAGGTCATCCTTTGACACCCAAGCTCTTCACTCTTAGGACTCCATTTTCATTGCTTGGGCTTGAATTATGAGGACTCCTGCAACAGACTTCCAGGCAAAAGGGAGAAAGAAAACCCCACAAGGTCAGCTGACAAAGATGTGCACTAGACAGGAAACAAGAAGTTCAGCTGCAGTCAGGCTGTGTTATCAGACTGCAGCTGGAGGGGTGTAACTAACCCGAGCATAGGCATTGTTCACACAGGGTATGTGCTGCTTTCCCTTAATTTCTGATTGAGAGAATATAATATCATTTATTTTGATACCTTTTTTTTATATCACAAGGACTTTTACCTAAATGAGTTTGTCACTATAAATGCATTTTTCAACCTCTCAAGATTTTGTTTATTTTCCCAAATCATAAGAGATTTTCTTCAAACAGGATTTCATGGCAAAATAGGAGGAAATAAAGTATAGCAAATAAGATAGAACTGAATTAACAATTCCTGTCATCTATAATGCATTAAAAATACAATACATGCCAAGATAAATCTATTTAATCTCTGCACATTGCAGACAATCTGACTGAACACAAAAAAGGGGAAAATTATCAAGGGAATTTACAGAATTCCAGCTTGTTTAGATACCTGCAATATGGGCTAATACCTTCCCCAAGATCCATATGGCACCTAACTCTATTTTACTCACAGAGGTTCAGATGATTGGATGAACACATCCTCCAAAGAAGTGAAACCCACCTGGAATGTATGGTAGGACAAGGTGGCAGCAAGGTACCATCAGCAAACTTCACCTTTTCTCAGCTATTAAAAGTGATTGAAGATTATCATTGGCACACCATCTTAAGTGAATCCCTCCTCTCCTTTCCCCTGCCACACACAGCTTACAGCCATGAGGCAGTTTCCAAAACTATCTAGGCTCAGCAGTTCTGAACACAAACGTGTTCTGCATCTCAGATTACACTCTTAAGTGCCTGAACACAAGTATAGCAGCTTTCATCAACTGTTGATAGCTCCATTACACAGCTAAGATTAAATGATTTCAAACTGTAAAATTTCCCAAGCAGCACTTGCAATATGCTCTGAACTGAAGTGTGTATGTGCTGTTGGAATCTGCTGTCAAAGCAGTCTGTATCAAGTTTTGATTTCTTTCAGTATTTCTAATGTAGCTGTCTCCTAACCCAATCAAAATAAAAGCAAAATATTTCCCACCAGATTATTTTTCAGACACAGAAGGACACAGTATGCTCCTCACCTTAAAAATCTTCCTACTGTATGTGGAGTTAGCCATGCAGAGACGGGGGAAGTGCAAGGCTGATATCTAATCACACCTTCATATTTAATTATTTCACACAACACAGAGAAGCACAGTACAAGGGTAAAGCACAAAAGCAGTCACAGCTTATATGCACACGTAGGCTGAGCATCAGCAGAACTAATGCAGGGTGGAAATCACCTCCCTGGACTGCAATAACAATTCAATCTTCAAGTTACCAAGAGCAAACACAGAAAGGCTGCAAACACCAGGAAATCTATCAGATCTGATACACTATCAGATAATTGTACCAAGTAATTGTATCATCCAGAACAGGTGCACCAAACTACTCAATTCAGCATCATTGCCCCTAAAAACTGACTTCCTTCAATTTCCTTTCTAAAGATAGGAACATGAACAGTAACTACTGTATCCTATAAGAGGAAAACAGTTAAATTCCCAACTGAAGATGAGTAAGATTCAATTTAAAATCACATTATAGTACAATAATCAGCTGAAATAGATTATGTATTCTTTTATGGTACAGTATCTATCAATCATTCAGCACTTTCAATATTACAACAACAGACAGTAAAACTGACTTATAATTCTACATGCAAGCAAGTCCCAAAGTACAGCCAGTAGGAAGCCTCCAAAAGGTTTGAATCTTTTTTAAAATGATTCTGGTCAGTGCATTCTGAACAGAGTTTCATCCTCTACATTTAAAACTAGTCAAAAGTAATGGACAAAGCCCAAAAGGACACTATTAATTGTAATTCCATCTCTGAAAACAGATGGTTTGCTTTGCCCTCCAAAAGCTTTCCAAGATGACCTCTGAAGGGCTCTTACTGTGGAACCAATGACAATGGTAATCAAATTCAGATAAAGTCAAGTCCAGCAGCTGAAGAGATACTGGCACTTGGTTGTGACAGAAGACCCATTTTATTATAATCTAAGTTAAGGTTCAAGAAATAAAAGCTACATTCTTACATGCACTCCTGCAAATGACAGATTTAATGGTACCAGAAGAGACCTAACATTTTGCTAAAAAAAGGTTAAAAAAATAAAATCACTTAATTCCAATTCTTTCCAGAAAGAAATTTACATATAACTTGATGTCATCTGAAAAAATGCACAGGATTTCTAATACGTTCCCATTAAAAATAAGGGGGCCGGGGAGAAAATGAAAAAAGCTGCAAATTTTTAAGACTTTTTTCTGTCATCTACCCAGGAATGGCATTTGGAATTGACTGTATTCTCAGTTGGAATTTGTCTGTCAGGCAAGGCCACTGACTCATCTAAAAAAGAATAAAAATCGTTCATCTGAAAAAGAATAAAAAACACAGGAACCTATAGAAATAAACTTAGCAAAGAATGGGATCAATTTTTACAAAAACACTTTTTTTAAACTAATAAAAGAAAACAAATGTTCAATGAAAAAAACAGGTCAATTAAGAACTGTCCAAACAGTGACCACTAAGCCTGCAGCAGACTGCTGCACAGCACAGCTCTGTCACCAACAAACTGAAGCTATGGCTTCAAATAATATCCAGTCTTTTGAACCAGAAGTCATAACAAACACCTAAATCGTGTCCAAGTGTCAAAGGAAAAACAAGTCATACTTAAAATACCTGGCTTCTGTTAAAATAGAGTCATGCTGCTGATAAAATAAAAAGGTACAACACAATGCAGGGGGTAATTCTTTCTGCAAAATGTTTTGTGTACCCTAGAAAAAGTTATGATTTGATCTCTTTGGCAGATACCAAGACAGAATGTTATTCCTTCAGTAATGGCAGAGCTGTGATCACACAGATAAAACTGACAGTAATCAGAATACATTTATACTTGAAAAAGTGAGAAACTAGTCTTCAAAACTAACATAAAACCACATAAATCTTCCTTTTATAATAAGTTCTGGGGTTCACTGATCAGTCAGTACACACATTTTAAACTTACTCTTCTCCACCATTTTCTGGGCCACTTCAGCAGCTGCCTGCAGGGGAACAGAGCCTTTGCAATAGCTATTGTAATAATGGTAAAAAGGATTCTCGTGGCTGCTTCTGAGTGCTGAGGAGAAAGGCTATGAAGAGCAGCTCTTCCCCCAGCATTTGTACTGCACCAGGCTCTAGAGCTAGGAAGCATCCCATAAACATCCCAGAACCCTTCACAAATGGAAGCTCATGTCCTGACCAACTCATAAACCACTTTCTTGACTCTGCAAGTCACCTTCACCCACATGAAGTGCAAAATTGTATCACTCCTAATGACTTTCCTGTGGATATAAAAGACATTTCCTTTATGCAGCAGTTTGGATCTTGTGTTATGTGCACTGCATTGGTGCTTCTGCCTAGCTGAACACAAGATACTCCTATACACATGCGAAATTAGGTAGTTTAACGCTACTCCACAGTTCCCACTGCAAGAAAAAAAGCAGAAGAAGATGGCATACACAGTACTCAGCCTGAACATAATGCTTTTCAACTTTGTTTTCTGGGGAAATTGCCACAAAGCTCACTAATCCCACAGCCATTCCCTGTTACCCTGCTTTCACGGTGCTCCAGCATAATCAGATAATTAGATTTCCTAGCACAGACATTACAAAGTTGATTGATGCTGTTCCCTGACTCCTCTCATCAATTCCCCTTTTGCTGCTGGCAAGTTTGAGCAGAATCTGGACATAGATAAGCAACTGCATTTCAGATCCTCTCAAACAAAATAAGATAGCTGTGGAAGCTTTTTTAATTTTTGCTCTTACTAGAAAAATAAAACATGAACTCTTGAAGACTTAGTGGTCAGCTCATGGATCATTACCTCATATGCAGCATTAGGATTTCCCCATCCATGTGGATGACTTAAAACTCAATGCAGCTCAAAATAATCTCACATTTTAGTATCCAGTTTCTGGGACTTTTCAGCCTTTAAAAGTGCAAGCTATTTCAGATTGACAGCATTTCTGGTCAAACTTGCACTACTTTTCTTAGCCTCTTACACAAATACTGTGTTCCCCAACTACAGGCTTTGAGTTCATTTACTAATGTATTTTCTGAATTCTACAAGACAAACTGTTCCTCCTTATGAGCGTATGTCAATATTCAGAAACAGAACTGCTCAGTCCCAAGGGCTCATCTGAGCTTAATGCTGTAGCTGATTCAAGGCTTAGAGCAAACTCACTAAAGACAAAATAAAGCAATTAAAGGATGAGATATTGGGTTTAACTCCTATGAGCCCCATAGAAATTAAGAATGCTGGTAGATATGTCACATTTGGCACAGTGTGCTGAGATAATTTTTCACAAAAATTAAACTCACTAAGAAAAAAAATCTGAGCTAAGAAATACTCAAGTATGACTGATGAAATACAGTGGTCTTTTTTTTTTAATCAGTTAAGGCTTCTGTCTGGTACACCAAGTTCTGCTGTTTGCCACAATCTTATACTGCACAGTTTGGATGGTTGAAAATATTCGTGTCATGAAAAACAACACTATACAAACAGTAGGCAATTACATTTCAGTTTGTGATGTTCCATGCGTTTTTACACCTTTTTTTATACCACTTTGCCAAGTATCAAACATAATGCTCAGAAAGAATTAATTTAATTTCTATTAATCTTCCACCATCACACAGTGTAGTGAGATAAAAGCCAAGCCTTTTATGGAAGTACAGAACCCTAGCATGCCATTTACAGCCTCAACCTCCAACTGAGGTATCCACAGAGCTTCTAGAGCAGAACCTAGACCAAAGGTTTGGGGATAAAATGCTCATTTGAAGGATTCCTCATTTTTCCAAAGAGTCCATAAAGCAGTAGCATTTTTGACAAAATATTCACACTGTTTAGATGAAGTAATCAGAAGTCTGAATGGGTAACATACACATAAAAGCTAAAGGAGAGGCATACAGGGAGCAAAGAACCTTCTCATTCTTTCTCCTCCCAGATAGACAACAGCACACTCCATTTTCTTTTGCCCTTCTCTCACAATACACTTGGCTTTTCCCTTGTTTTCTTCTCACAGTACTGTAATGGTTCCCATATTCATTGTGACATTTAGCTACTGAACCAAGCCCAAGTCAGATGCTTTTGTGTTGTAAAAACAGTTGTGTTTTTAGCCTCAATGATACATTCTTCTCTTGAAATAAGGCACCTGAATATGATCATTTTGCTGGTAACTTTCTGCCCTAGCTCTACCCAGCTAAAACTGCAGTGGAGCATTTAAAATGGCTGTAGACTGATGCAAGAAAACACACAGAAGTGATTTACAGTTAAACATTCAGAAGAAATAATGAGTACCAGTTTCAGCTGGGTTCAGTTGGGTTAGGCTGCAGTGTAACCAGGGGGCTCCAGAATGGAACCTGAATCCTCTCCAGCAGCTGGCATTCAATGATTAGTTAACGAAGCATAATTGCAACTATCAATCTATCAGTTGTTTAACTGCAACTGTCATTTCTTTCTGCTTTCCATGGCACCTAAGGGATTCGATTTTATTACAAATGCTAAACCCCTTGCATCAAACCTGCAAGCCTTTACTGGCAAGGTGCACAATGAACAATAGGCATTTTACTAATTTAAAGTCCTAAAGGTATTACAATTGGCTTTTTTTTTCCAACTTCACAATCCAGTGTCAAGGTTTATTATAATTATTGTTCTTCATTTACAAAGAAAGACCACAACTATACACTTTTGACTCTCCAGACAGTAACACAGCTGCAACTTATAGCAGTTTGTAAACTCATCACCAGTAGGTAGCATGTTGGAATGAGTAAGTAATTAGTTTGAGATAGTACTTCAGGAATGTCATTGTGAGTTCATTCAGATACTTGCCAGCAACTGCAGCTGCTTTTTAAAATCTAAAAAAAAATTGGGAAAAAAATCTTGTTAAAAAAAAAATAAAATTTCTGGACTAGGATTTCTCCAGAACAACCTAGAGAAAAAACCATGTTAATTCATTAAAACACTGGCATGCATCCATGTGCTGTACTTGACATACCATGAATTGCATTACCAAAATGTGTAGTTGCCTCAAATGAAGTCAGAATATGCAGTGTAAACATAAAGAAGGAAATATTTTTTTTTCCTGGACAACATTCAGGGCCCACTAGTTCTTCTTGCCATTTTACCACAGCCACCTGCAATGGGAACAGGTCTTGCACTAACAGGCTCCAAGCTCCCTTAAGGGTAGTCTCAGCAATGTTCTCCATGAAATTACAAAAATGCTATGCATCCCAAAGCCTGAACTTGTTACTGTAATTTTAAGATGTCTTTGTAGAAGATTTCTGAAGTCAGTAATATGACCACAATATTAAGAGATTTTGCAATATTGCAATACCAGAGTTAAGAAATAACCAGAAATTACCTATGAGAAGAAGGGAACACAAAGTTACACTAATATCCCCCAGAAGAACAAACTAATATTCCCCAGAAGCACAAAGATGCTGGGGCAACACAGACAGAATATCTGCCAGGATCAAGTACTTGATGAAACTTGATTCTGGATAAACCAGCTGTATCTTAACATCCCTTATCTATAAATATATATTTCAGCTACTTAATACTTGAAAATTGTCACAGTACAGTTATTCTGTTACACACAATCCCTTAAATGGAGCTTTTCTCAGTTCTGATTTATGACCATTACCTATATTTCACTTTCAAATCATCCAATAGACAAATTAACATTTTCCCAACACAGTTTCTTCAGACAAGAAGTGCCAAAACTTGCATTGGGAAATCTGCAAATAAATCTATATCTCCTTTGTTCAAAAATTTTTGTTGAGCCACAGTCCTTGGCACTCTAAGGTAAAGAAGACACTGTTCAGAAAAGTGCTGCATGGCAATGCAATACCCTTGGTAGCAATGTTACAGTAAAACCAGGCTGTGGCTGATATCTCTGTGTTGTTATGACAATGGAAAAGAGCAAGAAACACTAAGAGGCAAGGCTTTTCTACAGATGCTGCTAAAATAATCTGACAGTTTAAAAGTTCAAACAAAAGCCAACAAAAATCTAATACAGCTCTACAAGGGCTATTTAAATGTACGCTGGCGACAGAACCATCTCTGCTTCAGAACTGGGAAAATGTTTGGCAAGGAATCCACAGAAAAGGACAGAAACCTCAGCAGCTGGAAATGACTCTATTTATAGAAGCTGCTCTTTGGATCATTTGCTGTGTGGAAAGACACTTGCATGCAAAGACCCAGCCCTCAAGTATTCAGCAGCTTTCCCTGGGCTCTGGGTGTGCAGGGCTTATGGCAGGAGTTTTCCTTTGTACAGTCTGGAAAGCAAGTTAAGCTCCCACAAAGCATTCATATTGTGCAGCACACTGAGCCACAAAAGTGGGTATGTAACTGAAATACAGGTGTTTAGATAAAAGGTCCCACGATAGTAAATTTATGTAGATGAAAATACTGACAATACTTATCGAGATTCTTCAAGTCATGTTCAAATGAGTGACAGATTTTAGTTTCTAATAAATATCAATAAGCTTAAACTGAAAAGTAAAACTTCTCTATTTTGGTAAAAAGTGACTTTACATCTCCTGCAGAATACTATGAGGCTGTAGAGCCAGACTGAAAGAAGTAAACTAAGTGATAACTACTTTCAAATATATGATCGCAATCTTACTCTGAGTGATAAAAAGGAAGATGAAATGCTGTATCATGTGCAGCTATGCTGGCATTATTATCAATAAATCCAAGAGGCCTCATACTGGATTATACAGTGTCTTTCCAGCACAGCACTGAAAAGATGCTAAATGTGCTGACATTGTTGTAGTGTGGAGAAATTACAACTTTGCAGCTGGAAGCAGGGGGTGGGAAGGCAGTCCTTCCCTCTGCACTTCTAAAAGAAAAATTACCAGTTTCCAGCAGCAGAAAAGGATTGGCAGAAGTGGCAACTGAGCTTTGTAGCGCTCTTGGTCTGATCAGTCACTGCTCATGTGGACAGTCAAGTGCTTCAACCTTTCTGTTAAAAACATTCATCATCACAGTGGAAAAGTGACAAATCAGGAACCAACTATGCAAAAGTGTTCTGATATTGCAGAAAACTCACAATAAAAGAGAAATCTGTATTGCTGCATAAACACTGCAGAAATTCCCACCCAAAGAATGGCATATCCTAGCAGTTTGTGAAGGACTGTTAATTTGGTGAAACAGCTTTGACAGAAATTTATCTTGCTCTTTAAGACCTATGGACTGAAAACAGCCTGCAAAAGATAGAAAATGCATGCAAGGAATTAGGAATCAGGTATGTAAGCCAGATCCTAGAACAAATGAGTGGGGAAGAGTAGCTTAAACCAACACAGATTTTGGGTGAAAAACGGAGCACATCCAAAGGAAATTTCAGCCTGTGGTTTCCCAGGCCAGACATCCAAGTTCAACTCCAGCATAACAAGACCTTGTTCCTAACAAGGAACAGAGTTCTCTAGAAGAGAGAGGGCCAGAGGTTTGACCTTTCATAACTAGAATGCACTTCCTATGCACGCACATTTAAAAATACGTATTAATGGGGGGGGAAAAAAAAAAAGAACCACCAGAAAAAAATCATATTCCTTATGTGGAGTACAAGTCTAGCTAAATGACAATTAAACTACTGTCTTTAGCAAGACACAAGTTTTCCATTCAGAGCTCATTAAAACCAGAATAAATTGGATGCTGTTAGCAAAGGGATGTTGTAAATAAATTCTATCTACTTACCCATTCCTGCTAGGTTCCCAATCAAAACAAGAGTCCTTTCTAAGAGCATCCCCCCACTCTTAATATGCCTATTTCCCAAAATTAAGCACAGCTTATTCCCTATTTCATAGGGCACAAACACCCAAGAAAAACAGAATCACTTTATTGTTCTTATTATTGCTGCACTGTTCATTAAAGAGGAAGTTTTAAAAGACTGATTAGTCCATCTTCCTGTCCTGAAGCAAGATTCAAAAATAGACACCCATCTAAAGTATCTTTATCCTGCATCAATTGCATCATATTCCTCTAGTCAGAAAATAATTCTGTTATTTACACATAGTAAGTGCCATCTTTTTTCTTGAAACTTCAGGTCCTTTTTTCTCCCCTTACTGATCAATAGCCTCCTAATAATTAAAATCAAAATAATTAAAACCAAAAACTTAACACACTGTGGACTGTTAAATCCACAGCCAGGGTGTACCTTCTAGAGTAAACAAACATAATTAGTTTAAAAATCACTCATTACAGATAGAGACAAATACATTTATTTTCATTTCCCATTTTCAGTCTCCTTTCAGATCTCCCACAATATTTTCCATGTGACACACAATTTCAGTATAGATCTTGTCAACATTACTGAGAGGGAAATCACTATTCTTGCATGAACTCATGTTGGTAAGAAAAAAACCACTGCTGGAAGTGTTACCTGTAATTAATTATTCAGTTTGATTTTTCTCAATTCTGCAGTTCAGATTTAATCATTAGATTTTGCATTCTAAGTGCAGTATTTTATAATGTAACATTTCTTTCTCTATTTAACTGTTGCAGCACATGTCACAGTTGAGATGGCCATGATACACAGAGCATCCCATGCAATTTCAGCAGGCTTCAAGCACTCACCCATACACAGTAACACCTCACCTCATCAGAAGGCTTCAGGCCTCTGCCCATACACAGGAACATCACTGCAGAAGGCTGCAGATAGCTGCTCTTTCTTGTTCTTTAGCCCAGCCTTTTATCCCCTCACGTTGATGCACTGCACCTGTGTGCCCTCTGTTCCCTCTGGTGTTGGTCAGTGCCCCTGGGCACTCCCTGGCTCATTGCTGGCAATGCTCCTCACCTGTTTTTCACAGCTGTAGCTCATTTCCAATCACCACAAACTGTGTGCCTACATTTAATTTCATTTTATTGATTTCAGATTACATTTGCAGTTCACACTTTGGCTTTCTAATCTTGCCCTTAAAAGTGCTTGCATAAAACATGGAGATCAGTTTGTATTCATATAATTACACATTAGCAAGAATGAGGAAGTTAAGAATGTGATGCATTGTCCACATGTCTTCCACACACGTATGACCTGTTGCACTCATGCTTATTAAATAAAGAAGTATATTGTGCTTGGTGTTAAAGACACATAGGTTGAAATGACCAATGAGATACAACAGCATAACTTACCATTTTACATCAAGAAAAGATTCGGATTTTTAGGAATTTTTTTTGTATGCTAAGGAAGATTATGCACAATAAAACCACAAAACATGGAGGTGGAAGGGAATCCACTTATTATAGTTTAGAGTAAAAAACCCAACTGTTTTCAAGAAAAACAGTAGCTCCTACATTGGACGCATTTTAAATTAAAAGAACTATCTGTCAAATTGCTACAGCAAGAACATGATTAAAAATGGACACTATGTTTTAATTGTTAATTTATTTTCCTTTTTTTTGGAAGCAATTGTTCAAATAAACACCTTTTCTCAAGTTATCTGCTAACAACCATAAAAAAGTTGGTAGAAAATTTGCACATTTTCCCTTGTTCTCTCCTTCACTACTTTGTTGTTAAAACAGCAAAAAGGTTTAGTGCTGCTACAGGCTCCCAATGCTTTACATTTTGAGTCAACATATATCAAAAATCTGACTGCCTCACACATTTTAACAGCCAAGAGCATCCCTTGCCAATCTCTAGGTTGAAACCAGAAAAAATTACTACATTTTATTCTCCACTCTCAGCCAAATTCAGTGCTGAGCAAGTTGCTTTGGTTACAAGCAAAAATAATTTTCAGTCAGGTGCTGCTTTATAATTGAGCTGGACTGGATTTCACAAATTCTATTTTCCTTTATTCTGTGGCAGCCAAAGAGCAGCCACTCATCTTTAAAAGCCTACCTGACCTAGTGCATTCATGTTAATCTTTTTGAGCAGGCCACATTCTGGCTACTTCTTAATTCTGCATCCATAGCCTACTCTCACATTCTAGGGCTATTGCAACCACTTCCAAGAAAAGTTAGCCCTGAACGGTAAAAAAACAGGAAGCATTAATTCCACAGAAAAAATTAGAGAGTGGCTTTTCCAAACAGCAGGAAATCTTTTCCAAAGAGAATATACTACTGCTGGAAATAGAGCTTCTGAAGAGCTTGAAAAACCCAATTAGCCCATACTAGGAGTGGCATGCTAAATGTTTCTTGGAGAAACAGTAAGATGCTCCTTTTTCTGTTACCTGTTATTTTATTTTAAGTCGGCCTTCTGAAATAGCTTCTGCAGTCTGACACCACCTGGCTGAATTAGAACTAGCAGCAGCTTTTCCAACGGGTTGCTGAGACCAGCAGCAGTAGCTGAGAGCAGTGAAGGATGGAACTTAAAAAATTTTAAAGTTTTGGAGATATAATATAGTGACCTATCCTTAAGAAAAAGCAACAGAGGATACCTTAGGCTTACTCTAAAGTAGTACCTTCAGCTCCAGTGACAATTTCTTCCACTGGCATGTCTCTTCTATTTTGCTCTAAGTGAGAAGGTCCATCCCTTCCAAGGCCTAGGCAAATTTGAAGCAACAGCTACCTTTGTTCTAAGGGAGAGAAAACAAGTTTACTGTATTTCCCAGGACAACACACTTTAAATTCAGTTTTGATATTCTCTTGCATTCAAAACATGGAAATGCTTTATTTATTTTTTTTTAATTTAGCACAGACTGCCTGTATACACCAGGTATAGCAGCCTGCAGTAGATCTCTTTGTTTCAGTGAATTTTATTATTTACTCTCCAACCATCAGATTCATGGTTCTGTTTTCCAGAGTAAGGAAGGGTTTCTTCCCAAAGTTCAGCAATAACACAATTCCAAATCAATTGTTTCTCCTTTGCAAACCTTGAGCTTTCTTTCAGCCTCACACCACAGGGATGGGTGACAATGCAAAAGCCAGCTGGCAATTGAATTGGGAACTAGGAAGTGTGTGCATGTGTTCACTGTTGCAAAGTCTGGGCAACACAGACAACAGCAGCTACCTCTTAATGAGGGCTGATACTTCCCTGTGTGCCTTAATATAAAACAAAAATAATTAAAAATTGAGACAGTTCCCTATGCCAAAAGGCTAATACACCACTGCTATCTACTGCTATTTCAGTCATTTGACTTAAGATTCAGGACCTGGAATCAGAGATACCAAGACTAAAGTAGTTATAATCCACACAATTGCCCAGGATCCCTTCACTAATGACCTGAGTGACTTTTTAAATATATTATTTTTTAATATACTTGGTTTTAAGAAAATCTCATTGGAATGCTGGAGAATATATTATTTGCACTTATTTATCACAAGAATTCACAAAGCTATAGTTCCTTGATAAAATGTTCACATTGCAGCTTACCTGCCACTCTGGAGAAAGATGGCCTGTGTTGCAAATAGCTGTTTGTGCTGGCTGTGGCCGGGATAGTGCTAACTCCCTCTACAGCAGCTAGTACGGAATATGTCTGGGATTTATGCTGGAAACAGCATGGGTGACACAGGGATGTTTCCATCACTGCTAAGCAGTGCTTAAGCAGAGCCAAGGCCCTTTCTGCTCCTCACACGACCCTGCCAGCGAGGAGGCTGAGGGGCACAAGAAGCTGGCGGAGGACACAGCCCTGGGATGGCTGAACACTGCCCTGCCCGTAGGAAGAGGCGAACGACTGCCTTGCTTTGCTTGTGCACGTGGCTTTTGCTTTATTGAGCTGACTCCGTCTCAGCCCGGGGGGTTTCCGACTGTCACTCCTCCGGCTCCGCCCCCGCGGCAGGGGCAGGGCCGGAGCGAGCGGCTGGGCAGGGCTCAGACTCTGCCTGAGGTCAAAGCCCGACACCGGCGCTCTGGTACAAACTGAACCCACGGTTTTACAGTTGGACAGCAATTGCATTGAAAGCACACAATGGGATCTTCTTCAGTTGCTGGTTGGCTTCTTTGATTCATTTGTGTGCATATGTCCTAATAATTCCAATTTCAGTACAGGTGCAATACATTATTTCAGATTATGTGCACTTTAAATATGTACCTTCCTATGCCTTACTCAAAATTATACAATGAATAAATAGGAATGAAGTATGAAAGTTATTTTAATATTAGAGCAAATTTACTTTTGGTTCCTGATTTTTCCTATTGGACTTTTCCTCCTTTGAAAGATGGAGTCTTTCTTCTTCAAATATTCACTTTTCCTTCAAAACACCCCAAGCAAAAATGAGTAACAGAGAATAAACAAAACAAAACAGCCCAGAGTAACAAAGGAAATACAACAGAAATTATCTACTGTGCACAAAGCTGTGCCAGACGTTTATATGCACTCATTTCCTTTCATCCACTCAATAATTGCTTCAACTCAATACTAAAATCTCTGCTTTGGATCCCAAGATTGGACCTAAAATTTTCCCAGGCATTTCAACTGTAGAAGTCACCTGGCTGAAGACAACACAATGACAACACAACATTCCAGCATTAACAGTCTTCATAGCTCAGAGAAAGAAACCATGGAGCGCTTCTCTTCAACTTTCTGAAGAACTGAGGTGAAGGAATGAAAACAATGGAGCCAGGTGCTCCTCAGGGCTGTGCAGTGACAGGACTGCAAAGAGGCAAAGGGCACAAACTCAAAAATAAACAGGAAATTCCATCCTTTGGATGACATTGGAAACTTGACTGCACACAGATCTGGGCAATCTGCTGTAGGTGACACTGCTATGAGTAGAGAGGTTGAAGTAGCTGGTCTCTCTGGATGCCTTCCAACCTTACCTAGTCTGTCAGGAGCTTCACACTTATAACAGGTCTTATGCTACATTCACTCTGTTTATGCACCTCAAAAAATCCCCACCAAAGCCAACCAGATTGAAGGCAGCAGCTAATTCTTAATCAATGATCAGGTCAGCCTAGTTACACCAGAAAACAGGACAGGAGGCCAGCGCTGCCTTTTCCATATTTGTACCTTATTGGAACTTGCATCAGTGGAGAACCAAAATCAAGTTTCTGGGTTCATTTAAGAGCAATTATTTGAATTTTACCTCATCAATAAAATTTCTGTAAAAGTTTCCATTTCCTTTTAAGACTGTGACTAGCAATAACTATGTAAAATGGTTTGTGTAAAAGTATTCTGAACCAACAAATTAAAGCTTAGCATGAAAATAGGGTATGGAGACAGGCATTAAAGATAAGCATTTGCACTCAACAACTACAACTGCTCAATGCAGGGTTGCACACAACTCTTGTAACTTTGCCTACAGCCTCTGTACTTACCTTAGAGGTCCACTCTGCAGGTATCAGAGAAAGCAAGGACCCTGAAACCAGCATCATCTGGTGATGTGGAATCCTCAGGATCTTCAGGCTTGAGGGCTCGGACAAATCACCACAGGGAAGTACTGCAGCTGCTACAGGGCTCGTAATTTTACATTGAAGCTTTATTTTAAATGTAAAGAATGGCTGGAAGAAGAGCAAGGCATTTATTATTGTATAATTTAGTAATTTTATAGATTAATACCTCAAGTTCTACTTTAAAAACCTAAAAAATCAGAAAACCCAATCGATAATACTGAAGAAACCCCCCTCTTTACCGTCCCTCGGCTATTAAACACTTAAAACCTCTGTGTCCCCACAGAGGGACACGGGCACTAGTTCACCACACGCGATGCCCCTAGGAGCGGAATGCGGCCCGGGCCGGCCCTGCGTTCACTGATCTGCTCCCGAACGAGGGGACATCGTGAGAATACAGCGAGGACACCGCGGGGACACCGTGAGACACAGCGAGGACACCACAGGGCCAGTCCGGCCCGGCCCCGTCAGTCCCGTCCCCTCAGAGCCAGGGCGGAAGGCGCCTCCTGGCGGCGTCCCCTCACGGCTTCCTCCTCACTGCTCTCCCCTCACAGCACCCCCTGGCGGCGCCCCCCTCACGGCTCTCCCCTTATGGCGCCCCCTCACAGCTCTCCCGTCACGGCTCCCCCTGGCGGCGACCCCCTCACGGCTTGCTCCTCACGGCGCCCCCCTCATGGCTCCCTCTCACGGCTCTCCCCTCACGGCACCCCCTGGCGGCGCCCCCCTCACGGCTCTCCCCTCACGGCTCCCCCTCACGGCGTCCCCTCACGGCTCCCCCTCACGGCTCTCCCCTCACGGCTTCCTCCTCACGGCTCTCCCCTTACGGCACCCCCTGGCGGCGCCCCCTCACGGCTCTCCCCTCACGGCTTCCTCCTCACGGCTCTCCCCTCACGGCGCCCCCCTCACGGCGTCCCCTCACGGCTTCCTCCTCACGGCTCTCCCCTCACAGCACCCCCTGGCGGCGCCCCCTCACGGCTCTCCCCTCACGGCGCCCCCTGGCGGCCCTGCGCGCACTGCTGCCCCTGCTGCTCCTCGCGACCGGCGCAGGCGCTGGAAGCTGCAGAGATCAAAGAAATAATTCTCACGAAACTCAAGTTGAAATCAATCAAAAAACCCAAACATGTCACATATATTCATCTTGAGTTACTTTATTTTCCACAATAATAAAAAATAAATTAGTCATAAACAAAAATAGTTAACATTTTTTCATCAAAGAGAAAATGTATACAATATGAAAAGGATGCTGTACAGTTCTGGTTCAGGTACATTGCCACGGATATATATTCCTGAACGAGTCAGAAAGCAATTTGCTTATGCTCTCCCCCTTTAATTCACTCAAGGAACTGGCTAATCAGAAAGTTTAGAAAATTGTATCATGGATTTACAGTATGACATATATACAAAAATATATATGTAATACCTGTGCTATAAAATTCCCTAAAAGATGGGTTAGTATAATGAAAAAGCTGGACAAAATTTGAATGGTATATGTAAATAAATACATATTAGGTCCCTTTTAATAAAAAAAAATCTGCCTATTCTAAATATTTGAAATATTTTGGTGCAGTGGCTTGTTCCATAGACACAGCTCAGAATTACATATTTCCCATAGACATCTTGTATTTACAAATAACAAAATAAGTTATAATAAAGTATATCCTTCTGCCAAAATCAATTATGAGGGTCAAATAGACAATTTTATACATATTAAAAAAAAGTTAGGGTTTCTTTTGTCTCCTGTCCTTCCTGATCCTCTTTGTAGATCCTGAGTGACTCTGATAGGACTTCACAAACTTGTATGTACCCAACCCTGCCAAGGCCACTGGTCTCAAGAGACCCAAACACAGTGTGGAAAAACAGGTCAGCAGCACTGATGTGCTGAAAGGTCAATGATCCATCAGAATTAAGCTCCCCTCCTCTCCAGGTATGATGGTACTTACTGTACATGGGGATATGGAAAATTGGGGACTCTTGCTCCTCTGAACTTCTGCTTATTAAAAGGTGAGAAGTAAGGAACCAAATTCAGGTCTGCTACAAATTCTCTGAAACGGAATTTTCTCCCTTTCCCCTAGTCTGAACTTTGTCCACAGTGAAACATCATAATGATTACAAGTTTGCTTTAAAATATATTGAAAATGTCAAGTGGATGATTTTTCATTTCTGATGTAGAAGTAATTATTTTACTCTGTTTTCTAATCAATGCCTAATTTAATCTCCCACAAACATTCTGTAAGTTTAGAAATAAATGAAGTTTACTTTTATGTTCAAAATGTCATGGTTTTTGTTCCAATTCCAGGCATGCACATGAATTATCTGCCCAATACACAGAACAGCTCCTAGGAAGTCAGAGACACCAAGTCTCAAGAAAACCAGGTAAACACATGGCTTTTCCTTGGTGAGGACCATAACTACTTCTTACAACAGATCTTACATGTGAGAATAAAGGGCCACCCCAGACTTCAACAGCTGTGCAACCACAGGTTCACTGCACAGGAATTAATTCAGTATGTCCTTTACTACTATGCATTTTAAACTAGCCAACATGGATATGCACAGACACAAAAATCCAGGGGCTGGCAAAAATACAGCTCTCTTAATAGCTGGGCTTATTTCTAACACAGATTCTTATAAACCAAAGGCCAGTTCAGGATTTTCAGTAATTTAATATTGTCATCCAAAGGACAAAGGGATGAAAATGAGATAAGAAGGAGAGGAGAAACATTGATGTTGGTGTAAAAGGGAGATAGGTCAGGACAAGGATGGGAAAAACAAAGCCCTAAAAGGCACACTTTACTACTTACAGTGGTACATGTTATAAGGAAGGAAGCCAAGCCTCCTGTACAAGCCCTGCACGAGCCATAGGCTGTTGGAGCACCTCCCTCAGCGAGGACCACTGGTACTGTCCAGGACTACAGACTATATGGCTGACACAAGACTGCACCACATTGCCGTAACACTGGGATTTAAGCAATAACATTAAACCATACACAAAATTCTCTATTTGCTGGAGGACTGGGGAAAAGCAGGATGTTTATGTGTGTAATGAGGAAGACAGCAGTTCCCTGTGCAGGGATTCTGAGATGGTCCTGCAGTGAGCCTGTGGCCATCCAGCAGGGGTGGGCTGCAAGGCTGGCAGGCCTGTGGCACAGCCAGGGGCACTCCCCAGCCCTGCCCTCTCTCCTAACCAGCCCTGCCCTGCCTCCCAACCAGCCCTGCCTCCTAACCAGCCCTGCCCTGCCTCCCAACCAGCCCTGCCTCCTAACCAGCCCTGCCTCCTAACCAGCCCTGCCCTGCTCAGAGCCCTGGGCCTGAAGGTCACAGACACCAAAGCAAACACTGACTGTCTCACTGCTGGCCACAGGTCACATCCACAGGGTCATTCCCACAGGAGCAACCCTCACACTTTTACACCACCCTCTGGGAGAGGAAGGGAGGACTCCATGAATTCAGTCTCTCACATTTGGTGTGCTTTTGGTGTGCACAAGGAATTCTACCTCCATATGCTTGAAGATGACACTGCACAGGAGCTAGCAAACCCTGACAAGCCCTTGGTAAGCTGATAAACAACTGCACCAGGAATCCTCCACTCCAAATGGAAAGTGCTTTGAGACACAGGGCCTGCTCTGTATGAAGGTGATTTTGGCCAGCTGCATGTGTGTAAGATATGAAAGTTGTAAGCAGATTTTACCCCATAAGCAGCTGGACTCTTTCAATAAAGTATCTAACTTACTCTGGTCTTCCTGGATTGCATAAGGAATCTTCAAGGCAAGGAAGCATTTTTTTCCACCATTCTGCATTTTTTGACTGTTAAATTGTCAGAAAAAGAAATTAAAACATTAAAAATCAGAAGTGTGCATAACTGATATTTGCAATTGATAATACACATAATTTCTTACTTATACCTGGTTTCACATCTGCTCTATGTCTAATACTACATTCATTAAGGCCACCTTTGACTTACAGAAAATAAAGTCAAATCCCCTGCAGGCATCATCCTAAGTTGGGGCATTGCTCTGTTAGAGCAAACACTTGCCATAGGCACAATTTCAAAATCATGCTTTGTGAGATGGGGAAATCTTAGCACAGCACTTGTGCAGACAATATTGGTATATCAAAGTGCTGATGAAAAGGGCTCATTAGTTCATTTTGCAGGAACAACTATTTTCATAATGCTGGCACATGAGAAGAGATGATAAATGATTAGGTTCAGCAGCATTCTGGTACTTTTCTTCCCATGAATATTTACTTTAATTTAGATATTTAATTAAGTAAAACTGTTCTTTTTAATCTGGTATATCTGAAAAATGTCTCTTTACTTAAAAATAAAGTACAGTTTGCATAACCATAGCTCACTACCTTCAATTCAAAAGCTGCACACTTTAGATGTGTTTAGCTCTCACAAACACTGCTTACATTAGTGGCAGCTTAACAGAGCCTACAAGATGATCATCTTTGTAAAATAAGCTAATGGCCATATATTCCAGGGCAAAATATCAGATTTTATAAAATAGGAGGATCTATCTATGTGCTGAGTCATTGATGGTCTCATAGCCAAAGCATGTGCAAGAAGAATTTGTTCTATGACTGCAAACCAGATTCCCTCTGCATCTCATTTGCCTTGGGGTTTCCAGGAAGCCTTTTTATGGAACAGGTATTTCCCTCAAGCTGACAGGAAACACTTCCTTGGGATGAAAGGGATAACAGCAAAAATTATATAGTGTATGTCAAGACTTGCTGCAATGAGATACACAGATGAAAATGTGTATTCAGAAGTACTGGATTCCAGAGCTGTTTACACTGCACTTTATCCATATCATTCTTTGGTCAAGAATCTAAGGAACATAATATGATAACAAATCTGTAAGTTATCTTCATGGATAAATCTTTGTAATACAAGGAAACAGGAGGACTGTGAAAGATTCATGAACTTGAAGTTTCCTAATTAGAGCTTCTGTTTCTAACAACTTTATGTCTATTATTTACAGTGAAAAAGCCCAAGTCAAAGTGTACAGAAACAGCCAATGACATTTTTGGCTGACATACAACAATTTACAGTCACAAAGAGTACCTTCAAATTTTAGGGGAAACACTTCATTTCATGTAGCTAGTAGTAGTTCATCATGTCCAAAATATATTTTTCAAGAGTGACCAAATCAAAACATTCAGAAGTTAATCTCAATGCAAGGCAGCTTTTAGACTACAGGAATTCCACCTTCCTGTGGCTCCAGCACATAAACTGATGTTACTGCTTTCACACTCAGCAACCTTTGCCTCCCAGCGTTCCTCTCCATCAAAGCAGCAAGAAGAAAAGGACACACAATGAGGCTCAAACATGGCTCTGCATCAGTGGCAGGATACCTTAACCATACCTCTGGGACTGACTGAACATAGATTATTACAGCTGCTTTGCAACTCAGACATCAGGCACTTCAGGAACAGATGCATAGATGGGCACCACTAATTTACAAGCAATATGCTGTAATAAATAGCTGAATAAGCAGAGGTGTTTATTTTTTTTCCCCTCAGCCTTATTTACACATTTGAAAGACCTCTCAAATAAAGGCTAGAGAACAAGCAGATAATGCAAAACCTCATCTGCACTGCATAGCATACGATTTGCCTTCAGCAAGTCTCAAGGCTTAGTACAGTAACTGCAGAAATGAAAAATCACCACTTAAAACCAGCTCTAAGTCTGCAGCCATTCTTAAGAAACAGGAAATGAGTGGTATGAATAGATCTGCACAATGAAACACTGAGCAAAAAAAGACAAGTCTGCTGTAATAACTGATCAAAACCTGAAGAATGCCAGTAGCTAAGATCCCCTCTGTACAGATACTCAGCTACCAGACCCATACTGCTGCCTGATACCAGGAGCAACAGCCTGCTTAAGGCACACAGGCCTCTCTCCTTTGGTGGCTGTTTCAGAAACTGGTGACATCTCCCCAGACTAGGTCTGAACAAAGTACTTTGGTTTGGCAGTTGTTAAACAATAGTGCAGAGACAAGAATTAGGCAAGATCCCAGTTCTGAAATAAGTCCCCTACAGAAAAGAGATCTCACCAATGGGAACAATCACTTTTTATACCAGCAAAGGCTCTTCACCTTTCTGGTTAACCTGTCTCACTGACAGCTGCAGCTGTTAAAGACTTGAAGAGTTAGACACTAGTGTCACTCCAGTAGGGAACAGATTTTAAAATCCATACAAAATTATAAAAGTGTGTCTTCATGAGTTTATGAATTAAATATAAAGGCACCTTCTGGCAGTCAAGTGTGAATATATTTGCTGCCTAAGGACAGGACATCACTTAAAAGGACAACTGAGAGACCTTAACAGTGACTCTGATTTATTATGAATGGACTGAAGTAGTTAAAAATAAATGTTAGAGTGGTAGGAAACTGATGATAAATGCTTTTCAAGGGTCTGGTTCTTTGGGAAGTCATTTTTCTCATGCATGTTTCATTGATTCAGTCCTCTAACTTAAGGCAGTCCAAAAAACCAAGTAAGCACTCAGAAAATAATGGAGCAGCTGCATCCATACTGGTCAATTATCTCCAGTAATTGCCTGCAATTGATTTTAGTTTTCATTAATTTCACAATCTTAAGGCCAGTATGTTCCTTAAATAAGTATCTGATGAGCAGGTGCAAATAATAGTATCAATAAAAATGAACGCTTTAAAAAAATCATGATTTTACAACAAACATCCTAAAAGAGATAACTGCACAATAACTGAAAGGGTGTGAGATTTAACCAAAGTCTCGATGCACTCAGCAATATAACCCCATCTCTAGGAAGCTCCAAGTGCTGCAGTCCAAGCAGCAGCACTGCCCAGGCTCCACGTGCAGAGTGCCAGAGGTGCTGTGCAGGGCAGGGGGTGTTATCTGCGGCCCAGGAAGCCTGGCTGTCTGTTTGCCACGCGGCTGCAGGAGGCACAGCACGCTGACTTGTAGTAGGTGTACACACAGAGCCGCGCCTGAACCACCACGTTGCAGTTGTAGTATTTATCCTTGCAGTTCTCATCTGTGCAGAGAAAGGAAGAGAGAGGAAACTAAGGGAAACAGTACTAGAGCAACAAATAATCAGTTCTCTTCCTTTGACCATGCAAAAACCCTTGGACCTGTATTTAAACATTCATTGTCAGGTTAAAACATATTATCTAAGCAAATAAATTAGATTATTTAGGATTTCATATAAAGATACATAAAGCACTTAAAAAATGTAGCAATCCACATTTCCCCAGGTTTTTAATGTTATCTTAAAGTATGTTGAATAATTCTCAACTGAAAGTTGTTGGAGAACATTCAGAGTTAAAACTGCCTCCAAATTCTTGCTTCTTTCTCTTCCTAGACATTCTCATTACTATAAAAATCAAATCTGTATGAGATGAATGACTAATCTCAATGCAAATTAAGTGCATCCCTGTATTTACTATATACAAAAGACAATTGCTTCATTGCACTTAATACCTTAGTTTAATTTTGTTTGTTCTTATAGAACTTGTTTCCAAATACAGTATATAATGATCCTTTTTTTTTTGCTTTAAATACTCTTCCAAGAGAAATCTTGGAGAATGCAAGGAGGCGGCAGAAAAACACCCTGAATTTACCATTTTCACAGAAGCAGATCTCTCACATTCTCAGCAACATCAAGAACAAGCCAGTTTCTTACACATTACAAGGAAAACATTTTCATTGGAAACCTACTTTTAAATCACAGAAAAGAGCTGTATTTTGTGTAAAAATAAAACCCTGAACTCAAGAAAATATACCATTGAAGACTGTAAGATAACTTCTCCACTAGATGGAGTTCCACAGTTATAACTACAGAAGTTTCCTCTGCCTTACCTATTTCAGGGACACAGTCCTGTGTGTTACAGGGTTCCTTCTCCTCGGGTTTGAGCTGTGGGTCACACTGGGAACTGGCGGCCATGTCGTCCGACAGGCAGCGCACCTCGCGCAGCCGAAAGCCACCTTCGCAGGACTTGGAACACTGAAACAATTAACTGAGCTCATGAAGGCCATAGGAGATGTGTCATTACAGAAAGTAAACAAGGGAACCCTGATGTCAGAGCCAGCTATCACTACAGCCTTTTATCAAGTTCACCCTACTGGTTTTTATTTTCTACCTAGGAAGCCCTTATTATACAGGGAAAACATTCTTCAAGATTCCCCAACATTTTTGACCACAGGAGCAACAACCAGACAAATAAACATAGTGGATGCTGTGCAACTGAAATCAAGCCAGAACAGCTCCCTTTCTGAATTTATTACTTAGCATCTGCTTCTTTAATTAGTCTGGTTGTTCTCTGCTCATTTAGATGTATCTCCCAAATCTACTCTTTCCATAGTGCTCACATTTTCTGCTTTAAGATTTTAACTGCACTGAACTTTATTACTTGACTGCCCTGCCCTCCACTCTCCCTTTTGCCATTTAAATACAAGCAAGAATATTTTTAATTACCTTTTTTTTTTTTTCCCTAGCACTCAATTATTTTTCACTTCTTGCAGCACAATGATTTTATTAACCATTGTAAGTTTCTTTGAATTTCTAAAGGAAATATTTCTGTGCTCCTTTAGGGTCTGTTATGAAGCCAGAGACTTTTGTACTTGCTTGTTATGGTACTTTTAAAGCCAATTATTACACATTTCTGCCCATACTGAAGCAAATCCCCATTGGCCAAGGATTTGCCTGAGTGAGGTCTTTGAGATTTGGCTCACTGTCCAGTTTGACCTAATGCTCAAAAACTTAATTAAACCTGGGTCATTTACGATTAAAACCTTAATAGCCCAAAACTAGTAAGAATGTTTTCTTTCTGACTTTTTTGGCATCATTATTTCTTTTCCTAGCACTGCATAAACAACTTATCATGATTATAAAATCATATATTGTAAAAAACTAACCAAAGTAGTCTCAATATTATATTTTTAAAGTGTTTTTTCATCCTCCAGTACAACCTTTACCCACATTTGAAAGGGCAGCCATGTGCAACAGTAATAGAACATGGATTTTTCTAGTTACTCCTGTAACATGCCTGTATGGAATACTGTCATTATTCCACATCCAGCCATAAGGACTTCAGGTCTACAGAGATCTTAAGCACTTAGAAGTGAACGAAGACTCACATCACACTTCACACAAACCATTCTGAGCTGCATCCACATTGCAGAGCTGCCAGTGGCAATGTGACCTATGGCTCAACAAAGGGTCCAAGTGACTGCATTCAATACAGAGTCATCTTGTTCCAAGATGACAATGGACTTCCTGATTTTCATTTAGGACAAAAATGTTGATTTCTTTTGGTAGAGAACCAATAAACTATGTCAGATATAGGAAATTACAGATGAAATAGAAGTGTTTTGTGGCACAGTGGTGAATGTAGCTGGTCCACTTCCAGAGGAAACTGAAGCTACATGAAGCTGTACAACACATTTTCTCCCACTGAAGTTCTAAGTTTTATAGTGAAGAGTTTACAGTAAAATATTATGGTCAAACTGACTCTAAGAAATCAATACATCCCTCATTCTTTATTAAATACTCCTTAATTTTAATGAAACTAGAGATCTAAAAGGAACTTCTGGGTGCACCACACTGTCTCACTGTAAGGGCCAAACCAACGTTATAAAACAGGAAGATTCTATGAAGAAGACATCAATGATACAAAGACAACTGTGCAGTGTCTCTTTCTGGTCAAGATACTTCCTGAATTTTCTATGTTCCACCAGGCAAAGAGTATACTTTCTTTTTATTATCATTCCTATGCAAAGTTAAATCAATTTCATAATGGGTGGTTGTATGCAAATAGTGTTCTCTTTCAATACAAACAGAAAAAGATGTGTCAAACAAAGTACAGATACAGGAAAACATGACAGACTTACTGTGCTCCATTCTGTATGAAACCACTTAGATCCACATGGTTTGAGGTAGCAGGACTGCTGGCTGGGAGGTTTTTCCAAATATGAACATTCATAGGGGTTCAAAACTTCAAAATTACCTTCAGTTTTCCTAACACAAATTACTTCTCTCTGCTGAGTTCCACTACCACATTCAGTAGAGCACTGTATCAGGGAACAAAAAAAAGTGGGAAAATCTGGTATTCTCCTCATGTCCTTCAGCTTATTTACAGTGTAACATTTCTCCACATCACATGCTACCATGGACTCAAAACATTTCTAATTATCTTAATGAAGAAGACATTTGACTCTAAGTGTAGTTCTGGAAAAATCTCAAAGTGTAGTTTTACCTGTAGCTATAAAAGAAACTGGTATTTATTTTCTCAATCAACAGAGACACATAACTCACTTTCTCCATAAGCAGAGTTACTGTTTCTTGCTGAAGCAGGATCCTATGTGCTGCACTGAACTTTGGAGGGTTATAAGGTTAAAGCACAGTTTTGCAGCTTTACAAAGCCTCACATTCTGTGCTGGTTTTAGAAAATGCCTTGATCTGCCAGGGTGTTATTTTCATGCTTGCAAGTATCTATGTGATGTAGTGTTGGTTCCAGTTCTGAAAAGTGAATTTGACTCACTTGGATTCCTACTGCCCATTTAAAGGTTAAGTACACACACAATACTGTTTCTGGCACTTGTAAAAAGGTTTTTAGAAGATGATTACAGCAACATATTGGTTTCAATGTGCATAAAGGACTAGGGTTTTCAGAAGGCTTTTTCCAGCCTAAACCAATGAAACATTCCTAACACTGGGGATTTTCTTTATATTTTTGGTAGAATTTACAATCCCTTTACCAGATTCCCACAAAACTCTTGAGCTGAATGAAGAATCTTAAGATAAATGCACCTGAGTAAATTCTACAGGAAGTACAGTAACTGCACATTGTTTAACACAAATAATCTCTTTCAATGGTTCCTCCTAAAGGCACCACCTGAACACCCACCTTAGCTCTGGCGGGGGAAGGCCAGCCCTCAGTGTTCCCCACTGCTCTGCCCTGATGACTGCTCTCATCTTGCTATTAAAAACCAGATAAACCAGCCAGGCCTTGGCCAGTAGAACTGATGTTGTCAGACACAGCTTTCACATCAGTAAAGACTTTGATTGTGTGTATCAAACAATTCAATCGCAAAGAAAAAAGGTGAATTAAACGAATAGTCAGGATGCTCTGAACTGAACACCTTTCCAGCACAGCTAAAGTGGGTGCAGAGTGCCTGTTCACTGTCTGGAGCGGTCTGAGTAACAAGGCCTGGATTTCATCTGTTAATAGAACTGCAGATAAAGATTTTTTAAATCTGAATTTGTTATTATTGTTATACATATTCTTATACACAATAATTACTACTTGTACTTGAAAGCATTAGCATAGCAGTAGCCCTGTAATCTCCCCCTCAGCTGTTCCAGTTTAACTTCCAGCTCCTTATCTCCTGGAAGGACTGTGGGACGTGCAATGCAGTGAGCTAACAGCACAGCTCCACCAAGCAGTCCCAAAGGCTCTCCAGGCAATGCCAGAGCCCACACAAAGGGACAAAAATGCCTGGGCATGAGTTACCAGCTTCTGAAATGCCTTTGTACTTGACAGAAGACATGTTCATTTGGAGCAAGGGCTACTAGATGTGGATGAAGGAAGAATTTACTTGGAGGACAGAGTATCAGTATAGAGGCCACCAACCAAAATTTGTTCTTTTGCCCATTGTAATGGCTTTCAGTACAACAATACCAAAGCTAACTTTCTGATTTAGCCATTGCTTTGTGCCTTCCTTATCTTTTGGAAATGTCATATGCATATATATGTACAGGTATGTATCTCCTTGCATTTATGCACGATCACAAAGGCTCTACTTTAAGAATTTCGCATCCACTGCTTTAGTGTTTACCTGAACATGCTGAGCAGAATTCTGTCACCATTCTTTTCATAAATACACTGGGTCAGTAGGTGAAAAACAAAAAATGAAGATAGAGAGGAGAAGAAAAGCAATTTTTTTTCTTTTCATCAAAGTAAAAAAACTCAGCAGATGCTGAAAAATATTGAACATCAACTCAATAAAATACAGGGAAAAATACCAAATAATACTCTAGAGAGAAATACTCTAGATACCAAATAGCTATATTTGGTATCTAGAGTATTTAGATACTCTAAAATACAAAAAAACACTCTAGAGAGATGAAGAAATACCTTATGGCACACATCTTGATTGCATCAAAATACAAGTTCAAAGTGAAATACCAGCAGAAAAGCAACAGACGTGTTAGACTTGGTGCCTGGCTCACCTGTGTCCAGCCCCCAGCAAACCACTCGACCCTGCCAGCGCAGGGCCCGTTGTTGCAGGGCGTTGTTTCCGCGGGTCTGTTGTTGCCGCAGCCCTCCAGGGGCAGGCTGCTGACGTGGTTGGTCATGCAGAGCACGGAGCGTGTGCGGATCCCGTCCCCGCACTCTGCCGAGCACTGCGAGAAACACAACCGGGACACTGTGAGCCCTCAGACTGCATGTTGGGAAGGAGGGAAGTTTGACATGAAAGTCTCACAGATATGTATGCTTAGCAGAAAGATTTTTAAATGTGGAACCTGAAGAAGGAATTGAGATGGAAGCAAGTTTTGATGCAGAAGAAAAGAATTGCTGAGCCAGTTTTCCTGGATAACCAAGGAGGCAAAGGGTGTGTTAGTTAGAAGGGGGTTTTATGACTTAGAGCAAAGGATAAACACACCTCAAACAAAAAGATGTTTTAACCAAGCAGAAAGATAGCAAAGGCAAACAAGTCAGCAAATGTTGCAAATAAAAAAAGATCTCAGAATTTTCAACTGCATGAAAACTGAAAAACAACTTCTACCTTAAACTGTAATGTACTAACTTTTAGTGATTGGAGAACAGTAACATGAATATGGTAATTATAGTAGTTATGAGAGCCTATAGATAAAAGTTAAGGTGTAGATTGGTTCTACTGTATTAAGATGCTCAGCAAAGTATAGAATGCATTGTAACTAAAACCAAAGGGTCTCCAGGCCTGCCTGCAGCTGGAGCTGACAGCTGTAGGCACAGGCTCTGTCATCCTGACCCTGGACTGCTGTAACCTCTTGGATGGAATAAACTGCATTTGAAGAGCTGCCTGGAGTCCCATATCCCACATTTAGGCTCTTACAGCACAGGAAATGACAATGACAGTCATGGAAGTTCATTCATTCAAAGTAAATTATTTTTACTTGTAATTCAGCTGTAGCAAATTGCCTTACAGTTTCATACTTCTGAAAACACTACAAGTAGTACCTTGTCCTTACAGTCAAAAATGAAAGGATTAACGAAGAAAGAAATCTCTTGGTTTACAGCTTTTTGTTAGCTTTCTCACTTTTCCTGTCTTCTCCCTGTCCATAAATTCTTCCAGTTTTCATTTTATTCATCTTTTTTCACACTAATTAGTAGCTCTGAGAATGGGTAATTTCAATAAAAATAGGACAGCAGTCCTATTTCAGCCTTTGTTTTGCTCTCCAGGTTTCTCATTCAAGCTGTCAGCCAGGTGGATCTTACGCTGGCTGAAAGGACAAGGCCAGGAAAACTCTGAGGGCTGTGGCACTGGGAGTACATCCTGGAACTCTTCCATATAACAAACGGACAGTGTCTGACAGCACAGTGAAGTAGAAGAATGGAAATTATTTTGACAGGTCATTTCAAAAGATTCAGGTAAGTCCTCAGTAAGTAACTGTAACTTACATGGCAATAACCATGAGTTATTGCCCAGCCTGTTTCACCTGAAAGTTTTAAATTTTAGGAGAGGTGGCCATAGAAGCTTATGTCCATTCAATGTTGCTTTTTAATGATATGACTTTCCAGTAACTAATGTTCACCATCCTGAAAAAGTTACACTGCTAAATTCTGAAAGCTCTTACTAAATAGTGATATGTAGATTCTTATGTCACTTATTCAGAGACAGTATGCATGTCATTCACAAATCACAGGATAAATTCCATTTATGCCCTTAGAGTTTGCTCTTTCATCTACTGAAGCAGGAAAGTATCTGGTATTTCACTGTCCTAAGCAGCATCAAACTATTGACATTTAAAAAACAGAAACATGCCAATGAAATAAAGTCTCATGTTTGACTGTTCCTTTGTTGCTTAATTATTTCTTGATCTTCCCTTTTGTTTTCTGTTAAAATGCATTTAGCATTCTGTGTATAGACCATTAACAAAGAAGAAAAACCTATGTGCAGCTTACTGAAAGATATGTACACAACAGAATTTAAACAAAGCAATTATATTTTACATGCAAAGAAACCCACAAATAAATATGCAATGTATGATAGAAAAAGATGCATTTGATTTCTATTTCAGATTTTATTTTTAACATACAATGTAATTAGGAGAAACTGTGTATTACTTCCACAATGAGCACCACATTCCTTGTGAATGAATATAACTCTGCATTAGAACATTTTAAAGATTTTATTGACTAAGAATGAGTCAAAAAACTGGTAATGAGACAAAAAGCTGACCATTAACTTGATTTAGCTGCCATTGGTAACAGTGTCAGGGTTCCCTTCCAATAGTTCAGCTGCAGAACAGCAGATGCCATGCCAACACCACTATTAACAACAGGACCAACCAACACAGTCACTCATCTTCCTGAGAGAGCCCAGGGACTGAAAATGCCATTGGTAGCAAACTGCTCTTTGCTCACTTGCAGGGAGGAACACTGGTTACTTGTGTGAAACATGTAGTCATGTTACACTTATTTCACTGATACAGAATAGAAAACCACTTTTCCTATCAGCAAATTGAGTTCTTTCACAAGATGTTCAAATAGAGTAGCAAAGCTTTGCTGAAATGGAATACCTAGGGAACTAAAGAAGTGATTCATCTCTTTAGAAACAATTTTTCTAACAAAGTACAATTTTGGAAAAACTAGAAACTCAGATTTCTTCCTCAATCTGCAAGATCAAGTAATTAAGCATTTCTTAAATGATGCCTAGAACTAACATAACAAACCTTTTCTGTTGGTGGTTCACAACAAAATTTTCCACCTTCAAGCAGGTATGTAAAACAGATTCACCTCCTCAGCAAACCAATTTAATGGCTAAGGAGGCCTTTTCAAGGTAAACTGGTAAATTCTTGAAACTACAAGAATAATGTAAATTGTGCTAGCAGTGAACTTTTTCCTGTTGATATAAACTACAACTAAACTACAGCTAAACGACATCCATTTCAGACAGGCCACTCACAGGTGAGCTGAGCCCCACACCCTGGCTCCCACTCAAACCTACAGAAATCAATTCTGTGGCTGTTCCCATTCCAAGTGTGCCCAATTACATTAAGCAGAGAGAACTTATGCATATACTCTGCAAATACTTTTCTTATTGATAACTAATTTTAATTTGACAATCTAGTTTGCTTTTCTGCTTTTCAAACAAGAGCTGGGAACAAATTTAGTCTGTAAAGTCATCCAGAAAATCTCCCTAGTCTTATGTTTTAAATGATTATGTTATGAACTAGGCTTGCATATCAAATAACAGAGGAAATACCAAATGGGAAGGTATAGGGTTGTTCCACTCTCTGCTGCAAGATTTTACTACAGATTAACTACTCTCTAAGGATTTACAAAGCAAACTTAAACCTGAATGTTTCACATTATGCATTTTTAAAAAATGTTTTTATCTCCTTTTCAGCAAAAAATCTTCCCTGTGAAAACCATAGATTTCTAAGGTCCAAGGCAGAGTGTAGGGAGTTGGATAATGAATCTTTTCCCCTTGTTTTTCACAACTGACACACCCATTACTTTCAATTTGGTGCCATTGATTTGTTGCATTAATACACAGTAACTGCCATAACCTAACATTGTGAAACATGAGGAACTTTCACAAGCTGCAACTTTATTCTGTCCTATTATTAAAGATATTTTGTTTCACAGTCTTGTTTTAATTGGCACAAATTCCTCAGAAACCTCCGTCTGTGTTTTAAGGAGTCTGCCATTTTTCCTCTTCCTGAGGTCCTTCCCTCATGAGTTCAATTTCAGAAGCTTTCCATACCCATTAAAAACTAAAAATAAAACCCCTCATTCAGGGCTCTGATACTTGTCGGAAAGCAGCTGAGTAGCAGTCCAGGAAAATAAGGCAAGTTCCTGCAAACTTGGAAAACTCTGAGTGGAAGCCTGAATTTTTGTCACAGCTACAACACAAGGGTAGAGCAGGAAAATCCCTTTGAGCTGTGCCAGTTCCCCTTCACTAACCTGCCAGCCCTACCCACTGCGCTTAAATGGGGCAGCAGAGCACAGGAGAGTGGCAGCAGGAATTCTCCTGGGCCTCCAGAGAGCTTTCACAGAGGCCTCAACATCACTGCTAGCCTTAATTAAAGTTTTAAATAACAACCAATTGAGTTTGAGTAAAACACCCCCATTTGTGCAGGATTTCTGCCTACCACACTTTTAACCTTCATCACCTTAATTATCTCCCACAAGATAGTACAGACTTTTACAGTCATCTGCCTGATGTTACTGCAGAAAAAAAAAATCTATGTTTCAAATACATTTATAAAACTCCTTAACATTGTTTGACCTACTCTGAGAAAATCCATTTCAGAAAGGATTTCAGACAGATTATGTAACCTTTGTTTTTCCAATAATACACGCAGAATCGTATTTCAGAAGATCATTTCTGCCACAACAGATGGGGGCAGATTTTCAAAGGACATAAATCTACTGAGAGCTGCCTTGATTTCTTACCAAAAAACAAAACAAAACAAAAAAGTAAAAGGGAGTGAAGGGAGAAACATCTTTATGCACTGTCAAAACATTTTCTGATACCTAGATTTATATAGTTTCCCTTCAGAATGGACCTATGCATGCAGCAGGTGCTGCGTCAGTGCAGCAGCTCCATGGCACCCTCCAAGCCCAGCACCAATGTCCCCTCAGTGATCACCAGCGCCAATGTCCCCTCAGGTGATCAGCAGCACCAATGTCCCCTCAGGTGATCAGCAGCACCAATGTCCCCTCAGTGATCACCAGTGCCAATGTCCCCTCAGGTGATCAGCAGCGCCAATGTCCCCTCAGTGATCAGCAGCGCCAATGTCCCCTCAGTGATCAGCAGCACCAATGTCCCCTCAGTGATCAGCAGCACCAATGTCCCCTCAGTGATCAGCAGCAGGAAAGGCACCTCTGTGCTCTGGCTCACAGTGTCCCTCCCTGCAGAGCTGCCGGCACTGCCAGGACCCAAGTGCAGCAGCACTCTGAGGGGCCCTTGCCCAGCCTCACCTGTCCCAGGCACACCCTGCTCAAGGCCCCTTTAACCTCTGCTCCATCAGTCCTTGCCCGGGTTTCCTCAGAGAGGAGCCTTTGCCTGGCCATAGCCTGCCCTTCCACGATCCCTCCCCTGGGGCTCCGTCCAGCCCAAGCCTGGCTCTGCCCCAGGGTGGCTGGGCTGGCCTGGCTCTGCCCCATGCCCACAGATCATCCCCAGGATGGCTGGGTCTGCCCCTGGGCCCTGCCCCATTGCCACAGACCTGCCCCAGGGTGGCTGGGCTGGGTCTGACCCTGGGCTCTGTCCCTGCTCTGACCCTGAGCTTGACCCTGCCCCTGCCTCGTCACTGATCTTGTCTGACAGCCTGGACCCTGCCTGGGCCCTGCCTGCCACCCTTCTTGTGACACAGGTACAGCCAGGCAGGCTTCAGGGGCTGAACTGGGGCATGGCAAGGCCAGGTTACAAGGAAACACAAATCTCTGTAGACCTTGGCCACCCTTCTATCAAACTCTCCTGGCTTTACGTTTCATTGCAAATATGAAGTGAGTTTATATGGAAATAGAAGGTTTGCATTCTTTACATATTCATATGTAAAGAATGCAAACCTTCTATTTCCATATAAATCCCAAATGAAATCAATGAAAAATTTTATCTTGGTTTTATTTTATACTAAAACAAATATAAGGCTGATAATAAAAAATAACTAACTCTTGCACAAGCTTAATGGTGATTTTCCTTTCTTTCCCCATGATTCATGAGATTTTTAAGTGAAGTATGCAGATTTAAATAAAAAACAGTGAAAGAAGAGCGTAAGCTACAATATTCATTGGTGGTTCCAGATTTGACTGGTCAACAAACACACTTGAACCTTTTAGGCAATGTTTAGAATTGAGAGGAATGATGCATTGATTTTTACGAAGTTCTCCTTTTACTACAGTTCTTTTGCAGGAGATTATTCCAGAAGCATTGCTGTTACTCCTTTTAATGAAGAGTGAAATCCAGAGCATGTGTTTGGTTTGTTTTGATTATGTTCCCTGATGTGCAGCGTTTTTCCTTTCTTCCCAAGATTTTATTTTGGTCGCAGAATCTCATTAACATCTAAGAATTGTTTGTATTTTGGCTTCTTTTCTAAGTAGGCTCTAAACATAAAATGAGAAACAAATGAACAGAGGAGATGGCAATGAGGAATAAACAAAAATGCAGGAGGGAAATGCTCCAGCTAGCTGGAAGGAAACATTGGTGAGTCTCCCATTGCTGTAAATCAGGAGAATGCAGTCTCCCACTCCTGACCCATAGGAGAAATAAACTTTCCAGCAATTAGAGCTGTCAAAGAATCAGTCATGTGAAATGTTTGCAAGAATCTCATCTGCTCCCATCAATCCCATTTTGTTGCTAAGTTCAGTAAGGTTCACCAGATTTCCTCTACTGATTAATGGACGCTGTTTGGTGGAACTCTGCTGCTTTAATGCAGGATGACATCTTTAGAGAATTATGAGACAGGAAGCAATCTTTCTACAAATGCACATAAAAATATCAGAAAAGTTTGTCCAGACTCTCTATAGGCAAAAGAGGTTAAAGATCATACAGAAGTCAAAGCCATGAAACTTAAGTTAATTGTCTTATTTATGCCCAAGAAAGAGCAATAAATGCAAAGACAGGCACAGACAAAGTAAGACCAACCAGTTTCACTTTGCTACTACAGACTTTTAACCTGTAATCTTTTCCATTGAAGTGCGTGAAAATTTCTGCTTCTCTCAAGACTGAGCCTGGGGGTATCAATAGATGGTGTTTAGACCTATTTCCCATACAAGGAACAAGAGTATACACTTCAGAAAAGAAGAGCTTGTTTCCCAAGAATGAATTGCTTTTCCTCCCTTCCTTTCCAGAGCACACATGGTGGCCACACACCTTGTTTGTATAACATACACTCAATGGACTCTGATACCTGTTTATCAAAATATCACAAATCAAGAACTGCATTGTCTTAGGAACATGAAGGGGTTTTTAGTTACATATATAAAAATTCAGTGTGTGCAGAAACCAATACCAAGGAGGTCAATGCCATGGGGCGAAACAGGTGGCCCATAAAATACATAAATACATTGTGGGAAAACAAGCCTGGAGAACAGGGCAAGAAGGCAGCCAAGTGTTATTTACAGGGTAAAGCAACATATAGCCCACCCCTGGGAAGGAAACACAACTCCTACACACAAATTTGTATATACTCTACAGATTTTTTAAGTGCATATATGTAATATTGCTGAAGTCACATTTAGGGAAAAGTAATGATAGTTACTAGTTCAGAACCACAGAAACTATTAATGATAATACAGGTAACTGGCATGATTTCTGCATCAATTAAAATTTTGCATGGTCTCAGTAAAATAAGATAACAAAATCTCTTCACCATTCCTAAATTGGATCACTTTCTTTTTTTAAAACAGTGTAAAAGAATACCCATGTCAAATTCTGCACAAAAACGAAATGCTGAAATTGAACATCTGCTGCAGCAAAGACAATGGCAATTTTTTATGTTGCTGCATTTTTCTTCTTGATGTTTTGCTAGTTAACCAAGGCTATATTGTAATAGCCCATGCATCCCATCAATCCAGACAGGGAAGTCTGATCTATCCCTTGCTGAAAGAAGAAGTATATTCCTAACCAATCTCTGACAGGCTTCTGGAAATCTCTACTTGCTGTATGTGCAACTGTACACATGAAGTGTTTGCAAAGTGGGTTCAGAAAAGGCCTTCTCTTCCAGCAGTAACTAAGTTTGAACTCAACCATTTCAAAGTTCCAAAAGTTATGATAAGTTCTTTTACCTCTTATTTCTAGGCATGGCTGAAATGTCAAAATACAATGGGAAAGACTGTTCTGTGGTATTTCCAGCTGGGACTTAAAGTAGGCATGTAATAAAGCTCACAAAGAAGGTCTGTTCTTGTGAGATTTCCACCACAGTTTTGCAGACTCAAGAGGTTTGAACAAGCTTTTTTAAAGCATTTGAACTTTTGGCTGCTTATCTGAACAATTTGTGGCTGCCCATCGCTGATCTATGTTTATTGCTGAAGTGTGGCTTGGCTTAGAGTACTTTTTAAGGAATTGTTTTGGGAAATGACACATGCAAAGCCCATTTACCTGGGAATGACCATTTCTATTCCATGACAGAATTCTCTTGTTTTTCAACAGAAACACACTCCTGTACAAAGAAAGAGAGATTTCTGCTCCTAAGCTGCAGCCCTTTCAAGGCACAAGAGGACAGCTAATGGCCAATGACCTGACCTTGCAAAGCTGCTTGCCCCTGAATGTCTCAACATCCCAGTTATGAGGTATGTGTGAATCTTAGGAGATCCTGCATGTTTCACCTCAAATCTACTTTTTTTCCTGAAATAAGCTGTTTCTTACATCCTCTTTGTGAATCAAACTCCAAACCCACTCCTGGCAGAAGTGATGGTGAATAACGCCAACTACAGTAGCAAGCATTTGGAAGAAATTAATCTGTACACTTATATAAACTGAGAAGGTAACAAAATCCATTCTTTACTCTCCAGCCCTAAAAAATCTGTGGTAAAAAAAAACCTCCAACATTTTCCACATTACCTGTTTCACTTCTACATCTCATTTAACATGTATAAATAAGCATAATAACATTCTACAGTTATAACATTCAGCTCAAAAGCCGCTTTTAATTCTGCAGAGAACTAAGTATCAGTGTAAAATAATCAAGAGGATGGTGCTAGAGTTTTCAATGCAATGTCTGTGCTTTATGTGGTGGAACTTTACTGGACAACAGCAGCTGGGCAAAATGATGTCTTTGAGGGTATAATGGATTTAACAGCACTGTAGAAAGAACAGATCTGTGAGGGGGAAAAAAGGCAGGAAAAAAAAAGCACAGCCATTTCCCTATAGCAAAATCTCTGCCCTTTGCACTAATACCTCTGCTTCTCCTGGTATCATTCTGTCCATACTATGCAGGAGCATACACTGCAAAAAAAAAGTCATAATGACACAGATTAAATAGTCTATAGCTTTGTTTCCTTTATAAAATCTATTTGAGTTGTCTGAGGGCTGAAAATTTTGCAGACCTTGTAACAAGAATCTGATTAGCCTTTTAAAGTTCTGTGACATAGCAGGTACCTGCCCTACTTGTGAAGTTCCTGCTCCATCTTGGCATCTAAACCATGTGGAAAATCTGAGTGTCCAAACTAATGCCCAGCCTGTGAGCCTAACACTCCTGCCTTTCAGAGGTACTATCACAAAGTGATCTAAATAATGAAATCATGAAGTCATGAATGTAATCTTACAGCTTCACTGATAAATTATGTTATTTGTCTGTCAAAGCAAAGACAGACTGAAGACTGGACTTGCCTACAAATGAAACTGATATGCAAGTATCCACAAGAGGGACCAAAATATCAGGCTCTTCTCAGCCCATGTTTGTAAGACTCTTAATGAAAGCATCTAAATATCACCACTGAACAACAACTCTGAGCCCAATCATGAAACAAGTTAAATCACCACTGGTGTTACTGCTTTCATGCAGAGAATCTGACTCGTTGGAAGAAAATTAACCCCAATATCCACGTTCACAAAATACAAGAGCCTGAATCAAGCCTGCCTGAGTTTATGAAGTTGTTCTACTCTTTTCACACCTATGAGATAATTGGTTTATGGGTTGAACTTAAACCCAGACATCAGGCCTCAAATCTATATCCCTTAACAAAACAGTGGGGAAACTTTTAAGAGTCTGAATCTTGAGAGTCAGCACTAAGCAAGAAGAATAATAAATTTCAGTACACTCAATATTTTGGAAAGTTCAGACTCAGAGCCAATTCTAAGTCTGGACATTTGGCCATGTACCCACAGGCTTGCCCTTTCTAGGCATTCTTGCATCTTAACACAAACTCAAGAAGCCCTTGGGATATTATTTTTTTGTTTGCCTTTGCCTGTTTAAAAGACCAAGAATAAACATGGAAAATAAGATTACTCCTTTTATGGCTATACAGATGTGTATTTTTAACATTCTGATGCTCTTGTTTTAGAAGGTTTGTCAGGATAAAGATACTGAGAAGCCTTACCCTGTCACTCCATTCTGTAAGGAACCAGCTCTTGGCACAGGGGCCCATGTCGCAGTTCTCGATGTCATTTGGCCGCAGCTTCATGTTACATTCCTCATCATCAACAACGTCCCCAAGGTTGCTGACACACTTCACATCTCGAGTCCTCTGCCCCACTCCACAAGGCACTGAACACTGGGACAAAAGGGAGGCTACATCAGGGCTCTGTGCAAAGACTGCAATGGTTTACCAGGGAGCTGGGATCATAAAGTTCATTCATTTATTCCTGCTAAGACATCTTTCTGGTTAGGAAACCAATGGTCATAGTTAAGCAGGGATTTATTGAACTAAGATTTGCTTATTTCCAAGGTTTTTAATATTCCACTTTGTTTTGACAAAACCAAATTGATGTTTGATTAGTGATCCCTGGAAGAAAATTTGTATTCTTTCTGAGGTATTCTACCCCTAAATGAATGGATCCTACTTACTGAGGTCCACTCAGTCCTGATCTGCCACTCGCTGCAGATCTTGAGCTGGCAGGTGCTGGTGGTGTCGGGCTTCTCCAGGTGCTGGCAGCGGTACTGCTGCACGGTCAGCGTGCGGTTGGCGTAGATCTGCCGGCACAGGATCTGCCGGTGCTGCATCCCCAGCCCGCACGTCTTGCTGCACTCAGACCACTCCCCTATGTCCCAGCTGCAGTGAAAAGAAAAGGATATCTTTGTTCCACAAAGAATTCTCTAACACTGATCTTAACAGAACTGGAATGACATGATTCTTATGCTGGTCCAGAATCCTATAAAATCCCACTTCAGTCTCTGTGTCTGCAGCGATCCCTTAGGGAGGCACCATCACACACTTGTTTACACAGCCTTCCTGCAGAGGCTGGTAACTGTGAGCATGGATACAGATTGCACAATTCATGGTCTCAAGGCATACTGCAAATGTTACTCAAGCCTGTAACAGCTGCTTGGTTTTTAAAAGAATGTGTCTGTAATATATATTACTGCTCTAATGACACTTCTGAAAATATTTAATATGTGCTGTATTTTTCTGCAGCAAAGGCAGCACAAGAATCACGTCATGCATCCAGGCATTCATTCATCAGTAAAACTGAAATAGTAAATGATAAACAATGAACAAACAGAATTAACTTTAGAGACTGAAAATAATCTCTAGATAGATCTTTCTCATTCCAAAATGTCACTGTATTTATTCAGTCACCTTTGTATAGATACGTTATTTTCAGTTTTGTCTTTACAAACATGAAGACACACACTTAAAGGAAGTATCTAAATTTGTTTACACATTTTATTTCAGAACTCTTGTATTTAGAAAGTCAAACTACTTTCCTACTTAAAATAGCCCCTTTGACATGCAAGATCCCAATGACACTGGCTTATTTCACTTAAGTTATAGCATCTTACAAAGCAGGGCATGGGAAGAGGTTGCAGGCCTCCTCTTCTGGAATGGGTTTGGTGCTGCTGTCACAGTAACCCTCGGGCACCTCCTCATGAGTGATTCTGTTGACGCAGTGGAAAATTGGGTACTGTGATCCTGAAATGAAACAGTCAATTAGGTAAAGAATTGCAATAGCAGCAGCATACAACATGGATGCAGAAAGGAAATGCATAAATTGACAATGAAATATAGACATAGGTTTTATCCAAAATTTCCAAATGTAAGAGCTGAGAGGACAGTTTCTGCACTGTCCAAATTCCAGCAGATCTACTTGCTCAGTCATCTTAAATGGAAATCTAGGACAAGAGATGGTGGCAGTTCTCATGGGAAGCATTTTCACTTTGTAAAAAAAAGGTAATCAAGTCTTTTTCTAAGCCAAAGTTTTACAAACATGCTTTGAAATCTCTCAGGTTTTCATCAAAACTGTTAATTTAGTCTCCCTTTTCTTTAGGTAGCACAAAAATAACTTATTTTTTCTTCTTGCAACTTGGAATTTCCTAAGGTCATTTAACTTCAGTGGATCTTACAAAAAATATTAAAAACCATCATCTATATTTCTGCATGAAGAAATAAAGTAGAAGAAAATGGAAAACATAGAGGAAAGAAAAAAGCAGAAAGTGTCCTGTACTGAATGACGCAAAATGAAACAAAGCCTCAAAGAGTACAGATTTTTTTCCTGATTTTTCCACTCCTTTCTTTGTCAGCCTATATAACCTAGTTTGGCTTGAAATGCCTTAGGGCCATCAGAGAGGCAGGGGCATCTCACAGCAAGATCACAAGAAATGTTCATACAGTCTCAATAGTCTAAGGATCCAGCTCTCAAGATCCAGTTTCTTTTGAATTTAACTTAATCAGAACATGCACACATTATCCATATAATGGGAAAAGAGACACTTATTTCTGGCAGCTCTGTTGCTAAATTTAATGGAATAAATAGGAGGCTGAAATTAATTTTTTTTATTTTAATTTTTTTTAAGTCCTAGTGTTTTTTTATCTTCATTTTGACTCAGATTTCATTAATGCCACTGCCAAGAGTGACCAGATCTCTGCAGAAAGAACAAGAACCATGTGCCAATGTTGATAAAGGCCATGGCATACACAACAAAGATTTTTATGATGGAAAGGAAGAATACATTTACCCTGATGTGTTCCTACAACTGCACCATAAATTACCTGATTTAGATACTGAAATTCACCTTGAATATGGGAATTCAGTCACTCAGTAGTTGATACAGACTGATTGCTGCTAGCCAATAATCAGACACACAATTATGGATTCTGCCTAGATGACTTGTAGTAAAAGCACAGTGTGCTTAAATGCCAACTAAAATATTTTTCTCCACAAAAGGGCTGACTTAAGGAAGTCTGAATTTTACTGGTAGTATTTTAGCTCTAGTACTTCTGCAGTAATTTCTCCAAGGAGTTTTTTTTTTTAACTGAGAAGAAATTTTGATTGTTATCAATATTGCTGGATTTTTTAGCTGTCTGTAGCTATAACATGCACACCGACCTGGCCTTGGAACAAATTTACAAAGTGTCTTCTCAAACTAATTAGGAAGCAAATGTTCTACATGTAAATGAACTGGTGACAGTCAGCTGAGCTCCCACACTGGTACATGTTTATTTTAAACCGCTGCAGTTTCATGGTACGGTGGTGGGTGGCTATGCATAGTACAAAAGATTTCACTTTTACCATCAAAAAAACTTATTCTTCCAAGCAATTGCTTGTGTTCTGCATTATTGAATCTGTGGTCACTGTGAATGTCTGGCAGCAAAGCTGAATCTCTGCAGTACATACAAGCAGTTTATGCACCACTTCCCAAAAGTTCACCAGGCCCTTTCCATCCCTTTTTCTTCCCACTTCTTCCCTGTAAAAACCTCAGACTTCTGTAGTCACATCAGTGCTGCTCCAGCAACACCCAATGAGACGAAGATCTGTCTGATGAAATGCCAGTAAACCTTCCCATGAAGGCCAGAAAACTGTTGGCAAAGACACAAAAAGCCCGATGGGTTATCTGACAATGCTGGAGAGGCAAAAGGAATGGTAAAGAATGCCAAAGGATGTTGAGGAAAGTAGCTGTGTATCAAGGGCATGGGAGAGAGTAGCTTGCCATAAATGCTGAAATATTTCCTTTCAGAGACAAATGCCATATCCTCCTTATAGTTTCCACGCTTTCTATTTCTAATATTGCTGGTTTTACTGATTTAAATGTAAGCACAGGTAACAGTAGTGATGTGACCTTTGATTGTAAGAGAACAGAAAACAGCAGGTCTAGCAATGTTTGTGCATACACAAAGCCCTTACCTTTCCCACATGTAGTAGTGCACTCAGTTTTCCCAACCTGTTTCCAGTTGTATTCTCGGTTTTGTCTTGGTGGTTGCATAGCAGGCACCTGGTTTTCTGGCTGATGAGAAGGAAATCTTCCTGGCTGAATAACTGGGAAAGTTCCAGCTGACTGTCCAGTCAGAATGTCTGTCTCTCTATGCAAATCCTCCGACTCATGACTTGTACCTTCTGGCATTCCTAACTGACCATTCAGTGGCTCCCCTGATGATGGACAATAATAGAAAAGTAAAACAATGAGCCTATTAGTCTATGTGATTATTCTCTAATAATTAGAACTGGAGAATCACTAAACTTGGAAGCAGCTTTAATCTGCTATGTAGAGACTGCCTAATAGTGACCTGCAAAGACTGTGTTGTTTTAAACTAAGACAACCAAGTCTTAGCCAGCAAGTACATTAAAAACTAAAAACTGAAGAATCTCCAAAGACAACGTAGAGTTAATGCCCCAGTGTCAAAATTTCCCAAAGCATTTTTGTTTTGTTCCATGCTCTGCATTCTGTGCCTCCCCATGTCACAGCACAGCTGCTCCTCATTATGAACATACCAAACACTCAGAAATCTGTCAAAGCAAGTCACGAACATTAAAGTGAGGAGTAAATTCACTTGCAAAGTTTCTCCTGTCCTTCAGAACTTCCTAGGTGCACACACAGCACATACCCACAGCTCAGGCAGGGGCTGTCCAGATTCTTGCCTGGGAAGAGAACAGTGTTCTGTTTGATCCTCTCCAGTTGCAAGAGGAAAGGGGAACTGTGGAGGGTTGTTTTAAATTATTTCAGAAAGAAAAACACTCTGAAAATAAAGATCATGTTTTATTTAATTTCTGAGACATGGTTACAACACTCCTACTCAAAGTAGTAATCTTCCCAGCTAAAGCATAATAAACCCTGCCAGTTTTACTTCACTGAAGTTTTACCAAATCTATGGTGAGTTCAAATTAAACATGTAGGGTGAAATTCTGGGCCTCTACCACAGCATTGACACTAATTCATTGGTATTAATTTCTCCATTAGCTTATTAAGTGACAAAAAGTGTTTGATAAAAGGAAATGGTGACATTTTACCTGGCCTCCTGTGAGCAAGCAACTGAGGACTAATGACATTGTCTCCTGGAATGATATATTCATAATGTATACCAGGGTTAGGCTGCTGATGAATCATCTAAAAAGAAAACCAGCATACATTGAGTTCTTCCACTTGTTATGTCACTAACACTTAAATACCAACTTGAACTGATCAGCTACATAACATTATCACTGGTTGGGATAGAAGCAATGGTTAATGACTGTCTCCAAAAAATGCAAAAAGAAGGAAACACAAGTTACTGTTTGCAAAGAAGGAAATGCAAGTTCCTGTGTTTGCAAATTGAGCTAGATTTTGATGGCAGAGAAAATGTTTGTCTAAATCTTCTCTGAAAACCTAAGCCTGCCATGCTTGGGCCAGGGTGTGCTGTGGGCTGTGCCAGCCATGGCCTCTCCTCTCAGCAAGGGGAGCAGCAGAGGCACACACCAGGCCTCAGCAGCAGAAGAGATGGTCCTAAGATCATCAAAACACTCTCAGATAGCAGGGATTTGACAGATGCCTGAGGAAACAAAAGCAAAGAAACAAAGCAGAAAAACCAAACCACCACAACCCCTAGCCCTACACATGCAGCCTATTGCACTTTTACAGGTTCCCCAGAGGCTCAAGGAGACCCCTGCAGACAGCACACACTGCTCTGTGTCCATGGCAAAGCTGCTGCTCCTTCCAGCGCCTGCAGCTCCCTCAGCACCCATGGAGCCCCAGCAACCCACCAGTTCAAACTGGGGCTGTCCTGCTGCCTCCCCAGGAGCAGTGCCCAGCAAGGATCAGGGAGCAGGTCCCAAGGCCCATGGACTTGCTGCAGCAGCAGCTGAAGATCACCTGCAGCCCTCCTGCACCCTTCCAAATTTATCTTCAACTGAACCAAGATGTCTTACAGCAAACCACAATTCCATCAATATGTTCTTTACAAAACACAGGCAGGAACCAGAAAGTTTTCTCCTTTAAATGTGAAAATGAAGCCCAGGATTTTCAGAATGCTGCTGCACAAGCCCAGGTGAACTGACGGGAGCATGACTCTGACAGCCATTGTTACACTGGGTGTGCTGTTTAAACAGTTGGGCATAATAGGACCTGAGAAAGACATGACTTTAGCACAGCTTTTACAAACTGTTAGCAGCACACTCCACTCCCAACTGAATTCTACTGCACTGCTGCTCTGAGCCTGAGCACACCCACACTACAAATGCAGGGGTGTCATGAGCTGATACTTCCACTATTTTAGCTCTGACTACTTCAGTATTGCTTCTACTGACACAGGTTCTAGCCTGAACTCTCTGTGGAGATTAGTCTGATAAAAGCCTCAGACTATACTCAAAGTACCCTTTAAAACCAAACCAAATCAAATCAGAACACAAAAAACCAAACACCCAAACCAACAAACCCAGAAGCAAACATCAGAGCTACCTGTGGCTCTTTGGTTCTCACCAATGAATCTCATGGATTCTTGGACCTAGAAGTAAAATGTCCTGCTATCCTAATGGCCCAGTGACCCAGCAGAGGACAACTAATGCTTCAAGGCTTCACTAAATTTGTATCTATTAATACCAACTAGGGATTCAGACTTCTGTTTTAACTTATGTCAAAATCACTCTTTCCTTGCCAAATATAATAGCTGTTCCTCTAAATGCTGTCCCCCAGAGAGTATTCACTTTTCTGAACCAGCTAACAATGCACTGCTTGCAGTATTTTTTTTAAGGTTGGGTCCTTCCAATGTCACTTTCTTATCCAAAAAATACACCCTCTTTGTGGTCCTGAGAGAACCAAGAACTGTGAACTAACTTCAGCAGTAGAGTACACTTCCCCTTCCAGAGCCAGGACCCTGTTCTGTAGATGGTTCCAGGAACAACTTCCCAGTGGTTCCCATGTGATGGTTTTTCCATCATACTTCTCAAAACAACTGAAAGTCATATTTTAGACAGAGCTTAACTGATGAGGTCCCTAATTAGCATATTGTTCCAGCTTTCCTGCAAGAAAATACCTGAAATGATAGAACATTTCTGCTTTGACTTAGTGGACCCAAATCTTTGTAGCAAAGTATACTTCACACTTGGACAGAACTTGCATCTCTTCTTCTTGTAACTTATAACCTCCTGTATATCAGAAAGCTTTTCACTTTATATTTCAGAGTGGAAGAAAGACAGCATGATCTCAAAAAAATAGAACAGAAGCCATTTCGAGTTCTCATCTGCAAATCTCTTCATTTTTCTACACAGAGCATAAAGATCATGAGTATGGGTGAATGGAGAATTACATAACTCAGGCACTGTAAAATGAAGTCTGAAAAAAGACATCTGTATCTGCTTGGTTACACATCTCAAACCTGGGAGAGAAGCTGTGTCATACTGAGCATTGATTTTCTTGCATCTAGCACTATTCACCTTTATCTTCCCACAGTATATTAAAAAAGAGACTAAACTATCATTTTATACTGAATTGTAGCATTCCTCCTATCAAACCAAAACATCTCAGGTGAGAGTCCTGTCAAATCAGAAGTGGCAACCCATAGCAGCAGCCACAGAGCAAAGCTGGCAAAGCTAACCCATCATGGCAGCTTTCTTACACTCCCTAAGCGTAAACCAAAACATTACAATATCAAACATCAAAACAAACATCAAACAACATCAAAATTTAAGGCTTTTTTATGATATTACTTTGGAAATGTTCAATCCATTTCCTAACCCATTTCTCTCTGGGTCATTATATACTAGGCATTAATTGGCTGAACATAAAAGCTCAAAGCCAAGCCTCAACTCACAAACCCTGTAACCTCACAAAAACACAAACATCTGAAAAACACAGAGTCTGCATTGCACAGTTTAGGAGAAAAGTTGTTTATTTTTCCAGGTTTTTCCCAGTCATTCATTGCAATCAATTGGAAAAGAAGTTCGGATCTTGGACTTTATGATCTCAGAGGTCTTTTTCAACCTTAATGATTCTAGTGTTAGCATAATTATTACATTGCTTTATTAGACACCATATAGCAGATGGGAAATAACTTTGCCAACATCTAACTTTTCCCAGCCTTGTAATCAGGGTAGTTACTATTAAGTTTTCTATGGAATTACCCAGCACATTCACTTTTCTACCTCGCACTGCACTCAAGGACAAAAAAGCCTGTATGAAAGAATCATTTATTCCCTTAATTTATTTTTTTCAAGAAATGAATTTTACTGTGTGGGAGTGTATAATCTCAGAACACACCATTTATCTTGGAAGAAGTTGTAATCAATTCCAGTTATGTTTTTTATTTCAATATGATGAACTAAAAACCCATCCCATCTAAAGTAAAAAGCTTTCTCAATATTTCTCCCTCTTAGAAACAATTTGTCTTCTGTCTTCCTTTCTCAAATAGCCATTATCTATGGTCTCCCATCACAGCTTCATATTAAAACTGCCCTGCTTCAAATCCTACGTTCTATAGGTTTATGGACTTGTTTCTTTTAAAGGAAACTGAGATGGTGAGAGGCCTTGTCTGGCTTAAGTATTTGCTTCTTCACTGTAAAATTAAACTATACCAAATTTGTTTCACTAGGAAAGTATCCAGAAAAAATCCAGTTCACAAAAGAAAAGCCTTGAACATTTGTATGCCTTATTTCTATTTTACTGAGTAAGTTCAATTTGTTTTACTGGATCAGTTAAGTCTGAGAGAAAAAGGCTTGATGAAGATTTCCTATGATCTGGAGCAAAACAGATACCACAGGAAACAAGTGTAAAACATCAAAACAAACATTTCAAAACTGCAGCAACAAAGCATTGGTACTGAATACCATTTTACTGTTGCGCGTTAACCACAAACTGAACAATTTCTTTTCCATCAGGAAGAATAATTTAAATACTAACTCACATAGACATCAAGGACTTCATTGGTTGGCCCATCAGCCAGAAAGGACTCCCCTGCAGTGCTGGAGATCTCATTGGGGCGTCTGTAGGTGAACATTGTGCCCCCTCCTTCGTACCTGCCCGGCCGGTCGATGGCCCAGTTGCCGTTGATGATGGAGCGTCCCGAGCGGCTGCGCAGGGCTGCAGGGACACAAACACAAGCACTGGTCACAGGAGAGCCCCTTCCCACATGCAGGGACACAAACACAAGCACTGGTCACAGGAGAGCCCCTTCCCACATGCAGGGACACAAACACAAGCACTGGTCACAGGAGAGCCCCTTCCCACACTGCTGCCCAGTCAGCTCCTCACAGCTGCACAGAACACTCTCAGGTATTCCTGATGCCAGGCAACAAAGCTGATGAAAACAGTTATATTAGTAAAAAACTCAACAAATCAAGCACAAAGCAATCTTAGAAAACTGTGTCTCAACACTTCATATGTTTATGTTGTAGGAAAAGAAAGAAAAATCAAAGACAGCTTGGAAACCTTTTCCAACAGTTTCTCCTAGGTGGCCACATGACTCTCAGCCAGCCAGCAACACACACAGCACACATGGATGCCAAGGAAGTGGTTTTCCTGCATTTTCTTCCCATTGCATGGACTAGTTTGTGATTTAGGCAGAACAAATCACAGAGTCAGATACAGAAAACCAGTGCATTGCACAATGTAGAAGGACCAAACTGTAGAAGCACATGAGTACCCTGAGTTGCCAAATGTTCCTGGTATCCTGTTATGATGCCCTTTGGCTGGTCCCTCCACTTCCTTTTCAGAACAAGTTTGTCAGAACATCTGCAGGGTCCTGACCTGCAGCACTGCTTGGAGTGCTGAGCATTCTGAAAATGCTCTGTAGAATCCCTTGCATAAAGAAAGTTACTTGCAAATCAGATACTAGCCAGGGATTGATAAAATATGGATTCAATGTCCCGCTGGGCAGTGCCTTCCCTTTGTTATTATGGGCTAGTCACTGCTTTTGTGACATAGGAGCCTCTGTTCCTCCTCATTCCTATTTTCTTTATCTGTCTAGGTTACTATAGTTTTAGTCCTTAAGGTCAGAAACTCCTGCCACATATATGCTTAATTTCTGCAATATTACAGTTGCATTATTTTATATATATATATAGGCTGAAACCCTATCAGACATTGCTTAAGTACACAGGAATGACACAACCCTTTCTCTTAAGGCTCTACTCATAGATTTTCAATTTTATTACAAAAGAATTTTCTTTTAAATAAAAACTTTAAAAGAGACAACAAAATCTAGTAATACCCTTGGCTGTATTTTGCTTGGTAATTTACTTTTTAAAATCCAAATTCAAGGTACAAGCTTTGAACTTAAAAAAATTTAGGGTCAAGGAGCCAGTTATTCCAATTTGCTTCTTCTTCACCCTGTCTTAACAACAGTGATACTCAGTTAAAATGCTCTCAACATTATACACAATTATTTATGCTACTAGGAAAAACTTACATGCATGGCCTAAATGATGGGAAATTAAATTTATACTACTAATTCCAAAGTAATACACATTAGAGACAAAAGTCTTAATTTTTTGTACATATTCCAGACATCTGAATTAACTTAATCAACAGAAGCAGTCTTTGTGCTTTGCTGCAGCACTCAGAACAGAATATCCCATGAGAAGGGACAGTGACACTCCCTTGTCTTGCTAGGTTGTAAAATTCAAAATCTTTCGGAGGGGTTGCTGCTGACTACCCAACTATATATAATTTGCTTAATATTGATGAAATATTTTTATAAAAGCAAAAATGTCAATGAATTTAATGGCTTTGGATCAGACCCTGTAAATGTAATCACACATTTTGAACTTTTATTTTACTTAATGCTACATGCTTATTTTCCCAAGAGCTGCCATATATCCTCTTGCTTCCTAGGTCTCATTTACTGACATGCCAACAAAACAACCTCTATATTGTGGACATTTCTTGAAAAATATTTTATACAATAACAGCCATAGAAATGGCTTCATCATTCCTCATATTGTGCTGAGAGGAAAAATTATAGCTCAAAAATATTGCACACAGGCTAAATAGGAAGTCCAGTCACATTATTTGCTATTTATATGCTATTTACACTTTTTTACTTTTTAATTAAACAACTATGGATTAAAAACTTCTGCAAAATGTATTGGAGACTGATTTTACATTGGTTTATTAATGTGGAACACTTCCTTAACTTTACGATCTGAGTATTTTTTCTTAGATTGATGCTAAACAAATAAGATAAATGAATCATCAAGAGCTCAAGAAAAAAAAAAGAGAGCTGGCTAAGATTGTTATTAATAATGAAGCTGTAGAAAGATGGCTGTCTGAAAAACTGAGTGCACATTAAACTTTCATTTCAAATCCATCATATGACACATTTGAAAGAGGCCTCTCCATAAAAAGGGAAAATGTGCCTCTTTTATGTTTTGATCACTCTGCATCCACCACCTCAAGTCTGCCCCCTGAAGAATTTTTATGGTGCTAATATTTTTAGCCAAAGCACAAAAGATTATGAGAAGCTTTACCATTAAGTCCTCATGAGGAATTCCTCATACATGCTGTAGCCCATTTAATCTATCTTTCATCTTGGAAACAGCTTTTAACTAAAACTGTGCTGTTTACAGTGGCCTTCAATAATATTTTGCAATATGTGATATGGAGTATTTCAGGACCCAGAGTGATATGGAGTATTTCCGGATACAATTCTGATTAACTTCTCCATATTAGCAGTTTATTATGTATTTTAAGTGTCTTGCTGAATTACTCCTATTTTTCTAACCATATCTGAAGAGAAATATTTTAGGTGTGGGTACAGTACCTCACTATTTGCAGTACATTTTCACCCAAAATAGGCACAGTACCAATAATGAAATGAAACTTCTTAAATCTGGCAAAGCACTAACATGCAGAGCAATACAGTCTATTTTTCTGTCCTAAGGCTTTTCTGTCTGGGAGAACAGTGTCCTAAGTCCTACTTAATTGCTTTACAAGTCCTATTAAGGCTGCAGACAGACAGAACTGAAGTTCTTTCCCATCCACATGAAGTGTCTCCCACATGGTCCTGACCCACAGAGAGTGAAGCAGGGAGCAGTTCCCCTCTCTGGGAACAGCCTTGCAGCTGTGGCCAGTGGGAATCCAGGGCAGGGCCTGGCTGCTGGACTCAACTGCAAATGTCCCACTGGGGATTTAATCCAGGGAACCTGCACAAGCTGCAGATGCACTCAAGTTGCAAGTCAAAGACTGAAAAGACAGCATAAAATATTCTTTGATAAAGGTCCTCAACAAAGGCACCTCCAACAGGGGAGTGGGTGACACGGATGGGGCTCTCTCTCTCTGCAATTGCTTTGCAGTTGCCAATCAAAAACCAAAGCATCTTATAGGCAAAGTGTAGCAACTATCTTATTTTTACACCACAAGCAAAATTTTTACTTGACATATCACATTTGAAGCATTTTCCTTCTATTTTATTTTAAAAGCTTTTAAAGATTTAATCCTGTTGCTGTTAAGTCAAGAATGCCTTGGCCATACTAGCTTTCTATAGAAACACCACTTTCCCAACACCTTTAAAGAAAGTGCCCAGACACAGCTGCAGTAAATTTCAGACTACTTCTGTGTCACCACTTTGAAGAAAGAAGTGAAAGAAACATGCAACTACTCCTGTTTATCTTTCCTGCACAAAAATACATGATATGGAGCTTTCAGAGACAAATCTAAAAAATTCACATACTGCATTATAAAAATCAGTGCAGGGTGATGTCCTTGTACAACTAAACCCCACAGACAGCCTTTGGGGACATCTCCTGGGAGGTAGGTAAGTCAGTTGGCTACATGGTACAAACCATGAGGAATGCAACAGGAAGAGAAACTTGGAAGGGAAGGGCTTGTTGGAAAAGTGCAGCAAATGGAAAAGTCCAGAAAGTGGAAAAGTGCAGCAAAGGCACTGAGCTGGCCTTTAACTCTGAGCAGCCATACCCCAGCCTGCTAACCAGAGCAACTCCTACAACCAGTGGCTACTTCTGATTGCATTCCATCTTGCAAGACTGATAGGCATGAAGGCAGGCTGAGTTATGTGATACTGAATAATTTTTTAGAATTTTTTTGAGTTTTTTTTTAAATGTCTGAAATTCTCTTCAAGTCCTTTTGGAGAAGAGAATTTTGGTTGTCTGGCTTTCTATACAATTACACCATAATACAGACCCCTATTCTTACATAGATTACTTATTTTTTATTACATATATTAATAAATTACTTATTTTTTTACCTAGAAGAAACTTTAAAATCTGCTTTTTAGAAATCTAACAATCATCTTTGCTTACAGCTTTGAGTAGCTTGGACATATGCTTATTTTGTAATGGTACTGCTGAATTTATCCATGAACTGAGTAGTTGTCATAACATTGCAAATAAATATGACACATAGTATTTATTGCTGGCATTAGCATTCAAGCAATTGCTTAAATATTTTTAAAGTAGGCATTAGATAAAAGTACCAGATTCCCAACACTATTAAAAGGAAATGATAATTCAAGTATACTGTTATTTCCAAGGAAAGGTTTGCACAGTTTTCTTTCTTATCTAAAATATTAACAGCAGAACTTCAGGTCAACAGCATAATCCTGCTCAATAAGTTATTCAGATATTCTCCTTAGGGAGTTATCACACAGAGAAGTCCTGCTTCAAAGGGGAATAAATTTCAAACAGTGAATTTCATTAAACCAATTTTGCCAAGTTTGGCCTGAGGTCCCACTTTGGCAGGTTTTACCCTCCACTATGACAGTGTCAAAAAAAGCAAGTACAAGAGATTGCTATTCTGCTGCCTTAGGTCTAATTTAGTGTTGTTTTAGTTTTGAGAATGCAGACATCTTTTGGTGCATTTCCTAATGATCATGAGAACAACAAATCCCACTACCACTTTTTAAATATTCCAGGGGTTTTTTTTACCTGCAAAAAGAAAATACTGTTTATTTGCTTAAACACAATTATTTTGCAGTTAATGACTGCAAACAGAAATGCTCCTTTTCCGCGCTGCAGCAAACAGTAATTTTCCATTTCAGAGGATCCAAACTATTGCTGAACTACTGCTTCCCCAACTCCCTCAGAGAGAAGCCCCCATATCTCTCAGTTGTGCCTGTTCCTTTTTGTGTTTGACTCCAAAAGCCCTGCTGATGCATCAGCTCAAGGAAAATGCTGAGGCAGCAAAGCAGAAGAGACAATTAACTACTGATGCTAATAAATATTATAGGCTTTGAGAAAAAAGCCAGATTTGCCCTATAGCTGTACAGTCTGTTCAGACCCAGACACTACAGCAGGTTTGAAGTCTCCATGGCTTCAGTAAAATCTCCAAAGCAAGTGCAGAGTCAATCTGCATGGTACCAAATCTTGAGCCTCTGTCAGAGGAGGATGCAGGATTTCCCCATGTTTTTTAGCACTTTTCCCTGATAGGTATTAGTAAAAGCCCATGAAACAAAAACACATTAAGTAGTCTGGGCTTCCTCTTCTGTCTTTTTGGCGAGATGAGAAGCAAAATTTGAGAAACCCCCTCTCTGATTACAGCATTCTCACACTGTGACTGCTGAGACCTTGGCACACGAGGTACTACAAAATACACACACAGATATATGACCTGACATGTGCAAAATGTGATAATTTGGCAATTATTGTGCCTCCATGTCACTGCTGCTCACCCACACATCATCCTCAATCCCAGTGGGAAGCAGTGTGCAACACAGACCTTTGGAAAACCCATATAAACAGTGGTGTTACTCAGGCAGGGAATGTTCTGCATCCCATTACCCAGCTGCTACACTGGGACTGCAAACCTGTGGCTGTGTACAGCCTGGAGCTCTGGAAATGGGGAGCTCATGAAGCAGATTTGATGATGCAAGTAAAAACATTCATCAAAGCAGAATTTCAGCATTTTGTTAATTCTTGCACTGCAAGGCATAAGCACTTCTTATGAATTGTATCTTGGGTTTAATTTTCAGTTTTCTTCCTACTACTGTTTCCCTTCTTTAAAATTGCTCTAATAAATGCCTTTTCCCATTTTCCAAGCAGGTGCTCTTGAGTGATTGATGACTTTTAATATTATTATTCCTAAGTACAAAACTAATAACACTTACATGATTTCAAGGCTTTCCATGGGGAGTAAGTTATGCCAAGGCAGTAATTCTGAATGTTCAGATATGGCTCTAAATAGCAGAGAATTAGGGAACACTACAGAGTATGCTTACCCAGATCATATAATTAGTTTCTAAAAGCATTTATTGGAGGTCATACTAATATTTAACAAGAAAGTAAATGAAGGAATAAGAGGAAACAACAGAGATGAAGTCAATCTTTAGGCTAGTGCTATGTTTGTGAGGTCTCTAGCACAAAAACAAACCTGCCCAGGCCTCTTTAACAAGACAGGCTTTATGAAAGTCAGGGAAGTGTGAAGGCATTAATGGTCCATGCTGTTCATGACATATGCAAATATTGGCACTGCATCTCAATAACCACCACAATTAAATAGGCAACACCCCAGCTCTTCATCAAGGGTGCTTCAATTCCTACTTTGTATTGACTGCAATGAGCAAAGAACTCCTGTTAGAAATGCCATCACTCCTGAACAATTCCTGCATTTTATGAGTCATCTATTACAGCCCCCTATACTGGGGAGAAGTACAAGCCAAGCTATCAGAAGGCCAGCACAACATTTGTTCAAGATAAGAATCATTCCAACAAAATCTGAAAATGAGGAGATTCCGTTATTCTGTGAATGACCTAACCTAAAAGGACTTACACAATTAATACGCACAACAACAGTACATGTTAAGAATGATGAACTTCCCATTTATTTTTACCTGGCCATTCTCTATAATTATATATCTCAAATACATTTTATTAAGTACTATAAAAATAATCTATAAAAACCTCTCTCTCTTATAACTTGAACAAAAATTTCCCTTGAGTTGAAGGGGTAGCAGTGGTTGACTAAATTCCCAACTCCACTAAAGTCTATGCAAATTTCCTGCTGTATAGTTGTATGTAATTTTACTGTTGCCATGAAAATACTGAATATGAAGTACAGAAGGACAAAAATAGACTGAGAGGAATTAAATATGAAGAGAAGAACAACACTAAGCCCCAGAGAACTGGAGTGAGAATCATACACGTCTTGTGTCTGTAACTATGTTGAATGTATAGCCCATTGCATATCTACTATTTTGTTTTAGGAAATGCAGCACTTCAAAGTGGAACTCCTATGGTTCAGAAGACTCTAGAAATTAATCAGTAGAGTCTAACTCAAAATTGTGGGCTTTTTTAATATAGAAATTCAAAATCCCTTTTCCCACTCTTACTTATACATTCTTAATTTCTTTCTGTAAAGAAGGCAGGACATAACTGAGGTTACAGTTTCTTAGTGGAAGTGTCAGAACTTCAGCTCTTATGAGGCATAATTAGAATTTTTGTCTAAGCCCAGTGAAAAAACAGGGCTTGAATTCTTAGCAATGTATTTCCTACCCTATGTCAGTAACATCAGGAAATAGTCTCCACTGGCAATAGCTGTAAATCAAGGATTTAGAAATAACAAACAACATTCAGGACTGGTAGTCTCCAACAGGGATACATTTCCAGTGTAGCATGTGATATTTTAGCCATGCAGCTCCAGCTGAACCTGAAGATGATAGGATTTGTCTTAGTTACATTATTTCAGTAAGAATCTGGTTCTTGTATTTCAGGAGTTGATTGGACTGGCTGCTAATGGCTCTGAACATGATAGCTGAGCCTTCTGGCACAGTTCAACTGCATATTAGTGAACCCAGCACAGAAACTCAGCACACATTTGGCAAAAGTCCTTTGGGTAGATAAATGCAATTGAATTATCTTCTAATCTAGACACTACTTCAGTCAGAAGGGCCAGATAAGTGAAATGCACATGTGTAATTACCCCACTTTTTTCTCTAGCTGGCATAACAAAAAGTGTTTTGTACCTCCTTGCACTCCTGTCAACTGCCAGTTGGAATAATTGTATGACAGCTAAGCTAAACCAGCAGATTGTGACATCTCTACAGAAAAGACCTCTCTATCTCACAAGAATTAAAAGCTGAAGTAGAAACCGCTTCTTTTGTTTGCTAAATAGCTTGTGTTCCTTGCTATGAAAAACTGGAGCTAATGAATACTCCTAAGCTGTTTTGAATTTCAAGTGGAATTTCTCAAGAATTTTGGATGTTCTGTGTGGTGAAGTTAAACACTGTAACTCAAAACACACAGACTGGGCTGCAGAGCACTGCTGGGTCCCCTGGCTTAGGCTCAAGTTGCTCTGGCCCAGGGTCTGACACTGCTGCTCTCTGGAGGCCTCGTGGCTGCTTTCAGGCCGGGCTGACACAGACACTGAATCCCAGGCACATCAGGTCTCAGTGAATGCTGGCCCTGCCATGGAGGAGAATCTGAAATGGTTTTCCTGTCCTGGCAGGAGCCCCCAGGGTGTTGGGGCCAGGCAGCCACGGGTCCAGCAGGGCAGGCAAAGCTCAGACCAGGGGAGATCAGGGCACAGAGACTTGAGAGCAGAGACCTGACTATGGGGGGAGAAGATGGGCTTTGATTAATTTAGTGACCTTTAGGTTAAGGATACAGGTGCTTTGATTAATTCAGTGCCCATTACAGTAAGGATACAGCCACAGACTACAGCAGACAGACTGCCCATACCCAGCCCTAAAAAATCACCCAGTTCTTCACTCATTCTCTCTACCAATAAAAGTTGACAACAGCATGTAAACTTCAGTCTTTCACTTAAAACAACAATCATTTGTTACAGACCCTCTGGAGTATTTGGCTCCTAGTGAAGAAAAATGACACAGACACTTGTGAGAGGCTGTCTCCATTTACCTGAGTACACTCTGCCAGAAGAGGAAATCTGGCACAATAAGCTGGGTGGTCAGAGGAAAGCTGGAAGTACAGCACTGCTATCACTTTCTCAGGCATTATCTTCTGGCTATAAAGGCTTGGAGCAGTATCACTCATGTTATTGTTTATGTCAGTTCACACATTTAAATACAAAAAAGATGTTCTGGGATGGAACTGATTTGATATTTATTTGACAAAGCCATCAAACCATGTGAAACACACAACTGATACCTGGAAGGAAGCCCAGAAATCTATAGACATGAAAAAAACAAGAAATCATCACATTTTATTGATGGCTTTTATAGCTCCAAAACCAACAAAGAATATGACTGAAATATTTTACAAAAAGTAGCACAGGATCATTCCAAATACAGAGAGCATTTCAGAGTGTCACATCTCATTCTACTGCTGTTCTTTATTCCCAAGCTACCTACTAAGCTAATGAAAAAAAAAATTTCTTTGATCAAACTACTCATAGAAACACAGGAAAAAATTATGGGTTTGCAAGGTGTGAGTCTAAGCTCAGATCATCAGATAACTCTGGCTAATTAATGGCAGCATTTTGTCTGCAGCACAGATGAAACAATGCAGTCCAGATTTCAAATAGACAATAGAAGAAAATGAGTTAAGTACAACTATAACTTAGTACAAACGATGTAATTATTTTGCCATCAGGAACTGAATTTAAGTTTTTCCAAGCCTATGTGGGAAAGAATGTATTAAAAAGAAAGTTTCTCTCTTCTTTTCGCAACAAGTAACTTATTTTCTTCCCCCCTACGGTGTGCAAGCAGATCACTTGCAAACAGTTCTGCAGACAGCTGCCCCTAATTCTCAAGTTTGATCTTCTAGACCTCCTGCATCAGTCCCACAGGTCTCCTGATCAATACACTGTACAGGACTGTTATATACATTGGTCTCAAATTATAGAACCTGACTGAAATTAATCATTCTGAACATTAAATATTCAACATTTCAGAAGAAAGTTTCTAGTATCTCCTTAGAAAAAAAATCCTTGTCTTTCTGTCTTTGATTAAGTCTTATTAAAATTTGATATGCTCTATCTTCTCCCTTTAATAGGATATTTCCAGTACCACCTTTTCAGAACCATAAAAAAGTGATTAAATACAGCCCTAATTTTTGCTGAAACCAAAATTCATACACTCTATAATGTATTTTTTCTGCATTTGAGACAGCATTTTTCACACTGTTTACATTAATAGTGAATTTAATTTTTGGTGAAAGTACATCCAGCACACGTAGTTTCATACTCAGCTGGGAACATTTTTTCCATGTTTGAGATAAATAAGCAAGTCTTTTTATGAATGCTGTCTATGAGTGAAGAGCCTTTTAAATATCCACCCTCCCAAAGTAATTTAAACTAGTTTCCTGTTATAAAGACAAACTAATCAATTACTGCAATGTAACATGTTACACATGTCTAGGAAATATTTGATGCTACTGAAAGTTAGCACAGACTCTTAACAAATGGTACAAAGTCTTCAACTTTACATAACCTATTTTAATACAACTCAAGCAAAACCAGTTTTATCAGGGAGAGGGTAAATAGAAAGAAATCCACCTTTTAAATCCAGTTTTTTGTGAACTAGACCATGATGACTGCCATAATTTCAAGTGGTTCCACTCCCAGGCCACTGCCAAGTCACAGTTCAAGCCCTGATGTTTCTGTGCTCGTTGTATGGCAGGGACAGGACCTCAGAGAGCCCCTCCCAAAGCCTAACACATGAACAGGGCAGGCTGCCCCTCCTTGGGGGGCTCTGCTGTTTATGTGCACACCCTGGGATCCTGGGGAAGGCCATGGCTTGGGGAAACTGCTTTGCTGCAGTTTCTGTAATATCTGCTGAACAACTGAGCGTGGCTTTGCTTAATTACAGCTGTTACACTGCAGCCTCCACCTCCTGCTCCTAAGGAAACACTGAAATGGTCTCACTGCTCACCACAGAACCAAGAAAAGCCTTTGGAGAGAAAAAAGGCAAACAGAATCAACTGCATAAACTTCAGAAAGGCTTTGGGATCCTTTAGAGGTTAGACAGGTAGAATGCAACTGGTTTGTGCACAGCACAGTAGGCTGGGAGTAACTGCCAAGGCTTGCAGAGCTTGGGTAGGTATTATATACCATAAAGCAACTGAACTGCAGATACAATCACTCCATAAAGCTGCTGAGTCACCTACATTTAAAAAAATGTACAAGGTAAGTTTGAACAAATTAACTGAACCAGAAAGTCTGTATTAGAGACTATTATTACCAATCCAAGTAATCAGCAATCCCCAGACACTTCCTTGATGATTTTATATAGAGATAAATCCAGGTTAAAATATTAACTAGCATTTAAAAAGATGTATTGGTAGAGTGAGTCTTCATTTGGATGAGTTTTGGTATTTCCCTTTATACCGCTTTTCACTTAGCATCTTCTTTCCTTTACTTCCTCCAACATTTTTCTTTTCCATTTACCTTTTTCGTTTGTTTCTATATTAGCTGCCTAAAAAAAAAAATCTAACCTAAAGCCCAAACCCTGTCCACCTCATCCAGAGCCATAAGCAGCTGACCCAACAATGTCTCTTCCATTCAAGCCAGCAAAATCATCACATGCATCTGTATTGAGATTCTCTTCTGCTCAAAGAACCTGCCAAAACACAACCCCAAACCAACCCAAATGCCCAAAAAAACCCAAAAAAGGCAACAAAAGGGTTCAATTCCTTTCTCAAATACAAATGTAAGCACACTGTTTCTTTCCACTGCTAAAGCATCATGAAGAGAAAGACTGCAGGGCTTTGTAACACCATTTTCAGTTTTTTTCCTGAATAGATGGCTGCTGGTGCCACAGCAAACTGAGCTCAGTGTTAACCACATAGGGACAAGGCTTCTTCATCACTCTCAGCCAGGAGCAGGGCAGGGAGCTCAGCACTTCATCCAGCAACCAATGCTGGAAACAGCCTAAGAGCTTCAAGGCACTGATCAATAATGGTTTCTAATGCTTACTTAAGCAGAGCAGGAACAATAAAGCAGCAGAAAAAGGGGAACACATAACTGAATTAAATTTGTAAAGAATGAAGACCTTCTATGCCTACTGCACAAAAGCAGGAGTTTTTAACTGGTGTTTGCACACACAAACAGACCAAAGAGCCACCACCACCTCCACATTAAAACCTGTCCAAACCCCAGGATTACTGCTGCACTCTGAGGGTGCCCTCTGCCACCCTGGTTGCCAATGACCAAAAAGGACAGCATGTTACTGCAGGCTCACCTTTATGCAACATACCAAACTTAGCAGATCATGAATTTATCAAGAGCTCTTCTCCCATCTCTGAGGCTCATTTCTGCCTACACTAAATAGGAAGATGCTACAAACCTGACAGAGTGCAAGTAACACTGCTCATTTTAAATTGGCAAATTGAAATGCTACTCATAGTCTAACATGGTATTTATCAGTCTGTTAATCAATCACTGTTTCAAGGTTTCCAAGTTCCCAACCCATTCAATTAACAACTATTTTACTTCCAAATTAAACATCATGCTTGTATTATCTTAGAAGACCATAAATTCTAACAAAAATATCTGACCATGAACTGACAATGTGAACTAGATATTAAAGGTCTTTCTGGACAATACTGACATGCATTTATTTCAAGTCAAATGAGTTTCAACACTGCACATTTTTTCATTTATAATCCTCTCAAAAATCCACACAGCAACTTCAGCTGTTAACAGCATTTCCTGATTAACTTCAGTGAAGACAGAAACAAACCTCACCCTAAATACCAAAATACAAAATGGTTCCCTTTACTTACTGTCAGATAGTTTAGGATAATGGTCATTTGAGAGATAAAGGAATTTTCAGTAATCCAATGGAGAGATAAAATATTTTCCACTTCCATACTAGGTTATATCCACAAATACCAATAACTTTATTTTGTTTTGTTTTTCTTTTCAATTTATTTAACATGTCTTTCTCTTGACTGTCACACAAAATCTATTCCATCTGTTTCCAAGTGCATCTTCATTTGAGGTAGTACTCCCATTCTGATGACTAGGTTTTAAAGCTCTTTATTCACATTAGGTCTTACTCTACACTGCTTTGCTTCCCAAGCAAGGAGCCAGGCCCTTCAGCTGGCCTGTGGCAGCCCAGGCCCAAGGGAATCAATGGCACCATTGTAATTTGGGAGCTGCAGGATCTGCCCCTGCTTGTGTAACAGCAGCTTTCTTACATCCACAAGCACGAACGCATAAAAGTCTGCTCAAAGTTCACAAGTAGTTTTAATTTTCATGCCCTGCTTTTCAAACACTTTTAAAGTTATTTGGGCAGTTGAAAAACCAAACCAAACCAAACCAAACCATTTTTTCCAGCTAGGCTGCAGAAGTGCTCAGTACTGTAGGAGTGCCTGATGGGCACTTCCAGGCTGCTCCTTACCCTGCTCACAGGATCATGAGGATCCAATTAATTAATGTCAGAAAAACACTTTGAAGATAAGAAGGACTTTCTGTGATGATTTTCTCAAAGAACCAAGGAGTTTTTGTTTCAAAAGCCAGATTCTGGATGGAGGCATGAAATACAAACCCATACACTGGTGGATTTCAGCAGAAAACACCACTGAGAGAAGGTAGAGGAGGGCAGTGTTGCACAGCAAGAAGTTTTAGTCACTGTTCCCACTTTCCCTCTGGAACTACTCAGCATGCTGAATGGATTTTAAGCCCTAAACAGCTACACTGCTATTTATGATTAATTTTAAGAGACAGTGTCTTGAAACACTTCTGGAATATCTTAATGATCTACTGAAGTGTGGGAGCCTTTCAAAGACCAGGAAACCTGGGCAGCTCTGCTCAGGGGCACTGTGAGTGCTGAAGCATGCAGGAGATGAAAGCTCTGGCCTGTTACTGCATTCCCTCAGAAGATCATTTCTAGTCCATGGATATGGACTCTGAAAGCTGGATCATCATGCCAGCCAGGAGGTTCTAAATAAACATTTCATTCCATTCCATCATTTCTGCTGGGGATGCCAACAAGCAGCACCTTTGGTTGCACTTCACTTTCATCCCTGATTTGAAACCCAGTGCTTTGCAAAAGATGACTGTAATTTATGAGATGTACAACGTGCCAAAACAGACCTGGACTTCACTAACTCAGACCAATTACACACATTACTATTAACATTCAACATTTGCTTGAAAAACCTGACTTAGAGAGTGTGGTTTTAAGGCTTTAAGTTGTCAGAGTCAGCACTTAGGCAGACCTAGTGAATTCCACTGTTCCATTATTCTGCACAATTAGTGAGAGAAGTTTTCCCCTTGCAAGGGGTGGCACTGAACTGCCTTAGAGAGAAAGCAGATCCAGAGCTAAGAACTGCAACTCAGAAATTAAAGGTTTTTTCACGGTTTTCAAGGGAAGAAAGTCACAGGATGGTTGTTTTATACTGGAGGAGGGAAGAAAAAGCCCAGTTAGGTGGGGATGCAGAACAGATACCAGTTCCTGATAAAAACAAAATCCAACAGGAATTTGACTCCACATAAACAATGCTGTACCAATGTTAAGACCACAGCAAGAGATGACTCACATATGAGCATATGCCATAATCTGATCATGTAAATTCACAGTTGAGTGTTAATTCATTCTACCTCTAAGAGAGGATGAAAATTCAAACGCAGTAAATTAAAATTACACAATTCAACCAACTGGAAAGAAAACAGCATTAGTCCATTACTAGTGACAATAAGTTCATCAGGAAAATCTCAGATGCATACACAAAATACACTAAGGAAACACTAAAAATTGTGTAACATCACTGTGTAATCAAGTCAGTGTACTTTGTCACAATAGTCCTGTGTTCTAACATGCAGCACTCTGAGGTTTAGATTTTCACACCTTACAATCTGACAGACAGCTTATTAACACTTTCATACTGAGCAGAGTTGAGGGTCTCTACAGAGTGCTCCCCAGCACCTACAGAATTAAGGCCATGGAGATGCATATAACTAAATTAAAAGGTTAGCTGCATTCCAACATGCCTGATTTGGGTTAGACCTCATAGGTATCCTAACCACATTACCATTGTTTTCTGTTTAAAACAAGTGATGAAGCTAAAAGACTGAAAAAGCCTTCATCAACTCACCTCCAGGAAAGTGTCACATTTCTATTGCTACATCTGCATTAGGGATGATGCTGAAATAAAACACAAATGCTTACATCCCACTCCACACTCCCTGTCTCTTCCTCCTCAACTTTTAGGTATATCCCAAGGCAGGAAACAAATTATTCCGTTTGATTTCACCTTTGCTTCAACAATGTGTGCAGTGGAGATGCTAAAGACATAGCACAGATTTTTGGCATAAAGGAACACTCCCAAGGGCCACTGCCAGGACAAGTTAAGTCAATGTTAATCTGAACACATTAATGGAATTTCCTATGTTTATCTTTATTAATTATACTATCCATAAGGTTCATGGCAATGTACTGAATTACAAACATGTGACTCTCCTTCACAAACAGAGCAGAATAAAATTCTGTAGTTTTCCTTTGTAGTTCTCCAAAATCTGCACAACTGCTCAGAACTGAATCACACAAACAGGCATGGGGAAGGAATCCTCAGTTCATTCATACAGCAGTGAACCTTTGCCTAAAGTAACTCACAAACTTTGAAGTTTCAATGCAAAATAGCTCTCCCTCTAACTGCTGGCAGAACAATAAACTAGGTCTGGTGCTCATTAGGACTCTATGAACAGTTTCAAAACAATCCACAACAACTCTTCTGAACTAGAGACTCAAAAGCTTCAGGGATGAGCTATGATGAGCTATTTAGCAAGGCAAGGGTTAGAGGAAAAACTGATTTCTCCCTGTATCGATAGAGAAAGTCAGAAGTCAGAATTTCTTAAGACTATGTGCTTTTGTTTCAACAGACACGTGAAAGACTTTTCTTCAGAAGTCTGCTTTGCTGAAAATGCAAAAGAAAATTTTGATACTGAAAAGTTACAGCCTATTGACACAGATGCAGGACTACATCATGCTTCACTGTCCTATTTTTTTTCTTTTAAATTGGCAGGAGACAACTGAAAAAAGGTATTGTGTCCTCATAAATTTAAGCTCACACCAAACAAATTTCCATTACTTGGCCTTCCCCTGCATTAATTAGGCTTGGGGAAGGAAAGAAAATTTTTTGGCAGAACAATCAAAAAATCTGAGGAACTATCATTCTGAATATAGAACAACCTCTTCTAGTTTTGCCAGACACTTGAGAAAAATTAAATCCCCCCAGTCCTCTGCAATATAAACCTAAAAGAGAATGATGAAGTGTTATGATGGAAATTCAACAGTAAACTTTTAATTCCACTTATTGAAGGAATCTTAATTCTGCAGTCTGACTAAACATCAGCAGACACATCACACACTAAGGTGTTGTTGCCTTAGGTCCTTAAAAGTAATTCAATGACTAGGTCTCATTTTATTTCACCAATAAATCACATCTCTTTTCCAAGTTTTCCAAAGCTCTGGTATGGCTTTTCATTTAAATGTCCCCATTCTTGGTTGAGTCCTCCTAACAGCTCTGCTCTTGATCCTCCCTGAGGCTGACCTGCCATGATTTCAATGGAGCTCCAGCACAGAATCCTTATGTGAAGCCCAGTTCAGGTGTTCCTTGCTCAGCACCCACAGGAGGCTGTTCAGGTGCCACACACTCACCCTGAGTGACCATGTGCTGCCTCAGGGCCCTGTTCTTCTCTTCCACAGAAGAGCTGGAGTAGGGGAATGGACTGAAGGTGATGGACTAAGGAATAACCCAAACAACAACAGCTGCAGCTGAGCTGTTACACTTTAAAACCCTTTCCCTGGCTCTTCATGGTTATCAGTGCTCAGCAGATCCTCACTTGTTCAGTCCTGGGGTCCCTAAGCCGTGTCTAAACGAGCCATGCAAGCTGGTAACCTTTGCCAGGTAGCTCATAAAAGCCAGCCCTCCATCTCACAGCAGACATTCACCTGACCCAAATCGACCAACACACTCCCAGCATTTTCAGAATTACAGAAATTTGGTATGCAAAAAATGGAGTTATGACCATGGGGCAACTACAGCTGCCATGGGTACAAATATGAAAGGGAGACTGGGTCTGTAGTGCCTCTAAGCACCCAAATTCTTCTGACACAAAGTGTTTGAAGTAATATTCAATAGAAAACAAAGGCACTGGGCAAGCTAAGAAATAAAGGATAAAGTTTAATCTCCCTTGACTAACTTAATCATACAGTCTATAAATCAAGTTTTAAATCCCCATATATATTGTGTATTAGAAAGGACTTGGATTTCTTTTGGAATTTAATGCTGCAATATAAAAATATTCTCTGCAGATGAAATCTCTTTATTGGTTCCAACCATGAAGCCACTAATCATGTAGAATTTCTACTGGGTGATTGTTTTACTAAAAGAGATTTTGAAAAGGGTAAAACCCAAAAAATGTTGAAATTGAACAGTTCAAAGGGAAATAGGAGAAGGAACAGCAAAAAAAAGAGAAAGTTTCTTTTACAGAATCAAAGATGTAAGAACACATTCTATCTGACTAGATCAAGGGATGCTTAAGGAACAAAGAAAGGTTTTTCTCAATCCAAAAGAGAATTTTGTTCAGAATAAAATAAGATTATGGAATCAAAGAATGCTGCACAGAAATATCTGTGACAATTGAAACCAGGTTCTCAACCATTTTTTCTTAAGTTTTGTTATGTAGCAGTTGAACAACTATTTAAATTAGTAACAACTTCTCCTCTTGGCACGAAAGGGAAGAACTGTGTCTTCATGAGATTTGGGAATTTGCCTATGGATACTTCATGAATTTGGACTGATTCTGATCATTCTTTATGCACAACTAAGTCACAGAATAAAATTAATTTTGAATTAAAACTTGTAAGAAAAGAAGAACAGTATCATATTAGAACAATGACTACACCTTGCTAACAACTTTATAAAGTAATGTTTAGACCAGCTAAAATACAACTGAGCAACAGATTACATGTGAAGGATTTAATCAACTCCCAAAGCTAATAACTTCCAAAGAGTACATGACATTTCCAACACAGTCCTGTCCTGGCCTTTATAGGGACTAAGGAAGAATGGAGTGAAAGCAGAGTCAGCTGCATTAGTCAGAGGAGAATTCATTTTACTGAGGATTGCCCAGTGCCATGAAATGCTCTCACCAAAAGGTGCCCCATTAGCACCCACTGCTCAGAGAGCTTAGGTATTTTAAGAAGCCTTGAACAAACAATGTGTTGATATTCCAAACACTCTGCACCCTTCAAGGGAGTGTTTGCATGGAAACTGCTTGGTGGTTTGGTCATCAGCTAGAAGACAAAAATAATCTAAAGCTTTGAGATCTAAAAAGGTCCCATTAATTGGGTTCAGATTAATAAAAACTGTTCAAACAGGCCATCTCTTTCATGTTTTAATGCATCTTCTTTGAAATTTCTGCATTCAAGTTCCTTAGTTCTGTCCATAACTGGAAACAGAAGTCTAATCAAAACACTGTGAGAAAGGCTGAAATTAAAGATTTTGGGGTCTGACAAGAAGCAGGAAATACTGAAAATCTTGCAGAGTCAGTTCTCCAGAGGCTTCCATGCCAAGGGGGTTTGCAAAGTTATATAAGCAACCAGATTGCTGGGTGTTTTACAAGTCAAACTGAACAACCAGCCTTTCTGAGTTCCCTCTCACTATTTTGCATATTGCTCTTTATCCTTTCCCTGCCTTTCAAAGCAATCTTTCCCTATTTAATGAGAAGGAAAAAACCATTCTTTTAATACAGAACTTCTGAAACCAGCACCTCAGTGGGACTCATTGCTGCTGGCTGCTGTTCAGATGATGTATTTGCAGGGCAGATCATCAAAGCAACAGCAGGTTTCAGCTGCTGCTCTGTTGTAGCAAGTGTTGTTTTTATAAGAACAATGCTTACAAACACATGGTAAAAGAATGCACCACCACCTCTGTCATATGATGACACAACTAGGAAATGAAAATGTGATTTTTATGGGTTCCAAAACTGGTCATGACCACTGCCACCAATGAGCAGGTATGAGCCAAAAAGCACAGCCAGCTGGAAAGAAAGATCCATACTCTTCTTTAAGATGCAAAGGATAAAGGCCAAGGAGCCATGTAGCTGGAAAAACAGCAACATGGAGAATTCTCCTGGAGATTCAGACTAGGTGCAAAGTCATCAGCCTCCCAGGCAATGCACCTCTTGCTCAGCACCCCAGCACAGGGCTATCCCTCAGACCTCCTGCCCTCAGCAAACAAGAAGAAACTTATTTAGAGATCCTTAGTGAAAACACTGACCTGCAGGCAAGTGACCTGCAGAGAACTATTTGTGAGCCAGTGGTGGAAAGCTGGGACACACAAGTTAACCCAGCCATCAAGGCTTAACCTGAGGCCAGAGGAAAGAGTATTCTCCATCACCCAGAGGAATAGCAAAGTCTGTCTTTTTGTAATGTTTTTTAAGATTGGCCATTTAATATATAAAAATAAATAAACTAGCTTTTGAGAAAGTATTTCTTTTGTACGATTTCAAAACGTGCCTGGAACCCTACAGATCACTATACAGAGTATTAGATACCAGCTGGCTATTTAATGAAGCCAGAAGGGAAAAGGTCACCTTGGAATTTACTATAATAAGATAAACCTACCAGAAATTCTAAATTGTAATTATTTAAGCAACAGCAGTAGTTGGAAAAATATATGGTCAGCAAAGAATAATGTCCTGGATATACTCTGTTCCAACTACAGGTCATTACACTAGGTAAGATGCTTGTGCAACTTGAATTCAGTGGAGTTGAATTCATTAGGGTTGAATTCCATCCAAAGTCTTAACAGCATCAAGGGTTTTACTAAGTGGTCATCCCAGCCAAGTAATACATGTTGGCTGTAGTAAGATGAACATTTATTTAGTGAAAGACACACTCCCTGCAGAAAATCAATTTGAAACCATTTTAAGGACAATAACTGAGAGGATATAGAAGTGTAAGTGTGTGTACAGGGAGAACTGGACATCCTAATAATGAACTACAGGTGAGAAATATTAGAAATGGAGCAATTACACATCTCTGTTTGTCCTGATGTACTGTCTCCTATTGGTTTATAACCCTTCCGCATTAGAAGCAAACTTCTGCTGGTCTTAATTCTCCCTCCTAGCTTATCTATTCATACATTATCCACAGACACAGGAATACAACCACAAAGCAAGATCCAAGCTCAGGCTGATCCAAAACTTCTTGCCAGAATATGCTTCTAAGATTCCTGTCATCTCCAGGCATAAAGCAGAGACACCTCATACCTCTCCACCATTGCCTGGAAGCCTTCACACAAAATATGGGAGCCAGACTGGCTATGGTAAAGGTAATTAACACTACTTAATGTCAGAGCAAGCTGTAGGCCCCACACACACTGAAACTGCAGTTTGCAGAAGAAGACTATGAAATTATTAAAAATCACCATAAAAACCCATTTAGCCATAACCAACCAACCACAATACTACACTTTTCAGCTCAAGGAAATGTGACCTATTCAATTTCTCAGGCCAACACACCCAGTTAAACATAAATCCTGAAGGGAATCTGTCAGCAATTAGTGCAATATTAAATCACAGGTACTGAACTGGGTAGCTGCTAAAAAATGCATGTTTTCTGATCAGACTCTGGGCTTCTGTGCATAAAATAACAGCCATGGAAAAGCACTTTTCTGGATATGTTGGCATTAGACACTTCAGTTTCAAGGCTGTTTTTAAATCCCTGGTGAGAAAGACGAGTCTCTTAGGAGACCTGTGTTGCTTTTGAATTAAGGGACAGCCACACAGAGAGCAATTAATTAAAATCATTATTAATTCAGAGAATCAATACATCTACAGCTAGTAATGTTAGCTAACTAAACTGAATTAACTGCAAAAAGTCAGAGTCTTCTCTGCTCATCAGGTGTCTTCTAAAACTGACATTGAATTGAAATTTTTAAGGTGCCCCAAAATTTCTAAAGCAGCTATTAATGGCCAGTCTGGAAGAGTCAGAAAATATTTGACCAAATATAGAATCTGAAGCACTGAAGGACACAACTGAGTGGAGACAAAGAGACAAGGCAAAAGCCAATAACCAGGAGTTATCAACTTATATTGCCAGTTCCACGCTTTTATCAGAATGTTTGATTTGCAAACATTTCCCAAAAAAACCCCAAAGTTCTTTATTTTCCTGTGCAGCTTCTCCTGACTCTCCAGTTCAGTATTCAGGAAACAGGGACACAATAGTTTCACTAGGGTACCTAATAATAAAAAGCATTTCTTAGGAACACTATTCAAAATGTGCTGCTTAAGTTTGCACACTGACTGTAATTGCCTCTTCAGACACTACTAATTCACTGTGAAGTTTCCTTGTGATTTGAACTTGCTGTGTCTAACTTCAGTTTATTTAGGAAGTGATTCCTTAAATCATTTCTCCACGTTTTGGAGCACATTGTTGGCTGTACTAAGAAATATCTTTGTTGTTTAACTCCAGCAGAGAACAGTCAAGAGTAAAAAGAACAAAAGGTAAAAAAAATAGTTATCCTTATCCAGATATTGTAATTACATTTGTTTTTAAGTAATGCATTCAGGAAGCCAGAGATGCAAGAGAGACACTCCAACTCAGATGCACTGACAGATACAAGGATGTGCTCAATGATTAATACAATGTTCAAGTCCTTGGGAAGGTCTCAAATCCATCACAATAAACAGCCATAGCAGCATAGCTTTGGGTTACAGCACTCCATAAACTCAAATGACAAACTGCAGGCTTTGGTTTTGAACAGAAATGTGAGAATTATCAATGGAGCACTGACAGCTCTCGTGCAGTGGGAGAGCCACTGAGCCCAAGGCACACTGAAACACTGGAACAAAAGTTTATTATAAGCAGATCCCTTGTATAAAGTTCAAGCCCTAAAAATTCTAATGTGCATCCTCTCCTCCATATTGCTATATTCATTGCATCTTTTTTTGCACAGAAACATTTAATCTTGTGTAAAAAATAAAACTAAAACAATTATTACCAGCAATTTAAAAAGTATATTTGGAAGTATATTAGTTGACTTAATAAGCACCACATGAAGGAAATCAGTGAGGATATATATTATAAAATTCTTCACATGATCACAGCTGTGATCAATGTTTATCTTCTAAATTCCTGCCAGTGTTCTAATCTAATACCTTTATTTGCTGTAATTTCGAATCTCTAAAGTGATTTTCAAAATGTTATTTTAAGTTCAAGAGTTGCTAACAATCTTTCATCAGGAGATGTATTGTTTGACTGTTATCTGCTACAGGGAATACTGAATAAAAATGGTTTTCAGAGCCCCATTAGTATCAAGCCCTGTTGTTTTCATACAACAAATTCCTTAAAATCATATTCCTGTTCAGGCACACCAATATTCACAATAGTGCTATTAACATCCCTTGGACCTTTGTTTAAAGAAATATTAATCTGCAACTTTTATTTTAATCATTAATTGTGTATACTGGCATGTGCTAATAGAAGATGCTAGAAACAGCAGAGTATCATTTTACAGAAAGCAGGGAAAATGGATTAGATGCAAAGATGTCTCTATCTCATTTAGTGGCTGAAGTGACTTAACTCCGTGAAAAACAAAACTGAAATACACAATACATTCCCTGAAGGAACTGTAATGAGCTTTACAATTAGCAGTTAAATAATTTCACTGTGAAACAAACATCTTTGTAGAAAATAGCATTCAGGTAAGAAGGAAAATGTTAGGAGATTTGCCCACACAGGGAATGATCCACCTTCCCTGGGACAGAACCCCGGAGCCCTGCAATGGCAGGCAGTTCTACCTTCTCCTGCACTCAACCCCAACCCCACAGGACTCCACACTCAGACAACTGCCCCAGAAACAAACAGACATTACCAGATTATCTCCATTGAAGTTCATTATGCAGTGTACTTCAAAACTAACACATTTTCAAGCACTGTGTTGTTCAATTCTGTATTAAGCTAAATTTTAATTTGAACTGCTGACACCTCCTTCCCAACAGAGTGCCTTGCAGTTGAGGCTGTGGATACGGATAGCAACCAGCTTCTTTCAATTAGTTTCTCAAGACACAATATGCAAAAAAAGCACATTCCAAATAATCACTTCAGATCTGTTATCTGGCTTTAAATTCTGCTATTATCTCAAATCCCAATCCCAAAGATGCAGAAGCATTTATACTCCAGCCCACATGTTTTGCAGCACAAGTGCTGTAACGTGCTGGTCCCACTGAAGGTATCATGGTCCTACTTAATTCAGTGGCAAGTTTCCCATGTCAGTGTATGAGAACTGTCCAGATGATGATTACCAGCGGGATAAAAAGTATGTCTTTGTCTCTAGCATGTGACACAAGTGCTTTGCCAATGGAAAGGTCTGGCCAAGGTCAGCAGTTCTGTTACCAAAAGGTTCTGTTACACGTGAGCCAGTGAGAAAATACTGCTGAAAACAACTTTGAGAAGTCATTCTGACACAGCTCAGGGCTGTGCAGCCCATAGGCTTCTCTACACTTTACAGAGCTGGTAATACATAGCTTTTTCTCTCAACTGTAAAAAAATACGAGAGTAAATATACAGCCTGATGAATACATCATTAATAGTTATGAATAGCTGTTATACAGCACTCCAAAACTGGACTGCTTTCTTTCCCAACAAACACACACTAGAAAACCAGCATGAGATGTTTCCTGGGGAATTTCAGATACACCTCATGGCTGTATTAGAGTCAGTCTGTTTTGCCTCACTAAGACACACTAGTTAATGTTGCAGCCCATTCTCAACTTGACTGCTAAAATATTTTCCTTTATCACATCAACACTCTTCCTACAATAAAGATCTACAAAAAAGGAATGGAAAGTGTAAAAGGAATTGGAATACTTGGACAGGGGGAGAAGAAAATACTCTATTTGTGCTGCATGAAATTCAATTCATTCCAAACTGGGATTTTATGAAAAGTTAATTACAAAGTTCCCTGAACAAGCGATTGGCCCATCTCCTTTAATCTGCATATTCTGACTACCCAGATAAAATTCTAGGAACACCTTAAAGCTTTATATACCACTGCCATGTTTTCTCTTTTTAACAGAAGTTTATTGTTTTCCAGTGGCAAGAACGTAAACATTTTATTCTGGAATCACTCCAACTTGTGTGCAAAAGCCAAAAATGCAGTCCTCAAAATGAGAAAATTCAGTAAGCTGAATCATATTCAGCAGAAACTATAGAGCTGTGCTTTTTATGAGGGCTTTACCAAAATGAGCAATAGACTAATACAAAATAGTTACAAAAGCAGTATGGAGAAGCTTTTTCAAACATTTGGATGACTTCTAGCTGAGTCTGAAACTCATATTCTTTCCTGCTTTTTCCAGCACCTCCTGATTTTAAAGAAATACCTCCTTGTGAACACTCCTGATCACTCACTTGCTTAGTACTTTAGAGGAAAATGTGGAGCTTGGTAAATCTGCTTAATGAAACCACATGGAACTCAAGGCAATCTCCCAAACAGAGAAAAACAGGGTAACTGATACCTAGGAACACCTGCCATCATCTCCTAAAAAAACTATCCTAATGACCTTGAGCTGACTTCCAATTTTGCACTGAAAGAACTAAAATGTACAAAGTGAAAGGAAAACCAAAAGCAACCAACTTATGCTCCTTGGAAAAAAAAAAGGGAATGGTGTTTACAAGCAGCTCTGATAGCTACAACTGGATTATGACAGAACAAGGTATTGAAAATTCAGTTTTGCAAAGCACTCAACTACATCCTTACAAGAATGGCTACTGGGTTAATTTTCTTGTTGCTGCTGCAGCATAAGGATAATTTAAATTTCTTATTGTTATTTTTAAAGTTGGAGACTTCTGCTTATTACCATAAATATAGAGAAACTCATAAATATATGAGTTTTTGAGTTTCCCAGATCCACCAGTGTTATGTGCACTACAAAAATGTCTAAATTCTGAATGCTATTTTATCAGTGAGAAATTTGTGACTACCAAAAAAGCAAGTGCAGAATTACCACTTCACTTGTCCAATAAATTGTTTGATAAGCCTTTCTCTTAGTTTCAGCTTTCTGATCTGCTTGAACATGTTCATTTTTGTCCTGGTGTAACTCACCTGCCTCAATAAACCAAATTTACTGTGTAACAATGTAAGCAGAGTGGCTGGAATCCTTCTAGGCTGGAATTACATCCTCAAGAATTCCTAACATGGGAGGGAGCTGGCAAATTTAGCAGACTAAATCCATACCAGCACTTTTAAATAAAACATATGAAATGGATAAAAACAAAAAAAGAAAAAAAAGAAAGAAAAGATGATAGCATAAACCAAGAGCTCAGGGGATAAAGAGTAGCATGGGAAAGAAAAACTCTATCACTTTCCCATACATGCCAACACACTGGTTATTTTTGAACAAAAATGTTACTCTCTTTCTGTCCTGCCCATTACAAAAATGTTCAAGTGGCTCAGGACATTTTAATATAGTTTAGGGAGTTTTTCTGTCAGCTGTTTTCAGATGCTGGCACATAAATCTGACAGCAAAATTACATTCAACTCCATGATTTTATATATTAGTAGTGTCACTACTTCCACTGTACTGCCAAGTCAGCTATGTTCTCACCCATTTTCTACCAAATGTACATGGAAATTCTTTAGAAAGAATTATTGGTTTAGTTCATCATCAATTAAGTCAGTGTTGATGGATGCTATACACACTGTTCTCATGAAATAACAAATGCTGGTGTATATTGGTATATAACATATCAAAACCTCATTTGGATGAAACCAAGACAAGTAAGAACTGAGAAGACCACCCAGGCAATAGGTTCAGAACATTTGGCTTTCTTGGACAGAGGGTAGTTTATTCTATTTCTTCAAATTAGAAGTAAATTTTTGGTAAAATTATAAAACTCACTTTCCAATTCAGACTGTTGCCCATAATAAACTCCCATCTACAGGCAACATTTCTGTGGAACTCATTCAAGCTTCAGCAGGAATTAAGGGGAAGAAAGTAGAAAAGAGAGTAAAAGCACTTCCATAATGAGCACCTTCCTTTTTTGCACCTGAGCAGCAGCTGAGATGCTTTACCCACCAGCAAGGAGGTAAAACAGCAGTCCAACAAGAGGACTGGCATTTGGAACTTCTAGTACAGCCAGACAGTTTCTAGCAAACACCACACCATGCCAGCACAGAAGTTCTCGGGTGGCTCCAATTTTACCATCTGCAATGGCAATTTTTAAGCCCAATCTAAGGATGGTGAAGAGAAAACAGAGGGTGAGGGGCAGGTTTTATAAATCATAAGTAACACTCCTCTCTCCAGTCCACTCACCAGAATTGCCTACAAAACCTGCACAAATGTAGCCAAACCAAGGGCTTTGAAACCTGGGAACACACCAGGTTACAGTGGGGAATGCCACAGTCCATAAGTGCACAAAAGACTGATACAGATCTGGTATAAATTCCACATAATCTCTAATTTGCAACCCATTATACACATCTAGAAGTATACATTAAGATGTTATGTTGCTATAAATATTCCAGGATCCTCCACGGTTTCGAATTAGGGACCTGCTTCTGAATAAACAGCTGTACAAAGACCTTGGATTCTGTGAGTAAGTACCTTCTCAAAATCAAATTATCTCACTTTAAAAGAAATGAAAGTTTTTGGCAATCAGAAGATGCTCTTTTCTCCTCAAGCAGCCTTTTATAAACACAAGCATCTGCTTGGCTGGATTCTTGACTGATCAGAGAAGGTTAATGATGTGAGAAAGGGAAACATCACAGCGGAACCGATTCAAAGGAGAAACTAAAGCCAAGTCAGACAGGGAAATAGATTGTAACAGGTCTACAATGTTTGGCATGCAAGATCCATCTAGAATTAAAAACAGCCAGTTAGTTCTGATCAAAACAACTGCTTAATGATTTCTTTTCTTTCCTCTCTTCTTCTTGACATTGATTTCACACTCCTCAAGAAGGCCTTTCCTGGCACAACCTCCACCCAGTTGCACGAGCACACAAAGCATTCTTCATTCACTGAGATGCAACTTACCCAAGTAGTTGTTGCTCTTTGACATCTCAGTAATGTTGATTTTAGTAGCTCCTTCAGGAATTTCCACTATCTTGTGGTAGCCAAGATTTGTTAGCGTGTGTTTGAAAACTCCAGACACAACTTTACAAGCAGTGTTGTCCCCTCCACATATTCCACACTTGTCAATCACCTTGTCAGAACCCAGATAGTCGTCACAGCCAATGCTCTGCAAAATAAAGTAAGATTTCTTTTTCCAAGATCTTACAACTGCAGACTTCGGACACAACAACTGAGAATAGCATGACTTTCAGAGAAGAATCAATTCTGAAATGATTTTGTGAATTAGCATTTCAGCAATGTCTTCTGTATGGAAAAAAGCAATAAAACCCAAAGGGATCTCAGACTCAGTGCCTTCAAGGTAGCCAACAGGTTTTTACATCCTGCCAGGCAAAATTCAAGAATACACCGTGAGCAGTAATGCATTGATCATGCTGACTGCACACTCCTCAGCTGAAAGAAAAGCTGAACAACAAAGTTCCCACAGCTGCTGCTCAGGAAAGAGGTGGAAAGCTTTGATTTTGTTATCATTCAAAATAGGCTTTCTACAGAAGCAGAACTACTTCCTCCTTAGTCCTGTCTTAATCTCCATTAAAAGTGAGCACTCAGCCTATTCTCACCAAAAGAAGTATGTGAGAAATCTTTATACTGCATCTAGACAGTTAGAGAAGAAACCCATCTGTTCATGGAGTAGAAAAGCTTCAACCCACTCAGTAATACACACCTGGACAGGATAGTTAAAACAAAATAATTTCCTAGAATCATAGAATGGTTTGGGTTGGAAGGGGACCTTGAAGATGATCCAGTTACAGTCCCTTTGCCACAGGCAGGGACACTTTCCTCTAAACCAGATTGTTCCAAGCCCCATCCAACTGATCTTGATTTGTACAATGCATAAAACAGCTTTAAAGATGAGATGCTAAAGGAATCCTGGATGACCAGGGATATAACTGTGTTTTTGCAAAAACAACACTGCTGGCCATTTTTTCTTACAGTTTAAAAAACAACTTATCTGAGATAAATTAGCTTCTGTTTTGTGACAACAGAGAAAATACTTAAGCAGCAAGCCAAGGAAGAGATTTGATGTCCTGGAATTTTGATATTGGTTATGGCCTCAGTATAGCCTGGAGATAAGTAGGAATTTGTGAGTGGCTGACAGCTAAGCAGCAAACAGACAAACCACATGGGATTTACTTCTGGAGTACAGGCTGAATTTGACTTGGCTAGTGAGGAAGCTCCAGATCCTCAGGAGACAGCTTTAAGATAAGCAGCAGATATTTCATGTACCTCATGACAATACCTTTAAGTTATTAGTGAGCAGGAAATGAGCTGCATGTAATTAGAAACTCTGCATTCCTCAGAATAAAATTTGGTCTTATTGTGAAAAGGGTAGAAATGCCCAACTCAGAGCTTGCTTACAGGCATCACTGTACCTATGTTTTGGAGACAATACATTCTCCAAACCCTTCACAAACACAGCACAGTTGATCTACCCAGAGCCAGGATGTCCAACAAAGAAACCTCTGCAACCCACACGCCCCCAAAAATCACCCAGGCTACTTGCTGACATTACATGAACCACTGCATCCAGCCACTTTCACACAAGGACACTGGGGGTCACAACATAAGGAGTCTGTCAGAACTCCAGACATCTGGGGTTTCACTCCCATGGTATTTCATTGATAGCTTACTCAGGAGAAAGATCTGAGAGGGATCAACAAAGGAATTCCAGCAAGAACTACAAATATCATGAAGTAGCAGGACTTCACAGTGAGACAGGTATTGGCTTTATTTACAGCCACTGAAGCCAGCAGTAGCGTGTTCTTCCACCTCAGCACATCTATAGCAATATTGGAAAATCAATCAAAATCTCCCAAACCTCAAAGAAAACATAACTAGTGCCTGTCACAGATTTCGAAACTAAATTTTATTATTCTACTTCACCACTGTGTCCTATAATGAGACACAAGAATTATGATGTCCACAAGGTGGCACTTACAATCCTTGGGAAATCAAAATGTAGGTCTTTGCAAAACAATAAAAAAATTGAATTTCCTACACCTAAACACGAAGTTGATATTGCACTTCTTTTCAAATTAGCCTTAACCACATGAGTAACAACTCCTGCTGCTTTGCTACCAGTAATACATTCTTTAAAATTTTTCAGTCAACTCAAGGATTTCTTTTGCTTTGGAATGAAATAAAATGTTCTACTAAATTTAAATTAAAAAGAAATCTCAAACTGTTTCTTTTGTATCATATGTTCTCCTTGTCTGGTGACCAGGTGGACTTCATTTATCAGTCATAAATAAATATTTTAATCCAAATCCTCACGTCTTTTCTCCAAAGAAATCCTCACTGACTTCAAAGTTGACATCAACTGGAAATTTGCCAAGTCACAGAAGTTGGCCTCTTTATGGATTTGACCAGGCAGAATTCTATCAATTCCATGGTCTTCACAATGCAAATTTTAAAGACTTTTGGATTTAAGTGTGTCAAACAGAAGTATGTACGTTATTTTTCATTCACATGAATTTTTGTGCAGATTAAATCACTTCCACTGAGTCTGGCAAAATGAGAAAGATCAAGTTAGGAAGCACCTGAGAAAATTTTATGAACACAAAACTTCGGGACCAGATGAGGTCATGGTGATTGGTGGTGATGTCTAAAAAGTAACTGCCACATCCATCTTCATTTAAGGCAAGGAGAACCTGAGGCTCAGTTGCAGGTTGGTCACCTTAACAGCCCTCAGGAAGTCTGCAGACCCAGTCCTCATGGAAGTCATTTCCAAATGTAGGAAGGACAAAAAAAACTCCCCAAAAACAAAAGAGAAGCCTGAGATCAATCATTATGGATGTGCCACAGTCAAGTTGTGTCTGAACTTGTGATTCACTGACAAGTTCAGCACATGAGTGGAGAGGAATGGATGTTCTGTGCCTTGACCTTAACAAGGCCTGCAGAGTCTCCCTCAGTATCCAACAGCCACACAGAAATTCAGAGTGGGAAAGCTGACAATAAGGTATTGACAGTAAGGTATCACAGCCATGCTGCTCAGGTAATCCTTTCCTTCCAGGCAGGAGTACAGCACATTAGGAACAAGAAAGCACACACTGCTTTGGCATCTGAAAGCTCTGGCTCCTCATCTTTCAGAGCTATAGTTTGCATTAGTGGACTTTGATTCTTCTCCCAGTCAGTTTCTGCTATTTTCACCCCAACTTTTACTTCTTGCCTTTGGTAAGTCTCTCTCCTCTCCACTAGGAAGGACACTAGTTTCTCTGAGTTTTCTCCTCTGAAATCTAAGCAAGTCTGCCTAGAGATTGGCTGGATGGCTCTCCCCTCAATGTGTGAAGAAGCTGAGCATAATACTGCTACTTTTCTCCGGCTACTGTTAAAATCTTTGACCTTCATATATGATTTTAACTCTTACAATTAGATAAATATAATTCCTTTCATTTCTCTGTCTGTGAAGGGTAGTAAATGAGACCCCAATGAAGATGTTATGACTGCTAGAGAGTAACAGCCAGCATGTGCAATTTTACTAGCACAGCAGGGAAATGCCAGCCCAGCCCATAACTGAAGCATTTCCCTGTAGGAGGCACTGCCTGTGTGCAGACACCAGGGCAGGGTTTGGTGGTGCATGTTCCTCAGTGGAAACAAACTGAACAGCCTGTTCAGCAGTGAGGAGCCATGGCTGTGCTTGAGCAAGAGGTAAATCTCATGCTTCAGGAAACCTCCCAAGGCAGAGCACAAGAAAGGCAGCAGAGCCTGCTTGTCTCACTTCAATGTCTCACACATCTTCAAGGTCGCAGCCTAACCCTCATTTGCTTTACAAATCAAAGGAGCAATGCTGAGAATTTACATTCAACCACAGGATAACAAACAACATTCTAATGGCTCTCACTTGATTTGTGGTTAGCTATAACCATAATTTTTACCCAAACATTTGATCCTGCTTTGGCTTTCAAATATTTCCTGCTGTCCACAGACCTAACGCTCACAAATCTTTGATGCTATTTACAGCCCCTCACGATTAGATTGTGGTCACATCCAGATGTGGTCCACTTAATTAATCACAGATTTTCTTACCTGCACAATAGCTGGTTTCATTACCTATTTGTGCTTTAAGCTGAACTTCACTTGGTCAGATAAATTTCAGACAGTAAGAAGAAGCAAGCTATTCATTTTTGACAACCTTAAGAATTCAAATTACATTTACAGTATGTGGATATGCACCAGTTTAGTGAAAAAAAGCTACTTACATGAAGACATATAAAGACTCTTTCACCAAGATATTCAACAGTTTCTTACTGGCTAGAAAATTACTTGAGAGAAAAAAGGTTTTATTCTTGTTACAATGGAAAAAGTAAAGCCATCCAGGAAAAGTAATCATGTGAAAAGATGGTCTTAGAGATATCAACTAATAACAGCTAATAAAAAAGGATTAAAAAATCTAAAGTATGCATCTCACACTGATACCTCAGACAGGGAAACAACTTCTCTCCTGTTGTTTTAAGGGAAGATACTCTAAAGAAAACTTGTATCTCTCCCATACACAAACCCAATGTAAGGTCTATGAAATCTGCCTAAACCCCCAGCAATAAAGACCTGAAATGCAAACAGACCATTGCTGCCTGTCACCTATAGAAGTCAGAGAGCTGTTCAGCTTTGAGACCCCACTCTACAAAGAGCTTATTAAAGGAGTTTACTCAAGTGTTTTGAAGTGGCTGTGTTAGCAGCATTTCAGAGTGAAGAAGATGAAGAAGCCTAATCCTAGTATGTACATTGCTTTGGCAAACACAGCTCTAAAGGTGAGTGCAGGGCTTGGGGATTGATCCCATGGATTCAATCAGCAGCTCTCATTTCTGCCTTGGTGATTCTTCCTTTAGGAGGAATCTGTCTTACCCACTCCCAGGAGGCTCTGGCACTGAGTCCAGCCACAGGCACATGTCCTCACACAGAAGGAGAGCAGAATCCAGCCACAGGCACATGTCCCCACACAGAAGGAGAGCAGAATCCAGCCACAGGCACATGTCCCCACACAGAAGGAGAGCAGAATCCAGCCACAGGCACATGTCCCCACACAGAAGGAGAGCAGAATCCAGCCACAGGCACATGTCCCCACACAGAAGGAGAGCAGTTTCCCCATGGCTGGACCCTGGGCCAGGCTGCTCCCATACACACCTGCTGCTAGAGCACTCACAAGCACATCCAGGGACCTGAGGCTTTGTTCTTTCAAGCTAATCAGATTGCTCACATTCACTAAGAATGGAAATACTGTGACAGAAAAAACCACCATAAGTATCTCAAATTGAAAGGCTGACTTTTTTTTTTTTTTTGTTATTGGAACACAAATTTGCGACTAGAAGCTCCATACCCTGAAAGTTCTAATGCTCAAGAGGTACAACAGGTCTAAATAATATATGCACCTCTAAAATGCACTAATTGTTTTTTCACTTCAGGAAATTTAAAACCACAAGGACATTAAAGGTACAGTAGTACAAAAGCAGACTAAACATAGTCTGAAATAAATATTCCTAGATCACATATTAACAAAGCACTCATGTCTGCTGCAAATATGCTGGATTACTTGATAGCCCAGATTCAGCAAGAGTAAGCAAACTCTATGCTTCTACTTAAACAACTCAACTGGAAAAGCAGAAAGCCTTTTCAATATCTAAGGTCAGATACCAATATAGTGCTTTAAGAATGGTATCTTCCTTCATAAAATTTGTACACAAAGTGCATATTTATGATGTGGATCATAAGGCTAAAGCCTTTAAAACTGCAGACAGGGCTTGGATATACAGATGTTCTGAATTCAGTAACAGTGCAGTTTGAAAATTCATGAGATGATTCTCCAAATCTAGCCTAAACTGACCTTGTTGGCAATGACAAGAAACAGTTAAACAAAATAATACAATTCACATAGCTGATGTTAACTCTGTGCCTTTTTAAAACACTTCTCATCTAAGTGGCTAAAGCTAATGCATGTCAGCACCACCCCGATCATATCTCAGTATTAGTGTTGGCAAGAAGTACTGCGCCATTGCAGGATTCAGTGAAAGGTCTTCACAATTCTCTTCAAAAGGGTGGTACTTCAGAGACCAAGTGTGAAACCCCATATAACCTCACCAAAGTTAGAGCTGTTTCCTCAGTGCCACACACTGACTCCCTGAAATGCTGCCTTTTCATTCCTTCCTGAGCTTTTACAATACCTACCATTATTATTTTCTGGTTCATGATTGCCATAAAAAGCATAAACAAACAGTAATAACATTTGAAACCAACCTGAGGAAGAGAGTGAAGAGCACAAATAATTTCAGTTCTGAGTGGTGCTCAGAACAGCCCCCTGAGCCACTTCCAGGCAAACACTCACCTCTCCCACACAGCAATGAGTCACTGCTTCTATGACAACTATTTCATTGTTTCAAAGGAACTGCTTTGGCTTGGTGACCTTTTGATGCTGTTTTTGTCCTGCCCTTTAGGAACAGGAGATAGAAAAGATGCCAGTCTATTTTGCTGTTTGAATGATGCAAAAATATGATCTGTTTCTTCTGAAAAATCAGAAGTGGCAGAGCAGCCACTCCACAATACAGACACCTCCAATGGCACATCCTGGAGGGGAGACCTCCATTCAATCAAGTTCTATTTTCTCCATCCTTGATGCTAAACAGCTACACAGTATCACCCCAATTAACATCCATTTAGGCAATATGGTTGATTCACCCAAATAAACACAATTTATGTATTTACACAAATACAAATGCTCTCTCTTCTCACTATATGCAGCTGTAACTGCATACTTGCAAATACGTGCAAAGAAGTCTTTCAAACTTACAGGTTCAAGTTCTCTACTTCTAAATTTTATTACTGCAAAGCTCTATTTGAGCTTGCAGGACTGAAACACTAAAGTTCTGCCTGTCCTATTGAAAATAATAGCCCTCGAAACATAAAGTTGGGGGCAAGGGAGGAGTGTTGTGCAAATGCCCTGGAAAACATGTGGAATCTCCATGTTCTGGGCTTTTACATACTCCTGCAGACCAGAATTTAGGAAAGGAGGCAGTGCACGCTAGCCCTGTTACATGAGTTAAATACAAAGCCCATTAAACACTTAGGCACTTGCATTTTTGGCTGCACATCACTGCTGTAGGGGGAGGAAATGTGCAAATCCAAGAGGGAGGAGACCACAAGAGCAGAAGATGTGATGGCACACAGATATTTGGATAAAGCTCCTTCCAAGTGTGTGACTGCATCACCACTGACAGAAACAGGAACACCCATTTCCATTTCCTACAAATACAACAAATACCTGTGAACATTTCTTTGTGGAAGACTCCACACACCTGCAGATCACTTCTCTTCGGGATCTCATGTGGCCCTCAGCATTTATCAGATGATCCTTTACTCTTCAGCCAGCAAGGACTGGATTTAACTAGTGCCTGCCTCTCAACACAGTGTGGCTGGAAGGTTTGTGCCACAGTCCTATGCTGACTGTTCAGAAACATCCCTTCTGATTAAAAGAAAAAAATATATTTACCATCATGTGAAACAGTATTTCCAGGAGCTGCTCTGTTACCTGCTGAAGCTCTTCCTTGATAATCTTGCAACCAAGGTGTGCAGTAGATTCCCTTGGCTCACATCCTCCACTCTGGGTCAAAAGGAGTTTTGCCCAAACAAATCCATGTCTATACAACACACTAAAACATTGCTCTAAATACATCTGGTTTGTACTGCAGTGGGAGATTTTTCTGCTCTGTGATCTTCATCTACTCGTGAGAAATTACTTGCAGAGATAAGTTTTCTTTTTACAATGGGAGTTTGTGGTAACAGACTTGGAATGAGAGAACACCAGCACCCAATCCCTAATTGAAGAGCTCATGTGAAGAGGGGCTGAATAAAGCTCTGCAACAACACTTAGCTAAAATTATGCCCCTTTCTACAACAATGAGTATGATTCATATGAAGATAATAGTTACACAGAATAGTGTATTTTTAGACAAAAACAAACCCTCTTTTTCACTTGTTTTAATAGACTTCGTACATGGGGCGAACCAGTTCACACCATTTGTCATGCTCAAACACTATCAAATAACAGAATTTATATTTTGAGTAACATTTTTGCAGCCAGAAACCAGAGAATTTGGGTCTTTATAGTTTGTCTATTCTCCTCTTTGATCAAGTCCAATTCTTAGGATGCTGATTTTCCTGTAACTCAGAATTGTAGACCAAAATACCTTTTCTAGGCTTCTAAACCTATTCAGACAAGAGTGAAGCAGTTTCTCAAAGAAAACCACAGCTCAACAATGGTCTTTCTCCAGAAAACACCGCTGAATGCACCAAGCTCCTTCCTCAGTTGCCTGTGTATAGGACCTCATGGGGCTTCACAGGGGTTAGATTTAGCAGCTTGGATTACAAAAGAGGTATTCCTGAAACCTAAAGGTGTTTTAAAGCTGCTATTAAATTAAGCTGTTTTAAACATCTCAAAGCAAACATGAAAATGCAAGAAACAGCAGAATTCACAGTGATTTGACCTGTCTATCACTAAAGATCTAAAATTATTTCCCTTTGTAAAATTTCAACATTTTTTCTATATTTTAGCAGCTTTTTAGCACTTGCCAGATCAAGACATATGGTCAGGTATAAGCAATACTCTGTATTTAGTATCTTGACATATTTCAAAGCTGCAGCTCTTTAAATATTTTTATTTCTGTTAATCAAAGAGAAGATGTGCAAACCATCAGTGACAAGGTCCCTGAGTAATGGAAAACTGTATGCATCTCTCTATTTTGATTGGCTTACAAATATGGAAAAAAAGGGGCCTAATGCCCTCCTCAGAAGAAGAGTATGTTCAACTTCACCATTGTGTCAATAGTGACTTCATCCTTAATTTGCACAAGAAATTCCTGGTTCTTAGTATTTTCTAGCTAATGTGAAGATACTCAGGTTAGCAAAAAAACCCCCAAGTATGAAGAGCTTCAGAAGAATCTCAAGGCAGTGAATGGTCAGGCCCTCTGAATGATTAGATTCAATCACCAAAACTCTCCCACCATATTACAAGAACACAGAAAGATGAAGTCCTTGCAAGTCACATCAAAGGTCTGTTATCCAAAGGCATCAATAATGGGAGCATAAGAGTGACCCTAAAGCTGGGAAAAATGTATGCTATTTATCAGAATATGTTTCCAGGCTGCATTTTTGCTTTGAGGCACAAAGACTTCCTCAGACAAACATAATGTCTTTCTATCATTTAGTAGTCCTTTATTAAATGTGCTTAGCTTCCTTCCTGAAGTTTAGGAGGCCTAATTCCTATGTCAGTCAGTTCCACTACATGCCACATCATCTTCATTTGAGAATAGCACTGGGTAATTTCTGCCAGTGACTCAGAGATCTTGTACTGAGACAGACAATGACAATCATTTCCTCTTCACATTCTCCATGAACTCTCAGGTTTTATGGACTTCACTCAGTCATTCTCACCCAAGTTATTATTTTTCCAGACTGAAATGTTCAGCCTATGGAATCCTGCTCATGTTATTCCATTCCCTTGTCATCTTCACTGGCTTAACTGCACCTCCTGTGCTTCTGAACAGGCCCACCTGAGCTGGGGAGGTCACACATTGGAGATGGCATACATATGTTCATCCATCTGTACACACTCATACCCAGAAACACACACAGAGAAAGTTGCTCTGCTTTGCACTGCTTTCTTCATTCCTAACTTCTTTATTTTTGTACATTTCAACACCCATACTCTTCCTTTCTTAATCTCATTGTTTCAATATTACCTCAGTGCCTATGCAGAAGGCCCTTACATCTAATAGTTTTAATAAAGTTAACTGGTTTTAAGAAGTTTTTTAGGAATGCACATTTCTCAAAAGTTCAGTTCTGGTTTAAATATCATTACAGGCTCTGTGCAGACAGAGCCACAACCACATTCACAGTGTTTTCTCAGGACGGAACTCATTAAAGGTTTGGTTAATTCTGGCAGGCTAAGCAAAAATCTGATATGCTTGCAAACAAATGCAATTGTACCACTTTCACAACTGACCCAATCATTTCTGAGTTCAGCCTACTGCTATCCCTCATATTCTTACCATATTGTTTGCTCTAAGATGTTTACAGACAGCAATTCCTTCTTCTACTACCTTTCTTCAAATCACTTAAGAGCTCTTCATCCATCATCAAACACTGCTTCCCTGTCTCACTGCAATTGTGTAGATACTCCCTCCCCTCCCCAGACTTAGAAAGCGAGAGGTCTCAGTGAAGAATCATTTTATATAAATGAGGACAAAGGAAACTGGAAATTACTAACTGGTTTCAGACATTACTAGCTTTACAACTCTTGTGACCTGGTCTAACATACCAACTCTTAGTAGGTATTTTGTAGGAAAAATAAATCTGTGCCAACTTCTGCAGCATCCAATTCACAGTTAAGTACTACTGCATCCCAGCACTGCTCCCCAGAATACACAAACCTTTCCAAGCCACACAGAATTCTCAGCTTTGTTCCGTAGCAGATTTACAAGTTTTACCTGCTTGCTATGTGTAAATAAATGTTCCTATGGGTACACCATAGTTAACAAATACTTTCATCTGTCACAACTTCAAAGTTAAAACAAAGAAATATTTCATTTTTTCTGAAAAATAAGGGACAATATATAAAAATGTGCCAGTGTAACACTCCTGTAAACTTCTGACTGTTCCATGCTGCTTAATATTACAGAAGTCAAGAACAGAGACTATGTGAGGGACCCTTGAGAGGGGAGAAGTTAGATTCACTGTCTTTCTAATAATTCCCTAAGTGAAAAGAACTCTAGCCCTTGCCAACAGACTAGTCCCAACTGGCTTTATGCTAGGGTTGTGTTTATTCAAGTGTTCTCCTTTATGAAGGAAAAACTTGGCTTTATTTCAAGGTAAAGAAAAAAACCTCCAAGCAGCAAAATATTTTAAGGACAGATGTCTGATCTTGAAACAGCAGCTAACATAGCCAGAATATATCTGTGCAATAAATACTTACTCATTAGGCCTCTCTTTCAACTGCATGTATTTCTTTTTATCCATGATGTAGCTCACAAAAAAGGTAGCACAGAATACAGTGTTCTCTATTATCTCCTGGGACAACTTTAATTAATTTCTTTAATTCTAATAAATCTGAAATTCAATAACAAGTGTTTGGGGTTTTCCCCCCCCCCCCAGGGGTTTAATTATGTCTGTTACACTTGGAACTGTGCTACAAGAGCTGTGAGGTGCATGGCCCCAACAGCAGCAGCACCCAGGAACTCGATACCTCAGGAATCTCCTCTGAACCCAAGGACCACCATGACGTGTGCTTCATCCTGCTCTGCTCACTGACACTTGGCTCGTGTCCTTCCTCTCCACCTTGGTGTACCCACCTTGGAGAATACTTGACCTGATACAATTTCATGCCCAAAGAAACAAAGAAATACAAGCAGAGCTGGTAACTATAGTAATGGCTAATATTTTCAAGTGCTTTCCAATAGTATCCCTGTTGCTTTTAGATTGTTATAGCTCTGCCAAAACTTAACAACCCACACTGAAAATTTCCTTGCCAGGGACTTGAAACGAGCTGAACATTTATTTTCAAAGAAAATAAACATCAAAAATAATTTGTTGGGGTTTTTTCCCCCAAAACCTAGGATTAAATGAAATTGTGTGTTTTGCAAATATTTTAAAAAGAATTTATGACTGGTTTACTCAGAAATGCTTGTTCTTTTCTTTTTAAGACTAGGGGCTCAAAATTGGCAAGGAGACTGAGACAGTATCAAGGATGTGTTCCTTTCTCTTCTTATGAAAAGATGCCCATGTTTATTCAAGACTTAAAGCCCTGACTGTCACCATGGCATCTGGTCAACACAACACCCAAGTCAGGGACTGGGCAGTACAGCATTGAAAAAAACCTGGTCACACTTTGCATGCTGCAGAGTTTCAGGTAAGTTCCAGCCTCAGCCTGCCAACTGGTACTGTCATGGCAGAAGTGCAGGGAAGCAGTCCCTGAAGCAGCTCAGCAGTTGTGAACTCTGCAGACACGTTTGCCCAGCACAGAAGAGGACAAAGGAGGAGCAGATGAATCATTTACAGCCAGAACCTGCAGAAACTGTACCAAGAATCCTGAGCCTTAACACTTCAGCTGTTCAGCAAACAGCTGATATCCAGTGGCTATTTATCTAATGACTGCTGGCCTTCATGACAGTCAAGGTGATTTCCTGATGAAAACCTCTTGGAGTAGCAGGAGTTTGCAGCTTTCCTTCTCTAAGAACAAAGAAAGCTTTTATGATTGTTCCAAATACCCCAAAATGACAATATTCAGCTGTATATCTCAGTAAGCACTCAAACTCTCTTTATCCTACCTCCTGAACTCTGTATGAATTTCCATGGTCAGTCAGAGGTGCAGAGATGTACCCCAACACTGCACCCATAGTAAGGAAGAGAGATGGTACCACTAGCAGGTAAGAAACATCCTTTCATTTTAAGAAAATGCTACATATCTTATTGAAAAGTCTGGCTTGCCATTTGGTTAGGTGTTCCATAAATGCTCTTTTGGCCCAAGGCATGGTGAAGGGGAACAGGCAGTACCAAGTCCAGGCTGCAGAATCTGAGTTCCAAACAAGGCAGAGTGCAAGCAAGCAGAGCTCTGGTTCTTGGCTGCTCATGCTCATTTTTACAGCAAGTTCTCGTGGTCATCCCTGGACTGCTCCTGAGGCTGCACAGCCACACTCATGTCCCACACCAGCACCAGGCCAAGGCCTGACAGAGGAGGTTCAGAGGCACCTACTGTGGCCTGACCTCAGTCCTCCCCTGAAGAAACATTCCAGCTCTTCAAATACCAGAAAGTCATAAACAGCCCATGGGAGGAAGTGGGATCACCACAACCTCACCTTCAGGCTGCCTATGTATATCCAACACCTCTGTCCTCTCTGTGGTTTGATTAAGTCACAACCTGCAAAGTCATCCTAACATTCTGGAGCAAGGCACTGAATCCAATATTCTCCCTACCCTGAGGTGAAAGTGACACCTCCCAGACAAGATGAAGTAAAAATTAACAGGTTTTGGCCTTGGGCAAAAAGAACATTTACGGAATGTCTAACCAAGTAACCCCTCTTTCCTTTGATGGGGGAATTATCAAGCACTGACATCCTGCAGCAACAAGAACTGAGCTGTTCTTTCAAGAAACTCATATCAACAATGGGAGGTAATTTCCTAGCTTGACTTCTACACTAAAAACTGGAAGCTATTGTATTTATCATGCTAACAGCAGAGCACATGCATCTTTTTCCTAGCACTTCTGTTCTTAGAATGTCCAATCCATCTTTTAGTAAATGAGCTTGGCCTCAGGGATTATGTAATGTTCTCACTCACTCACTGTATGGCACCAATTACACACAATTTCAGTTTCAGTTGTACTTTAGACATTTCAAAATCTCTCACTCCAAAGTACCAGCAAACTCACTGATGTAATTTAATTATTACACATTATTTGTGCCAAGACATGACAGTTTGGATTAACCAGTCTGCCCATCCTTGATCCCCAGCAAAACCACAAAAACAACTCTTCTAGGGTCTTAGTCTTTCTGCTTATTCTTTTTACTCCAGCTCCCAGATAAAGTGCATTATAGGAAGCCAAAGTAACATGGCATTTTTATTCAAGCCACATTCAGGCTCTTGCTGGAAATAAATACAAATTTTCCTCTGGCTGTAAACTGAGGATTTTCTTCCATTTAATTCTGCCTTTTTAAAATTTATTACTCTGCCAGTGAGTGCTTTTCAAATAGAAAACTGTTCATTTCTTTCACTTAGTTCTGCTGTACCTGCTGTGGCTTGCAGGCAAAAACATTACTTTGTGAGTGCTGTGAAGGATTTGAGTTCCATTCCTTTTTCAATCCTGCATGCTTTTCTCCAGTCTTTTCTCTCTACTTTATCACTCAAGTATCTGTTTTTTCATAGCAGGCGGTAGGGAGAGAGAAATGATGAATAGTGTTGTGCTTAGCCTCCTAAATACTTTATCTGGGCACTGAACTCAAAAGTAATTCCGCTACTTCATTTCTTGGAAAAAACCCACATATTTTTCAATCAGGCAAATTCAGTGGAAAAAATGTAGCACTTTTCCAGAATATAATTCAGCAACAGCTAATGAGATGTGTGTCCCACCTCCCTCGATTTCCCAGTCTCTGCAGTGGGATTTACTGAACTGGTCCTACACAACCAGCAGGCACTCTGACTAATATTTGCTTTGCTATAGCAATTTCAACTGTCCAATGCAAACACAAGTGCCCATCACAGTATGAACAGTGCAAATTCCTTGACAACCAGCCAGACACTCTGGACAACTGTCCTCCTGCCCAAGACTGTTCTGCTTGCTCTGTCTTCTAGAAGCCCACAGCCCAAAAAATCTGAAATAATTTTTATTAGAATAGAATTAAAAATCTATTTTGAGCATATTTACTCATCTAAGCTTTTACGATACATACAGGTGATAAAGTTTCTGTATCCTTATCAGATTCTAACTTGCATATAACTTCTCTCTGAATTAGAAATAATATTCAATTCTTTAGAAATGCGATTTAATTGTGATTCTCCTAAAAATCTACTCGAGTGTGCATCGCCATACAATCACTGGCCAGCTAAAGGGACACAATATTATCAGGTATGAAGAACTGCAAGTTGTGACTACAGTGGAGACCTTACTCTGAATAAGGCCCTGAATGAGGTCAACAGGACTGAGCCCTAACTCAAGAGTGTGTCACAAATAAGCAGCAGTTCAAATAGGAATGTCATAGAAGTGTGTACAGTAACAACAATAACTATACAACATCCCAGAAAAATATGCTGACATACACATTTCAGGGCTTATAAATGCAATCAGGTTGCCCAAATGGATGTCACAAGGTATCTAATACTGGTATTTCATAAATACCTTAATAATTAGTCGTTGTAAAAATATGACTAACTATAGCATGAATTTATACAACTGAAAAAAAAAACATATCTAAATTATTTCCTCATTCCAGTCCTGTAGTATGTCCAGACTCACACACACATAAACAGACACACAAACACAAAAAAAGCAAAATAAATTCTCTTTTCCCTAGCACAAAGTAGTACAAAACAAGTAACTGCAAAAGCAGGGAAGTACAGTGTCAATAAAAGTTCTGGCAAACTTAGATTGTTCCAATTAGAGAGACTGCCAAAAGCTATATGGAAAGAGCCAACAAAATACCAATGGCAAGCAAGGAAAGAGCTAGCCAAGCCAACACACTGTTTGGTTTCCCATCCGAGGAAGGAGAGAAGGAAGAGAGGTGAATTTCCACCTGGAACAAATACATTAAACAGTCCAGAGCACAGAATTCTGGCAGTTGTATTTGGTGTTGTACTGAATCAATATCCTGATCAAATTTGGCAACACTCAGGGAAGCATCTGTTTTCTGCATTCCCCGCTATGTAAATACCCAAGGAGCACAGCTCCATCCTAGGCCATGGGGGAGCTTGTATGCACTGAGGAGGACAATTCTGCAGCCTCAGGGGAGCCATAACAGTGAGGGTTTGCCTGCAGCTCTCTGCAAGAGGAAGTGGAGGGAACCAAACTTTCTCTGGACATGTGAGCATCACGCACAGTGTGCATGCAGAACCATGCACAACCAACCACGTGCAGTTTCAGCAATTCCATTACAGCAAACTGATCACAGTGCACAAAGCAGCTGGGATTGAAAAAGGCAATGATACAGGAAGTACATGTCATTTAAAAATGTGTGCAATAACACAACAAAGAAACCCGTAACGAACTTGAGATTAAATACAAGCACAAAGGAATAAAAAATTAATCAAACCGGACTATTACACAAAGAAAGTAAAGAGATGTCCTTGAAATCAACTGAAAGTCAATTTAAAAAATTCCAACTCCTTCATGAGTCCTAAGATTGCCTTAAGTCATCTAGATGGTTATAAGGAGAAGTACTAAAATGCAAGTAATGCTTTCAAAAATGTTACAGAGTACAGTTCCACACAACCTGGAACTTTCCTTCTCCAAGATTCACCTGAACAAAACAGTCCATCAGAACGGTTTCTGAGCAGTTTTATTTCACATAACTTTGGAACTGGAGAGTCACAGGATAATGGCCTCCCTAGTCTTTAAAACAATAAGGGAGCACTATCAAAATGTGCAATATCCCCCTGTGCCCAAATACCTGAAGGGCTATATAAATTGCTGTCAACAAGGTGTTGTCAATTTGCTGAAAACTAATGCTCTAATCAGCTATTTTACTATCCAACATGTGTCTGCAGCCATGTTATACAGGCCACTTATTGCATAAGAATAAATATATTCCCATATGAACATTCCAGACTGCATTTATATTGCTTACATCTACATTTAACATCCACATCATTAGCAAATTAAATTTAGTACTTGAAAAAATTGCCTGATAGTTCACTACAAATGAAACTACAGAGCTGAAAGAAAAGACTGATAGTACAATGTTGTTTCAATAAAATTTACTGTAAATGGAAACTACTTAAAGTGCATAAAGGAAGGAAAATTATATTACATAATACTACCAAAGTGTATTTTTAGTGACGACAGACTGGCTGTGAAATTATAGCAGATTGCAAAGACATCAGTGCTGGCTGGGGAAAAACAGTTTGAAGGTAAAGCAATCACTTGAAACTTTAGTAATCAGATTAACAGAGGATACAATGAGAGAATTTAGCAAGCAAGCAGATTGCACAGACTAGTCTCCATTCTGATGCCAACTGATGGCTGACCAGTCATTCTATTCCTAGGAGGAATTTTGAACCATTTTTCATTAGTTAGATTACAGTTATGTCTAGAGAACACACTGTTTAAAAAGTTACAAAAGCATTTTATTGAAATATGCCAAGAGACAGTAAGACACGGAGCGTTGTCATAATATTTGCAGACATAAAGCCACAACACTGATGGACATCTTCAAAATTACACAGAAGTCTATGTACAGAATTGTACCAAAAACATTCAGATTGTTATGGAGGAAAATATGTATGAGCTCCAGAACAAACAGCCAATCAACAGTTTAAAAAAAAGGCCTCTGTTGCTAACAAAGAACACTGTTCATTACAATCCAACTGGGAAACATGACGTTGATGTCCAGCTCAGACAGCCCAGAGCATCAGAGCTCTGCACTCTGGCAGGAGCAGGAGGGCTGGGTGTCACACAGGTCACCTTCACCCTCCTGCTCCTGTTGCTGCAACAGGCACAACAACCACTGCCATGAAGTTACCCTGAACAAGAAAAGGGGACAATGCCCTGCAGCTCTTTGGATTTATGGAGCGAGTTCATGAGTTGAAAAGTCATTCCTAACTATCTAAAGGGTTAGACAAGATCTGCAAAAAACCCTAAGTCCTCCTCATGGAGCAAGAGCCAAGCCAGGAGACAGAGCAAGGACGGGAGAGGGCACTCCTTGCCCTCCACGTTGCACAGAAGTGACCCCAGCCAAAGTACCTGGATGGATATGTCTTGGTGTTTCAGAGAGGGCGTGGGTTTGTCAGTGCCAGCGGCAAAATCAATGTGACTGGAGATTTAACCACAAAAACCACTGACAAAAGCTACAGTATAATTGTGTCACCTTAATTTCCAGAGATAAATAGGCAAAGGTCCATAGTAAGCCACATTTTCTTAATTTTACCCTTATAAAACCTCTGATAAATTTGGAAAGCTTCTTTCTAGAATTCTATAACTTTTCCTTATCTTTAATGAAGCTGAAAATCCACAAGTTAGCCATCAGTTCTAAACCAAACCATCAATAGAAAACAGCTTTCCTGGCTCTGTTAAAAGCTGGTAATGGCTTAAAACTGTTAATTGGAAAGAGACCATATAATTATAACACCAACTACAAATGTAATTTCTGATTTTTAGAAAAAATCACTAAATATATGGAAGACACATGGCAACTTGAAGTACAGACTATTTCATAATGCCAGATTGAGAAAAGGGTTTGTGTGCAAGAACAATCTGTAAGTGTAAGCAAATGCAAATAATTGAAACATTTACATCAGAAATTAAAGTAATTGCAATTTAAAATAATTAAATTAAGAATTAAAATGCATTTATATCCTTAAGTATATTATTCTGACATTAAATCAATCACTACTTCAGTCTTACCAAAGTATGACAATACAAGGCATCTCACCTACCCTCATTCTACTTGCTGCTCATTTTAAAATGTGTTATCTCACATTTGTGAGTTTTGTGAGGACTATGGAAGAGTCCTGATTTTAAAGCTGTGGATTAACAGATCATTTTTCAAGACCTGTCCCCTCAATTTGCAGAATTGACTGCACGTCTTATTTGTTTTGCCTGGCAAGCACTGCTGAATATTAATCTTTGCTTCCTGAACAGTAAGGCCCATGGACTGAGAGATGTGGTTGGCCTGATATCCTCATTCTTTATGGAAATCTAATTTAGCTTTTAAAGTAGATTTCACTCTTTTGCTTCTCTTTATAACACAGTTTAAAAACAATGGGTGTGTTATGTAAAAATGACAACTCAAAGATAACATAATCACTACTACTGGAGGTAATTACAAGAAACTTTCAGTTAAAATGTCTTTACATTGTTTTGTCATTTCACACTGATAAAGCAGCAGTGCTTCTAGTAATGACAGTTACAATGTGAGGTACTTCTTCCTTGGAAAGTTCTGCCTGACAGCTTTAAAATTGCCAGACCTCTGCAGGCCTGGTCCAATTGAGTTTCTGCCAGTGTCTCTCCTGCTAAAGAAGTGAAGGTGAGTGAACTGTGTGGTAGTGGGGACCATTGAACCTGTCACACTACCAAGATGGCATGCTAGGAGAAAAGATTCTGTGATCCAACACTGGTGCTGAATAAATTGCCTGAAGTGCAAACTAACATGAAGCAGAGCCAGAAGTTTCCATTCCTCAGTGCTCTGTACATGAAGCAGAGCCAAGAGTTTCCACCACTGTGTGCTCTGTACCATAAGACCAAATAGATATTCAAGCCCACCACTAACAGGACAGGAGGAAAAGTAATTGTCTGCTCCTTCACTACACTGAGCAGGATCAATGACCAGGAAATTCAAAGAGCTTATGCAAGGAGCACAGAATTGCAAAATGTAGGCAGAGGAAACTTTATAAAGACCACGGAATGAAGCCCATTATGTACTCATCATATTACATTTAAAATATTTTCTTTCTGAAGAATTTAGCCCAGATTGCAACTACCATTTCATATGAAGCTGTAAGAAAGTCACTTCATGATGTTTCTTACTACGTATTTGTTAAAAATTTCTAGATTACAATTCAAAGAAATCATTATTTAAGTCAGTTGGTGCCTTTGTAATAATTAGCTTCCAAAAAAAATTATTTCTATAATTCTGGATCCAATGCAGACTATCTCAGTATAAAAGAAAGTTGTATCATAGCGAGCTTTAGAAACCTGATGCTAGAACTAAAAAAGAGCCTGAATATTCTACTTTATAACCTAGAGCAAAATTTGCAGCACTTTGAAGTTCTAACACAAAACTTTCAAAGCCTAACCTTAACAAAGAGTCTGGGTGATGTTCACTGTGTAAAAGTGAACAATGACATTTGTAGGGCTGAAGAAACCATCCGTGGTTTAGGATCCAGCCCTTCCATCCCCTCTCCACAGCCCTGGATGGCTCCAGACCTCCCTGGCAGTCTTCCCTTCCTCCCAGCCTGGCCACAGATGCACCGCACGGTTTGCAGCCAGAGGCAGCGTTTCAGGATGCCAGGGTTCACAACATGAGGTTTCATCAAGGTTTCCCTGTTCCATTTCCACATTCCTTTACTTTCTCCAGTGCTGTGCAGAAAACCATAGATTAGAGCTACTGTGGTACCTCATCTAACCACCAAGGGAGCAGATAAAGTGATCCTAGAAAAGCAAACATGCCTGTGCAATTCCCATCAACCACCACCTTGGCCCACAGAAGCATTTCAACAGGCCACGTTTATGACATGCTCAGCCTCTCCGAGCAGGAAAGCACAAAACTCAGATCCACAGGAAAAATTCCTCACATCCTGTTCAGTGTAGAATTCCTCAATCCCATTATACAATAACTAGGGAGGTGCTACTGCTACTATTTTTGTTATGTAAGTAGTCTAGCCTTGCTTCTCCAGTGTCTTTCATTTTGATTGGACACAAGCACAAGGGAAAAGTGCGTGTAACACACTAAAATTCTTGTTTGTCCATATTTAGTACTTATTCTGCACTGTTGTGTACAAACTAGACACTCACCTGGGCATATGCTACCCACTGTGATGGAGCAAACTGTTCTAACTGCATTTTACTGGAGAGGATTTTAAAACCCGTTGTAAGCAGTTAATAATTTTAAGATGGACTTTCTGTATATTTATTGTATTGTATAAATAAACAGAATTTTCCTGGACTTGGTTCAAGGTTTTTGCATTTGTGATATTTGTTTTAAATTTAAAGCAAGAAAAAGCAAGTTCACTGCTATATTTCACAGAACATCTATTCTGTTACCACATGACAAAAACACCAACCATACCAATAATTACTCTAATTCATTGAAGAGTATTTCTTTAAACTTGGCAGTGCAGTACAAAGAATTCCAAATGTAATTCTTAACATCCTCAGTCCAAAATACTGCCAGAGTTTAGAAGTCAGGCTTTCTCAAAAGGAATGTTTTTAACTTCAGCACTAACAGGGCTGAAATTATTGTAGAAAAAAGTGTATTTCCTTTTTCCTTCAAACACCCACTGCCTTCTGCACAATTCAGCCCAAGGCTATAGAAAACTTTATGTTCTAAGTTTGGTGATCCAAATCCTTCAGTCTTTACTTGGGCAAAACTCCCACTGAAGTCAGTGAAGTCAGTGGGAGTTCTGACTGGGTAAGAACCACTGGGTTTGGCTCAGAACATCCATGGCTCTGTAAGCTGAGGAGAATGTGAGTGAAAGTCATAGCTGCATGGAAGTAGCTCATTTTTCCAGCCATGAAGATCATAAATTACTTTACAACACAAAAACATAGAATGGTTTGGGTTGGAGGGGGACCTTGAAGATGATCCCATAAGCAGGGACACCTTCCACTATCCCCAGCCCCATCCGACCTGACCTTGAGCACTTGCAGGAACAGGGCATCCACAGCTCCTCTGAGCAACCTGTGAGAGCGTTCAACCACCCTCACTGGGAAGAACTTCTCCCTTACATCTAATCTAAACTTACCTTAATATACCAGTGAGCACCCTAACAATTTCATATTGCTTTCATTAGGTTGTAGAACACATATGACAAAAGGAGGAGAGAAAGGCTTGTATGGCCATTGATAGAGTTAAGTGGCCAGGATGACACTAACTCTCTGTGCAGTCACTGCTTTTCAGTACAACTTCTAACACAGCAATCATGAGAAAATATCTGGGACCTAAAAGAAAAGCTTCTCTACAAAAAGGCAGGCAGTGATTACTTGAACCTGCATCTCTGCTTAGAGCTGTGTATCTCATGAGGGCAAGCTCTGCTTGAAACCTCAATAGCTGTCCTACTGGCAATTCTTGAGACTCTCTGACCACTCATGAGAATCATGAAAACTTATGAGGATCTATTCTTCAGTATGTCCCAAAGCCCCTCTAGAAAATTTAGGTTCAGAGAAATGCTTCACAGAAAATACAACACTTTGCTATTTTATAGACACAGTATCACAGATTTGACATGTCCATTCTGTGTCTTCAAGGAATCTCAGCATGCTTGCACTGGCCTGCATAAGTATATTTTCTCTCACACACAGGTACATGCACTCTGTGTGAATTTGGTCTTTGTTCTCAAATTTGGACAGCCCTAAACACCATCAGTGAGAAAACAGATGTGGGGGTAAAGAGTGAAAACTAGTGCATACAGAAGGGAAACAATTAAAATGAAGTAAAATTAACTTACAATGAAGCATTATTTGATTAAATCCATCTAAGCCACTCTTTGACATTCCACAGAACTGCATTTTAAGTATTGTGCTTAATTTTAAAATTTTCTGTGTTTTCCTTCCCTTTCCTTTTTAGCTTCTTTTAAGTTTAGATTCAAATTCATAAGTAGGTTTTCAACTTTTGATATAACTGAATACCTCTACTTAACTTGAGCTTAAGACCTTGATAAGACTGAATGACATACCATTATCAAAATAATCTAACACTTTAAGTTCTTTCATCAGTTTTCTCTGTTCTGCACCTCTAAGAAACCAAGAAAAACCACTCTCAACAGTGTATCAATGACACACTTTATTTTCTAAAAGATTTATGTCAGGTTTACCTAAAAGAAGCCAAAAAACACATCTGAGACAGAAGCCACGTGTGATGATTTGTTATGCCACTCTTGTGCTTACCTAAAAATGTGGGCAAAGGCAAGCAGAAATGGAATTTGTAAAGTCAATGGTCCAGCAAATGGATTAGCAGGCACAGTTAGCAAACACAAAAGCAGTGAGGATGAATTTATCTTGGAGATCAGCGCTGAGGTATCACCTTGTGCCACTTCACACAGGGTTGGTTTAAACCTCTGTGGCACTTTTCTCCTTTTCTTTTTGGCAAGAGTGCTGAACTATTCTGCAGCAGATATTCCCATCAATTGCATCTCCTGCTGTTTTAAAACCAGTAGAGGAACTAAACTCTCCCTGTTGTTGATGCAGATCAGTGCATTTCAGAAGGGACAGAGGATAAAAACAGGAAACAAGTCAGAGGACAAATAAATATTGCTACTTAAGCCTTCTACATAACTGGAAAACACTAACTCTTCAAATAAAAAATACATGCTGTTCAACCAGGCTGCCATGATAGATCTTAGAAAGACACAGACAGTTTTATGGTCTTATAAGTGTTCTTTGCTGAAAGGGAAACTTGGAAGCAATAAAGCATTTTCTTACAACTGAAGCCTGACCACAACTGCTGCCAATTCAACAGTAAACTGACTTCAGCTATGTGGAGTCAGATGGTTTCAGCTTCACCACTACAGGGAAATCAACTCTTGTAGCCTGGCACAACCACTATCTGGAAATGTGCCATGATTGTGCATTGAGTTAAGCTCCAGACAGACTGTAAGGGCTGAACTTTAAACCATTTGTATTTTTAATGTACACAAATAAATTTATGGCTGCATAAAAACTGTCATGCTTCAGGGATTAACCTGTAATAACCTCTCCTGCTATGTTAACAAAGACATTTAAAATCTGCCTCTCCAAGTTACACAGGATTCAGGTTAATGAAGGCAATTCAAAAAGAAATTTTAGGGCCTCATTATATCTAATAAGGGATTAGTGACACCAGCAATTTTTAAGACCATTTGTGGACACTTTGATGCTGCTCTGTGGCTTGGGACTCCCTCATTTTACCTCAGGATTCCCAGATGAACCTCAGTTTGGGCAAGGTGAATAGAACATCACAGAAGTGAATGGCATGGAGGACTTGAAACTGGAAATAACTTCCAGAGTGTCATGACATGCAGTTTCCTAGTAGTCATTCTACCATCTAACAGTTTTGTGTATCCCTATTTAATAGATGAGAAAAGGTCTATTCTCATGAGGCAGAGTTTACAAGGGAGAGTCTATAGCTGAGCAGTGTTTTGTGATCCTACCATAGATAAAAACCCGAGCATAAGTTTCCTACTTCTTAAGTTAAGCAAAGAAAAGACAAGAAACATATTGGCAGAACAGGAACTAGTGGGAAGTTGTGTCAGTGGGAAGTTTTAAGACCTGACCAGTTTCAAACACCCTGGAAACACAGCTAGCTTTCCTAGGCATTTGAGACAGCCACCAGAGTTTTTGAGAACAGAAGATAAAGGAGGAGGAAGGGATCCTGTTAGAACTCCATCAGGAACACCTGACAGCACAAGGCCATCTTATCTCTGTTAGAACATCCATACAGAAACTGTTCTCAATGTCCCAATGTCAGAAAAGCTTTATTGAAGATATTTCATTAACCAGACAATAAAGGATCCTATGATACAAGGCAATACACAACAATGCTACAAAGGTCAGCCTGTGCCATCAAAACTGAAGCAGCTACAGAAATTTATGTGTGCACAGAGGCAACTAAAGCTGGCAAAACAATTCTGATGACATTCCAAATCAGAAAAAAAACCATCCCAAAATATGTGAAGGTTTCCTTTTCTCTTAGTTACTACTGTAAACTTCATGATCTTACACATTTTCTGGGAAATTGTCAAATATTTAGACTATCCAATTTTTTCCGTTTTCTTTCAAAAAAAAAAGTGTATTCCTAAATTTAACTACTTATCCCTGAACCTTCAAGGATAGAAGGAAATATAACAGGAAGAAAAATGGAAATTGTCATAAGAAAGATCATAAAAGAAGGCGACCTGAAACAGGACCCTGGACATCCTGACCCACAAGGACAATTCAAATCTTATATTCCAATATGGCTATTAAAGCTTCTATTTTTTTTTTTTCTGTCTAGACAAAACAGGAAAAATACCAGGAAAAAAATTAAATTACATTTTTTAGAGATTCAAGGACATGAAGTTTAGTTTGATTCCTGATGAGAAATGATAAGGTTTCCTCAGTTTCCATTTCATCTGAAGAGGTTCAACAAACCCATAGTAGAAACCAATCTAAAGGACAGATATAAAAGTAGAAAAATAAAACCAAACTCCAGCCACCCAACTGGCAATCCAGACACGCATCTGATCATGTTGTACAAGTGCTGATGTGACCTCACAAACTGGGGTGTGTAGTTGGGCTTTTTGCCACCACCAAGGACACACAGCAAGGCTGCAATCCACTGCAAACGGTGTCTGCTTAACTGAGCAGCAATACTAGATTACATTTTCTATCCAGAAGATGCCATAAAATGCAGTTCAAATTGCAGTTCACGTTCACTTGTCTCAGGGACACAATGAATACTGTTATTGATGCAATGTTATTGACACACTTTGTCAATAACAAGTCATAGAAAAATGTGCGAAAAACTCAATTCTTTGTCTGAGTCAGGAAGTATTTCTAAAATGGTATGTTGTGCTGAAAGTAAAGAGACCACAAAGAGACACAATGATTGCATTTATATGGACATGTGAATCCACTGGTAAGCATCACTGTGATCCTCTCAAGCAGCACCTCTCAATGGTGTCTCGGAGGTAACTGTACGATAATCAGCTGTAATTATCAGGTAATTATCATACAATTATTTCAGATTGGATAAAACTTAACTCCCTCTTCGTATCTCTAAGTTTGACAATTCAGTGAGTGAATAATGTATTAAAAGTGCTAAGTATCTTTGAGACAAAGGCTTAATTTCTCATAGATTTAAAGCAAATAATGACAGATGTTATTAAAATTTTTATAATTAAAATGCAATTTAATACATAAATGCATAAAAATCAGAAACCTATTAAGTTACAGGACTTTTACAAATGAAAGAGGGACAGTGTGCTGAATTTTAGCTCTATTCTAAAATTTAAAAGGGCTTGCACAGAATTTAGTAAGCTCTTACTATTTTTAGAAATGTCCCACACCAGATGTTTTTTTCATTCCTTACGTTGCAGGATACCACATTTATTTCCAGATCCTCCCAACCAATGCACTTACAACTCAGCCATTGTACAGATATTTGTACAATGCACACAGGGAAATTTGCATCCAATCAAGGCAGCAGGATTTGGCTAATGACATCTTTCCTAAATCTTCAGTCATTGAGATCAAAACCCTAATAATGAGAGTTTTAAATCAGTGACCATTTGGCTTTCAGAATCTTTATCTGAGCCAAGACTTCACCTTGACATTCCCAGAGCTGGTCCTCCACTTGCTTCCCTGCAAATGTCTCCCTAATGAAGTCTCCAGTAGTTTCCACAAGGCTGATTGTTTTTCAGGTCATTTCCTTACTTTCCTTGGCCAAATCCTCCTATAGCAAACAATGTTTTAACAGCATTCACTTCTTACTTTCTAAAATTTTGCCAAACTGCTTAAGATGAAGTAGAAATTTCCTTCTGACTTGAAGCAGAAGTAGGAGCATTTTCTAGCACCACAAATTTGTTCTCCAAGAAGTATCTTGTCCTCACAGGAAGATGTGAAGTTGTGTGAATTTTAACTTGCTCACCAGGCATTCCCAGCCTTCTCTTCAACAGAGGGAAGAACCCAAAACTTGAAACTTGAGTGAAAACAGTGCTATGGTACTACTGAAATTTGTACTTGCAAGTTCTGTAGTGTTTATTCTTCACTAAAATACAGCTTCACCAGGTCCTTAATGCTTATTTAGCAGCTAGAAACAGCTGCAGATGTTAACTTTTGATCTCATCTGCTCTCAATCAATTCTTAAAATGAACAACTGCACATACAGCTGGAGCTACACCAACTGCCATTCTTTCCAAGGACTAATGGACTCCTGTGCATCATGTTGCCTTCTGACAACATGGAAAAATGTATTAGAACTTTTCAAGTAATTTCCACTTTTTCAGTGCACTGAATGTCTTATAAACAGATATTTAGAGGTTCTTCTGTCCTAAAATTGCCTTTGGGAAATTCATAAAAAAACTAGATGGCTCATTTGTCACAAGCAGAAATTACTGCAGTGAGAATGACAAAATTGAAAGATGCCAAATGATTCAATGTATCCACTACTAAAGCAAAATTATGGACAGGAAAAGCCCACACTTAAGAAATAACATTTATTAACACCTTTAAAATAGTGTGACAGGTAATTTGTCAGGAGTGAGAACAAAGAAGAAACTAGAATTGTACTTGAGAGGTTCCTTCAAAGCCTCTCAGTACTGACACAGCTATGTAGAGGGAGATTGGTGCCTCTAAAACTTTTTAATTTCTTCTGAACAAGTCATTATGACTATTTACCTTATACTGAATCCTAAGCATTGTTTTACTTGGTTATTAACCATTTTTACATGGTTAGAAACCCATTTCCATATTACAAAATAAAGCATCATGGCATTAGTTGTCATTCCCAGTATTTCTCACTCTCATCTGAAAATCAGAAGTGGTCATTCAGAAAGAAGAGGCAGGACACAAGCCAGCCTCTGCTGACGTGGTGTGAGTGGAGATAATCCCCAATAGCCACACTGTGACAGCTGGATGCATTAGGAGTTTCCTTAATTTCACTACCCCAATGCTGCAGTCATTTTGCTTTGCTTTAGCTTTGTTCATTCCCTGAACCATAATAAAGCAGCTGAAGAAATATTTCTATTTCTTGTGTGGATCCTTCCTAATTATTGGTTTCTTTGGTAATGCACTGTTCATCACCAATAGTCAAGCACCTCAACAAACATAACCCATTACAAGCATTGGTATATGCTCTGCCAGAGACCCTCAGGATAACACTGAACAGTTAACCCTGAAGTACTGAAGCATCACCTGAATACTCAAAATTTTCAAAAGGATGAGATGCAGTCACAGAGCAAATGACACTGTAACCACCTCATGTCATGAGCAGAGTACACGTGAGCAATGCTCAATGGCATGGGCACCATGGACACATCACCTTTGTGTCACCTGACCTCTGTGTCACCTGGGCACCATGCACTCATCACTGTGTCACCTGGGCACCATGGACACATCACCTTTGTGTCATCTGACCTCTGTGTCACCTGGGCACCATGCACTCATCACCTCTGTGTCACCTGGGCACCATGGACACATCACCTCTATCCCCTGGGCACTATGTATTTATCACCTCCACTCTTCAGTTCCTCCACAGCACCAAGAGAATCTGTGCCTGAAGTTCTCAGCATCAAAATATTTAACGAAATGTCTTCAGTTTAATGCATTGGCTCCAACAAGATAATTCTGCCATTTCAGCAAGAAACTTCCATTTAATGAGGAAATAAGAAAAGTTATTTATATAGTTAGTCTGTGTCCTTGTGCTTTTCTAGAGGATATTGGCTCACAGTTAAAAACATCAAAACCCTTGGTGCCCCTGGCTAGAATGCCTCACTATCACCTGCTCGTTCGAGCACTAAATAAATCTCAGTTTTCAAGTACTTACAAGCAAGAGTCCAGCACGTGTTGCAGACATTCTGCTCATGTACAGATGTTAATACATCCTCCACGCACCAAATGTTATCAAATGTGGCTTTGTTGCCTCTGCAGCAGTTACTTAAAGCTCATTTGAAATGTACAGTGAAATAACTACATCAACAGAAAGATCTTTCCTCAGAGGGGTGATTTCTTATGGTAAATCTATTAACTGTTTAGGATCAAAATTCAGCATTTCCACATGCTTTTACGATTGCTTCTGTCATTTCAATTTCCAAGGTGCAAGGAGGCAATTTTATATTAAATACCTAGCCTCCTACTACATTATCATCTACCTGTGATATTAGTCAGCACCTTTTAAAAAACAGTCTAAAAAAACCCTTTTCATTTTGATTAAGAATTTGAATAACAAAAGGATTTGTCTTGAAGTAAAAAATGTTTGAGGATTTTTTCTCATCATCATGACATTTAGGGAAGAAATTTCATGAAATATGGAAGTAAACATATGCTTCAGTCAAAAAGCAGTTATGGTTGGGGGATTAATTTATTGACTCCTAATTCACCTCGTTCTCCTGTGACTACCAAATAAGTAGGAGTGGAAATTTGTCAAAAACTTCTGTCTCTTGACAAAACCTCCCTCACAACCCACACGCTGGGAAAATAATACCTGTAACCCATGAAGAAACAGATCAACAGCTTCAGGCAATGACATACACAGGCAAACCTTTAATTTAATACTCTCTCATGCCTCACTTTCATGTGTCTCATTTAGCAGGGCTCTTTAAAGAGAAGCAGTGTAGCTGCTGTCAGTGATATAACTGCTGTGCTGGTGCCCTTGGGTCCCTAGACAGCAGTGAAGGATGATTGATCCCTGCTGCTGTAGTTTTGGCTGCCATGAACAGCAAGTGATACTGAAGGAAATATGGAGAAAGCTACAGATCAAGCAAGGACAGGGATCTGTGTCACATACCAGTCCCCTTCTGCCCACGGTCTCTCCACCATGCACTGAGTATTTGCTTTATGCTCCTGATGGCTGCACAAGTGCCCCCAGCTCTGGACTCAGAGCTCTGAGCAGCAGCTCAGTGAGCAGTGCAGTAACCCACCTCCAGCAGTGTGCCTCCAGCAAAGCTTGTAGCAAAATTCCATTTTGACATTTAACAGCAAAGCATTTGTTTAGTTACTCAGCAGAGTCTCTTTTGTGTGCCAGGTGTCCCTTCCAGAAAGGCCAGGGAATTCTAATAATCAGCTTGTCTCCCTAAAATGGGTACATCACCCATAGGCAGAACCTAACAGGGCTGTAACAAATGCAAGATAAGCTCACAGGCTGGGGGCAGTGGGAAGTGTTTTAAGAAGTGATATCACTTAAAGGCAACCACCAGGAGTTTACAAGAATTTCCATTCTTTTAATTAAAGATTTTATGAGTCTTGGAACACATTCCTGTGCCTTATTATACATCAGAGCACTTAAAAATTCAGAGCCTTATAAAATTGCCATAAAGAGATAGGAAAACCAAGGGAGCCTTTAGAAGAAAAACCTATTTATACAATGACTGTTATGATTTACAAAACAATTAGTGTGACTTATTTTACTTACTATATCTTTATTTCCTCATTTTCTGTTGTTTGTAACTACCTTCCAATATATTCTAATATTTGCTACCTGCCTTCTAAATTCATTGCTCCATTTATATGCTCAGCATGTTTGGAACAAATATTAAAATCCTTAGAAAAGGAGCTAAATTCATTGTGCCAGAAGAAAAAGCATTTACATTACAGTGATAAAAATACATTCACTAGAATTCAATTTTAAGAGAACTGTTACTTCAAAAAGCAAAGGTGAAAAAAAATCAGGCAAATGAAAAGAATGGACACTGATAATGAAATATTATTAGGAAAGTGTTTTGTAAACTATTAGTTTCTAGGGAAAAAAGTATTTCCAGGTGTAAAATCCATGGTAAACTCATTTAAACATATGTCTATCTAATAAGCAATCCAACAAGTTTCTGGAACTGCTTTCAAGAAAATGGTCTATGAACCATGTCTCAGAAACAAATTAGCTCATCCATCACACGTAACCATTTCTTCGCTAATGACTTAATGAATTTAGCTTCACTAAGCTAGGGCTGAGCATGATGCTGTAATTACTGTGGGAATTACTGCAGCCCTCAATCCATCTTTCAGATGTTTATGGCACGGAACAAGGAACTCAGCACAGCCTGAACCAGAGCCCAACGCCAAACGTCTCTGGATCTAGAGAACTCCTAGGGAAGTGCCCTTACAGACTTCGGGCAGTGCACACCACTCTGCTGGGACTGCAGTCCTGTCTGTCCCACAAGAATAGGAGGGAAACACCATACAGGAAGAACTAATGCCATACAGAAATCCTGAGAGTACAACTGGAAGAACATTTATTCCCCCTAATGACATAGGGTAAAAGAACACAGTTGGAGTAATTTGGCTAGAATGTAATTAACTCTAAACTGAACATTCTACTACACCAAGTTTACACCAGAGTTTTCAAAGCAAACCAGGGTTGTACTACTAATACTGCAGCTGAGACAGACAATAAAGCTGGGGAGAGTGAGGCAAGAATGTCAGAGGTCAAATAAACATGTACTGTGACACCAATACATAGAGCAGATTCTTATAATTTGGCCAGGACTATGGATATTTACTTGACAGGATTATTTTTCAACTATTGTATGTCTCACTTTCAGATGTTTTACTGGTGATGTCAGCAGTTACTGCCATATGTAAATTACCATCTCTTTTTTCTAAGCAGGTAATTTTAAAGTAAATCCAAATAACTTTCTTTTATGTATGCTAAATAAATAAATGGTTCAATCCCTCCTTAGTTACCAATCCACAAATATTCTCAAACATTCTCATGCTTCATAAACAGAAGGGTTAAGGGTGGTGTTTTATGGGAAAGTAGCAGTCAAGGTGATGTATCAATTTCTCAGGAGAATCAATGGAAACCCTATTAACCTTGGCCTGCAGATGGAAACACTCAGGTACAGAGATGAGGAATTATTTTTGCCTGTATGTCAGTGGGAGAAATGATGTTTTCTTATAGGCTGGCCCTGTGGAAGTCAGAGCTGGAAATGCTTGTTTTATTGGGCCCCATCATGAGCTCCCTGCCCATGACTTGAAGGTGTGGCATCAGCTCAACTCAATCCTGGACACTGTGCAGACACAACTTAACTAGTTCAATCCTGGTCATACAGAGATTCTTTGAGACAGTGCTCAGCTATAAAACCATACATGTGCTAGAAAGGCTGATTTTTCAAACATATGTAAAAGTTATTCTTACTGATAATGTTTTGAGCCTCCGAATTGTATTTTACCTATGTGGTCCAGGAATTTATAAGTAACAGCTGTACAACAGCACAACATCACAGGACTATCATAAGGATAAAAAAATTGAAGATGACAAAATCCACAGATACACCAGTCATTATGGTCAGTCTAGTATGGATGGTAAGGTACAGCTGAATGCAATAAATGAAGACCACCAACAGTCATGCAGTATAAGCATTGCCATGTTTGTTCTCCATGCTGCCATTTCACAGAATCGGCCAAAATCACATCAGCTGCTGCAGATGTGACCTGCTGGGGAGCTCCCTGCCTCTTCACAAGAGCAGCAGCTCTGGCCTCAGAACACTGGAAGATTCAGCTGAGTAAGGTCAAATTTTACTCCAGTAGGCCTCAGGAGAGGGAGCTCCTCCTTGACAAGAGAACAGTCAGTCAAGAGTGTCAAAAGGACCATGACCTCAAGGTGTTTGGGGTCTTCTGTGGTTTGGTTTTTGGGTGGTTTTTTTTGATATTCTTCCTTCTTGCATGAGCAAGATCAACAAGGGAGAGCTCCATTTATATTGTACCACACGGAAATAAGTAACAACACTGAGCTGAACACTGAGTTATTTCTTGCAATGGGTTGCATTTGTGCAGTGGGGATTGTGACACCTGACCCTGGCTCAGTGAATGATCTTTTAAAATGCTGCTAAGTTTGCTTTGCCTCCCTCTGTGGTTCCTGTGGACAAGCTACACACACTGCAGAGTGGAGGTGCAAATGGACAGGAGAAACGGCAATCAGCTCCCTCTGCACTCCTGTCTGTTTATTCCTGGTCTTGCAACGTGGGACACTGCGTAGAACAACTGCTCCATTTGTTGGCCCACAAGGCACAGATGAGAACCAGCAGTGTCTGCAGCACACCAAGAATCTCGCTCAGAGTTGCTCAGGCTCCCTTTACTCATTTTAGAGGGTGGAGTGTGACTTTTTCACCCTCTTTATGCCCGAATTCCAAAGGGAAGCATTTCACATCTGTGAAATTTATTCATTATAAAAATATATTAAAACAACTTTTAAGGACACTGTTTAGTATCTTCTACACTTCATGTTGAACTACTTTACAAAGAAAGCTGAACAGCATCTCGTATTCAATATCGTGAAGCTGAACAGTATCTACTATTTAAACAAAACTTTTGCTTCTATAAACAGCCTGATTAATGTGGCAAAACATGCTGTTATCTGCACTACTACTACTCAAGGACTGAAAAGAATTAGGTATCTTAAAACCTGATCCTGTTCACTTAAACATGCTGAAAGTTCTTTGTTAAGTCATATATTATGTGTTTTGATGATTAGTCAGATTATGATTACTTATCACATTAAAATACAGATCAAATCAACACAGAAGTTATATGTGAGGCTTCCTTCCCATTGTCCACATATTTTATCAGCTAGACTGATGTTTGTTTAAAAACTAACAGAAAACACTTCAAACCAAACTCAAAATGGTACAATTTGGTTTTGCTTTATTGCTGAGAAGGCCAGACTGGTGACTTTGGAACATTTGCACAGCTTCATGGACATCTGTACTGAGGCAGATAGGGCTGACAGTACTGATTTATGGTCAATTTGTATGGGATTAAAAAAACTACGAAAAGGGAAAATTCAGCTGAATCAACTAAAATCTCAAGGCATTTGAAATTCTCAAATGCAAATATCTGACAAGTACTCTGAGAAAACAGTTTAAAAAGCTACCTGCTTTTGAGTGAAGAATAATGACAGACTTAGGAATACCTGAAAATACAGGGATGGGTTGTTCCTCAGGAAATCTCACTGCTTGCTCAGAGATTTCTCAAGCCCAATGTATCTAGTCAAACCTACGATTTTCCTGCTAGAGCTGATTCCAAACCATGAGATGAAAGAAGTGAGAAGGAGGAAAGCTTGATTAAGCATTGTTCTGCTAGGAGTTCAGTGTGTTCATCTGCACACACACACAAGCTCTGGGCTTGGCCATACAAATGTGGTGCAAGTTGCAAATCTATATAACCTTATTTCCTTCCTGGATGGAAAAGTGATGCAATGTAGTTTCACTGACTTCATGCCAAGTCATGCCTTAAATCAACAACAAATGAAAAGCAGAACATAATCATACACACATTAGAACAACTGTTAGGGGTTCCTTAAGAATTATATGGGAAAAAACATGCTACTTGAATGTTTGTTATTTTCTGTTTCTTGAACAGATAAAGTTCTGCAGCATAAAAATACAGAGAAAACAAGCTGGCAAGAAAAGCAACTTCCCATTGACTTCATAATCTATCAAAACCTGACATTTTTATGAGCAGAACTTTTAAAAATACATACCTATAAATCAATTAAAATATTCAGAGAAGTATACAAAACAGTTCAAAGCAGCACAAAATGACAATTCAGGTTCCTTTAAAAAATGGCATCTCACTTATTTTCTCTGTCTTCAATTCACTGTCAACCACAGGAAAAATCTTTACTGAGTAATTTCCTAGAGAAATAATATTTATGTAGCCAAGGTTCTGCAGCTGGAGCAGGGAAATGCACAAGATTATCGGGTGGTCTCTTACAATACAGGACAAAGAAATATTATATTAATAACAGTAGGCACAGTATATTTTTATTATGAAATATCCAAAATTAGGCATATGAACATAATAAAGGAGAAAATTTCTCACTACTTATGCTAAAATCTACAACCTAAAATTCACTGATAAAGTAATAGGCCAATTTTTTATATTCTGCTGTATTAGCTGAAAAACTAAGAGAAACAGTCCAGTTTAAAGTACTTGGCATATGGATCACAGTGCTAAAACATTCCACATTGCACTTTTATAGCAGAAATTAATTTCCAGGTAAGAACACAGCATTGCTTTTATTTTACTTGCTAACGAGGATAATTGGCAGGCAGCACTGCTGCTGCTCTAGATTTGTTCTTTATATGGATCTCTGAAGACCACATGTGCACGCAGTGGTGACACAAATATTTTCCATATGAGCCACCACAGATTTTAAGGTCCCTCAGTCTGAACAAGGTGAGTCCATCTATCATTTTCTATGCTAAATAACAATCAACCAGGAAGTTAAAAACTTCTGTGACAACTAGAGGGCAATGATCAGCTTCCAGTTGCTCTGATCATCAAACCATTTAAATTTGTTGAGACACTGCTGAAAACCTTTCCCTGCTTTAACCAGATCAAAGGCAGCACAAGATTTCACTAAGAGACATTTTCTTGAAACAAAGCTGTTACAGATTCTCTTATTAAAACACACTGAAAGCAACATAAAAGTTTATTTCTAGACCTGTGAGCCACAGAAAGTGTCAACCACACTGCTTGACAAGGTGTTTTTTCCAGTTCACTTCCACCTTTACCAGGGAAAGTAATTGATCTGGACTTCATTAGGCTACTATTCAGTTATGACAGCACCAAAAAAAGCTTTAAAGCAGAATCACTGTTTTCAGAAGATTTACTTAAGGAAGGCATATTTATGGAACAAAATTATCCAATGATTTGTTTAAAATGCACAGCTACACATCTCATTTCAGGTAGAGTGAGGGAGAATGAGTATCAAATGTGTTTTCTGCAAGTAATTTCATTAGATGGAATATTTTATATCAAATAGTACCACGCCTGCTAAGTTATTTCCTAAATGGCAAAAGAGTAGCAGAAAATTTCTGCTTTGGTATGAAATAAGTACTTGATGACAAACTGCTCTGATGAGGACAAAAATCTGGAAAATGGCTCTTCATAAATCAAGCAGCAACTTTTTAAAGCATATAAAGAGCTGTTCTATTCCACTGTTGAAGATTTAGGAATTAGGAATATTAGGAACACATAAAGTCCTTCTTTGATTATACAGTATAGAGTTTTTTAAAAATCAAGTTCTTTCTGCCCTGCCCCAGACTAAACATTACATGTATTTGCACAAAAAGAATGTTATTAAAGTAATGAAGCCTGGAGTTTTTACATGCTCACATCCCCAAAATGTATCCTGTGCAAAAACTTTTTCACTAGCGCACATTTCTGCAGAAAATATGAACAAAACAATACCATCTACTGCTGCAGAGTATCATATTTCTCTGTATGTTAGTACAGAAAAATTCACAAATTAGTCATTTCTCATAGAAAGCATATTGTATATCAAATCCAGAGAAGTTTCAAACTATTCTCCTATAGTACCTTTTGGCTTTTGCAAAGAAAAAAAAAAAAAAAAAAAAAACAAAGCAAAAAAGCAAACAAAAATCCCCCGAACAAAACAACCCCCAAAACTAAACCAAAGCAAAAGCTTTTTACACAACACAAACAACACAATTCTAAAACGTCTAATAGCATAAAAATCATTCACAGTCCATCTTAACAGATATGAAGAAAATGCAACTGTGACAAGACGATTTTTGACAAGACATTGTACTTTGCTTACCTCACCCCCAGGTCTTGCTACCATTGCTGTTTGAAAGCAGAGCAACGTTAGTATCAGGTAGCTGACAAACATTATTACCCAAAGTTAGAGCTACCCTGGAGGAGCAAACCCTGTGCCAAGTACTAACAGCTAGCAGATGCACTTGTGTCTCAGGATCACAGCCCTGAGCTCTCGGAGGTACGAGTCCGTCTCCCTCTCCCCCTTTCTCTCGCACTCACGGTCCGACCAGGAGCTTTGCTCTCAGCCACTGCTCTGAAGACACTGGTAAGTTGATCTCTTCATGTAATGACTTCTCCCTGCTGGGGGAGGGGGCTCGGCCAGCACTGAGCTGGGGGGCTGCAGGCAGTACGAAGCGAAGGGGAGGGACAGAAATGGTCACTGCCAAGTTCTGCATCTGCTGTGATTCATGGAACAAGCTAAACGGTAACCTTTAATGCACGAGGAGCTTTGGCAAAGCGTTATTGACTTAGGCAGGCATGATTGGAGAAACAGGCTAAAGCTGCTGCAGGAGATGCCTGTTGATGGTTAGACGGCATGTGCTACTTAAAGGTATAGCACCTCCTTTCATTAACACGTTTATAATACATAGAGCACAGCTTAAAACCTAACCAGGAAGCAATCTAGGGTTTTACAGTCAGCCCCACACCAGCACAGTCCTGCAACCCGAAGGGCCTGATCCTGCCTCATCAATCAGAACCTGCTGCCTCTCATCCCTGGCCCCAGGGCAACAGCCCAGGGGAACCCAGGCACCCCAACTGCTTCCTGAAATGGACTTCTTCCTCTAGAACAATCCTGGAGTAGGATATGGATGTTGTCTCTCTTTCATTTGTATATTACAGCTGAAGAAAAGAAATTTTGATTTATAACGATCCAACCCATCAAATAACCTGCTTTGACTAAGCAAGCAAAAGTGCAAGTCTTTCTTAAAGTTCCAACTCCTGAAGTCAAAAAACCACACTATATTCTCATTTTTCATGTAAATACATAGTTCTTATCCATATGGTTCCAGGGGATATCTCAAAATACAACCCAAGAATAACCTGGTCTCGTATGTCAGACAGTAAACCACATGAACTCACAATACAGGTACTTGAAAATATCTCAACATTTTAGGAGGCAGGAAGTAAAAATGTTAGTGCAATTGAGAAGAACACCATTACTAAGTATTATATTTCTTTTTGTAATTTGGTGAGCTTTGTATACACAGCTGAGTATGTCAGACTCCTCAGGCTATTTTTAAACTAGCTTTACCAACCTGCCTTTTCCTCTCCTATGAGAGGTGAAAGATAAAATAGTCTTCCTCAGAACTGCAATTAAATACAGTCAAACTCCCAAAGCAGTATAGAAAATTAGCATTTGCACTGCTGCTGAAAGTCCGGCTTCTGTTCTATTTGCATTTGGATATCTGATTCTCCAGCAAGGCAAAATCTGACCTCTATTAATTAGACATGATTGTCACTGTACATCTTCCCACTCAGTTCCTTCCTTTTAAAGACTGCCACTATTGCCCATAAAGATCCCACCTTCTCCTGCCTAACCTATCTTGCAATGCTGTGTTTGTTCAGCACCTCCAGAAAAGCCATTTTTTCCTCCCAAATCAGCAGCCCACCTTTCACCTCTTCTTCCCCTTCTGATCCCCAGCCTTGCAGTGCAGTGCTCCTGGCAGCCCCACTGCAGTAGCTGTGAGCACCATGGCCAGCAAGGGCACACAGGGAGAAGGGAGGCCCTGCAATGCTGCCCAGGACTGCGGGTCGCAGTGGCACAGGAACCCTCTCCAGCTGACTCCCCTTGGGGGAGCAGTACAAACTGCAGAACATTTAAGGAGCCAGAATGAGAGTTTTAGGATGGACCTCAAGAGTGGTTCTCCCAAATGATCTGATTGATCACAGGCTGGGGACTCTAAAGAATGGTGACAGCCCAAATCTGCAGCTTCCGAAAACTTGACACTGTAACCTTAATGGTACTTTGTGACAAAAATCACTGAGAACTCTATCTTGTTCTCACAAATACTACAGCTCCCTTCAAGACCTACAGTAAAGAAGTATTTTCTCCCCTTTTAAGGCAAGCTGAAGTTTTGCAGATTATACTGTGGTGCTGACAGCTAAATGCAGAGCTGCCATTACAGGTACTTTGTGTACTGGTTGCCTATGGCAAAGTGTTCAGACTAAAAATGTAAAGTCAAATAAACTTAAGGAAATTTTCCATCAAAACCCTGTCAGGAAGCCAATCTGTCCTTCCATATTTTTTTGAAATATCTAAATGTACCACAAAAGGAAAAAGGATAGTGAGCAAACTGCCAACTAAACTGGAGTTCAAAACACTTCCAACAGAAGAGCTGCAACTATGATACTCTGAAAATAGATCTAGTGCTTGAAAAAGTTTTAAAAGAACACACCATTTCAGACTGCAGTGTGTAACAGAAGCTCCAGTGATGAAAGCTCCTTCATGCAGATCGACTACTACTTCCATAAAATTAAACTCAGTCTTGTTCTGTTGTTCTTCACAAAGCGAACTAGTTTTTCTGAATAAATATACAGAACAGGCACAGTATTGCCAATCTTCTTTAGTGGCAGGCAGAAAAGCAAATGTAAGGAAATGAAGAGTACCTGTGATTTTAGTCTCCTCTCTGCTGATCATTCCACAGAGCAGTGTATTTTCTGCAAATAATGAACAATCTTACTGAAGTCTAACTGAATATTACTAGGATGAGTTTCTGAGCACAGAAAGCTGTACTACATTCCCATTTAATAACTCATATAACTAATTCTTTCCATATGCGTTTAATTTTTCCTCTATGAAAATACAGGCAGAATTCCCTGAATTTCAGAAGCTGGTGCTCTGTTCTCCACGTTAAGATATCTGTTCATACCTGCTGCTGTGCCTCCAAGCTTCATCCCAGTGAACTGGATGGAACTGTGCTGGTTCATAGGCACAAGCACAGCCTTTCCCTGTAGCACAGAGCAACTTGAAACTTAACACTGTGCCCAACTTGCACTGCTGCAACCACGAGCAGAACTTCTCTGCAAACCTCAACAACCACTACTCTGGAGATTACAAAAGTACTGGGGCAATAGAAAAAATCAGTTTATGATTGATGAGCTATTTCAAATGTGAAGTTGTGCAGTAGGAGATAGAGAAACCAAAATACCTTGCAGCAGTTAAATGGAAGAAATAAGATGTTAGTAATTTCAACATAAAAATGCCTTTGCTTTTACTTAGAAATATAGCAAAAATAACAGCATCACTATTTTAGGTATATAATTGAGATAGAAACTCCAAAATTATAGTTTAAAAAAAGAAAAACTAAAACCAGAACCAAAAAAAGCAATCACAATGTATTGGGAGAACGTTCCGGTCTCTTATTCTTAGAAATAAAAATACACAAAACAAAAAAAGGACCTTTGGATAGTACATTTCTTATTAAAAAAGTACTAACATTCATCTGTGAAAAAATTAGCTGTCAGTCTCAAAGGGTTTGTAAATATCAATTCATTTATGAAGTTTGCTTACTATCTTCCCCCTGAGGCAATTGCACCTGAATTTCAAAGAGGACAAGTTTGTTAAACTTATCAAAAGTATCACAGCTACTGCTTTCTGCTAAATGCATATTAGCTTAGAAAGTTGACCAAATTCTTAATATAAAAGTAATAATAGACAAAACATGAGTCAAAACAAACTTCTAAAGACTTCCTTTCTACTTCCTACAGACTCAATGTTTAGAGTTTAACTCTCAAATTAAAGCAAGATAACATGAAGGATGACTACATATTTCAGGCTGAGTTACTTTAGAACAAGACAATGACAATTTCTTTGCATTTTGCATACAAGTGAAAATAATTAATTCATGTTTTGTTACTACAGGTGCAACATCAATGCCACTGAATCGGCTCAGTTGAAACACCTAAACCAAAGAACTACAAAAGTAAGATGAAGGCCAAAACAAATTTGCTGCTACAGCATAGTCAACAGGTCCTTTAACCATTTCTTAAAACAAGTATTTAAAATAGCATTCATTTGCTTTGGACAGACATCATCTTCCAGGAATCACTAACAGGAAAAGCATTAGACACTGCATATTCTACTACCATTTAAGAAAAGGTGATAGGTTTTTATTTCAGTGTTCCATGTAAAAATTTAACAGAGGAGGAAAAAGGCTGAATGTACCAGAAATTCAGTACAAATTACACTATCAAGTGGAAAATCTAGTGCTTTGGTTTTATTTTAATTGGTCATTTTTTCCAGCTGGTGATCTACAGGTTGCTTCAAAAAAAGAAGGAAAGGAGAAAATTTTTATGTTGATGAAGTCATGTGTAAAGATGGCTGCCGTATTTATAGCTGTCAGATAGGCATTTCCAATCATTACCTCATTTTATTTTTTCCAAGAAGCATTCCTTTCTGAATTAATTATTCAGATGTATTAAGGTTAAAATAAATTACCACTGTGCTTTAGCCTGAACTACTGAAAGACACTGGCCATAACATTTTACTCAAAATTCCTTCTATGAGGTTATTTTCTTTTAGTTTTATTTTTAAAATAATGCTTGTGTTAAATTAAGCACTTGAATTAAAGAAGTCTCTTGCAAATTATGTGTGCCTGAGCAGACAGGTGATTCTGACTGCAGAAACAATGCATTTTCTGTGAAAAAAAAAACAGTACTTGAGAAGGATGGAGACAGAAAAATGCCTTTCCCTACCCTACCTTCTTGGATTCAGGAAATACTGCAGCTGAAGCACTGAGGGATTTCTTTACCCCCATGAAGGCAAATACATGCACTCCCCTGCTTTCTGCATGTCACTGGCAGACAGGGTGATGAAAAAGGGCAAGAGATTCTCTCCCATCATCTGCCTCGTACAGCTAAAGCAGTTCTTGTTACTGCAGTCCTTTTGGAAGAGCCAATATTCACAACGAATCTGAATTTCAGCAGAGGAAATCACAATAGGTACAAGAAGGACCAAGGAGTACTTGGACTTTTATAGATGCCATTGAACAGAACCAAACCCACACAGCCTGGGCAGGAAGACAAAGGGTGAGCTATGATTGCAGCCTGAGTACATGGAGCCCTGTGAAGGGAAGCCCAGACATGGAGCACCTTGGAGGAAACAAATCACACATATTCCACTGCACCTCAGCATTTTTTCTTGGTTTTAACTCCATTTAGTATATGAAATACTACCACTTTCCCAAGTAACTCACAGCTTCTATTTGTACCATTTTGCTCAATTGCTTTGTTAGGAAAGCAGCTGACTCACACGATTTCTTGTACAAAGAAGCATTTAAGGGGATAGCTATGTCCCTACAACTGAAATATTGTTTGTTACCACAATACTCCACTGCATGGAGCAGCATGTCTCCCACTGCTACCTTACTTAATGAAGCTAGAGATTTACTTCTCAATCTGTATGTCTAATAATTTTTTGATCCCACTGTACAGTAAAGCTCTTTTAAAGGGTTTGTAATCAATTATTCCAGACAGTCACTTTGTGCCCTAATACTTTAGTTGGTTAACTACTGTCCAACTTAAGAGAAAAGAGAAAACTAACCAGGTAGGATTGTGAATGTAATAGTAATTTTCAGTTTTGCTAGGAAACATTCCTGAAATGCTTTCAGAGGAAGAAGCCCTGGTAGAACATGTTTTCTTGCATATACATTCCCTGACCTGTTATTTTCTACATTGGTAAAAATCTCAACGCACTAATGATATTCTCTGAGATGGAAGAAAACAGAACTTTGAAAATCACCGTGACTCCTTCCCAGGAGTAGCACATACTAGGCCAATATGCAGATAGGAACTGTGTAAAAAATTATGGTCAAATCTACTTTTGCAAAAAATGAGCATCCACCTCCTGCCAGCTAAAGACAAAGCTCTGCAAAAGCTGGCCAATATTTTTCATGCTTAGTACTTTACTAAAGCAATAAAACCTTATCAGCCACCTTCAGAAACTGTCAGGGAGCAGTGACAGCAGTGACAGGGGCTCCCTAAAGGGATGGGGAGTCAGGTGTCAAGCTCCAACAAAGGCAGCAAGGCAGGTGCTCTCCCTGCCAGGACTCTGTGCCCCTGCCACCACAAGTCAGAGAAGGGCAGATCAGGGAGGGCAGATCAGGGAGGGCAGACCCAGGGCCAAGCCAAGCAGCCAGTCCTTGGAGCAGGGTGCAGACCAGCAGGGTCCTGGCCAGGGGCACAGGGCTGGGGCTGAGACTCCAAAGCAGCTCCAACTGGGACTGGAGGCCCAGGGCTGAATGTAAGTGTGGCTAGTGAGGTACCTGTGTGAGCACCAGGCTGAGGCTGGTCAGAGCTATCCCAATCAGAGCCCTGAACATCTGTGATAGGCCAAAATTCACTTTTCTAACCATGTGCAAGGAGGGCCAGCAGAAGCAGCAGCAATCCACCAAGCAAAAGGAAGAAGGTAGGAGATTGTATCTGGCAGCAGATAAAGAGTCTTGAAACAGAGGTAACCTGCTAAGGAGTCAGTACTGCACTTATCACACAGACTAATTAGGGGACAAGACTCAGCAGCATTCCACGGAATGAAAGAATGTCAACATCCCAGCAGGAGTCATAGCTGGAGAACCAGAGCAAGGACAATCCTACAGCACAGGCACCTCTGTTCCCTGATGTCACAGAGGTACTAAATCACAGGTTAAGATCCAAAGGATGAATAGAAATAATCTTGAAAGACTTGCATCATGATCCATTGTATTTTTTATAGTTTATGGGAATACCAAGCTTCCATGTGCTTCTGAAAGGAAAAAAAAGGGAAAACAGCTGTTTTGTTACAAAAGGAAATGTACATGTTTGACTGAAAACTTGGGATTTAACTGCAATGCTGGTCAAAATGCACTCATCCAGAATCCAAATACAGGAAGAAAGAGGAGGAAGGTTTCCAAAGTAACTTCATTACACATCCCAAGTTACCTGAAGTGAGCAGAGAGAACTAATCTCATAGTACTGTAGCCTACACTTTGGGCAGCAAGCACATCTCTACTTTTCCCATCTAGGTACTAAACTCCTGAGTCAAAGATGCAGTTATTCCTTCCCAAAAATCTCTCCATACTCTGTTTGATTCCATCTTCCCAGTTCGCCATCTCTACCAACAGGACTGTCAGGTCTCAGCATACTGCCAGCCTCCAATGCATTGCAAATTAAAAGATTTAACACCAGCCTAGGTCAAACTCTACCCTGTTAGTAGACTCAAGGCTCATTTTTCATCACTGGGGGTCCAGGCCAGGTCAAAAACACACAGCACCAGCAGATCAGTTACACTGCTGGTGCAAATTAGGTACAAATTAGAAGCATAGCTGCAGTGCTAGAACAAGGCTTCTCTTTCTCTGCAGATCTATAATGTATAAAAATGAACAAACTCTTTCTAAATAAATGGAAACTGTGCATCTTTATTGTCTAGATAAAACAAAATTCTGGGGAATCTGTTTACACAGTAGATTTTTTTGATAGTTTATCTTATAAATGTGCTTGCTTTCAAAGTGATCCCATTAAACACATGCTGCCCATTAGAACCAAGTGAACTTCGGTGTATGTGGAGTCTTCCAGCTATCTGGACAGTGCTCCCACATGATTAAAAGCTTGGGAAGCACACAGCTAGAGCAGACTTCATTCCATTTTCCTAGGTGTCCTTCAAGTACATATACCATTTCTGAAAATGACCAATTCTGCATGGCTGATTTCTGCTACACAAGAAATTGGAACCATATAGCTACAGATTATGTTAAATCTTGAGCTAAATGGCATGTCTATCAATTCTGAAAATTCATATGCAGCTCAAACTAGATAAGAAGCATCTTAAAATAATTATGCATCCTTGTGTCTCAAATATTTCATTAAGTACTGGATTAGCAACTCACAAAACTGATAAATACTTGAATAAACAGCTGATGGGGCTCTGTGTACCCAGAGCACATCCAGTATAATTTAACTTGAAATTTCCCTTCCTGAATCGACCAACTGAAACAAGTTCAGTACTGTTAAATTTTCTCATGGGACAAACAACTTGTCTAAATTCAGGCAAATTCACTTCTTTACTATATAAGGAGGAGAGTCAGGCCCAAAATGACTGCATGAAATTGTTTGGTACTCTGAAAACTTTCCTTAAGTCACTCAGCATGCCAATTTATTTGTCAGCAGTTATATATAATTCTTAACCCTTGGTACATTAAAACCAGCGTTGTGTGTGTATATAAAAGACTTCAGTTTTAATTTTACAGTTCAAAATCTCTACACAATGGCACAAAATCTGGAAATACTGTTTCCTGGTAACAAGGTGTAAATAAATCTAGAAATAATTCTAGTAGGAACACAAAGAAAAAAATTACTTCTGAAAAGGTCACCTAGAACAAAGGAAGTGAGGAAACATTCTCTATGAGCATTTTGAAAGACACAAATGGTGCTGATTACTTTATCCCCATACTCAGACTGTCTACGTGGGTTAAAACTAGCAATAATACCAGTTCTAATCTTAAAGGCCCATGGAGAGACATAAAACCAGACTGCTTAAGAAATCTGGTTGTAAAAGCACATCTGTGCAGCCAACACCATCACATGGCTGGAAAACAATCAGAATTCCAAAAAGAATCAAGTGAATAAAACCCACAGAAAATTCCTTCATTGTGAAAGGAAGATTTTCTTTGGAAGATTTCCTACACGCTTCCAAATCTCTTCAATACAATAATTTCATACTTGTGTGGAGCATGTCTCAAACATAATTTTCCAACAATGTTTCAGGGAAGATTTCCTCACAATGAGCTACTTCTCAATTAATATATCACTTATTTTCAGGTACAACTCCATGTGCTAGCTTATGTGCAATGCCATGGTACTCACCAGGAACTTATTATTATTTGCCTGGGGTACCAGTGTTAAAGCCCTGCCAATTCATTGGTAGCATAGCTGGCTTATATTTGATTTGCCTTTTTCACATGTATTTTGCAAACCACTTAAAACTGCTGGTTTAGATAAACTGTCAAGGGATTTGAGCAATCATTCAAAGCAATGACAAAATTAAGAATATTGAAAAAAAATTAAAAATATATTTACCTCATCTTTACTTTTTTGTCCACTTGTAGTTTTTTGGATTTTCCCATAAAGTTGGAAAGCTGCATGGAGAACGAAGGCACATACACCTACAGAGATTCCCCCAGTGAAAAATAATCAAACAAATCCAGTCACCATCTCCACAGTGGCATATTTGTCAATTTAGTTCGCATATTTGTCATTACTTGTTTTAGAAGCAAGTTTATTATAAAGAATGGTCATCATATCCCTCTCCAAGAAAACACCAAATAAAGTGCAATGATAAGGTTTTCAGCATCTGTACTTAACTATCTGAATTACAATGCAGGATGTGTCCCAGACCCAAGCTGCCACCACTGCTCACTCAGGATTTGACAGTGCCAAGTGGCTCCTGCAAAGTGACACCAGGAACCTGGGTGGTGAGTTTTGTTTGCCAGGACAAAGGGCCAGCGTTGGTGTTCAGGGGCCTGGGGCCCTGAGTGGGTGGCCACCTCCTGCGTCTATGATTTTTATTTATGTAACATTTCAAATTTCTAAACACATTATGTGCAAGTGGATCAAGACAATCCTTCAGTACCCAGGCTAAAATGTGGTGGTAAATGACATTAAACAAATTCAATCTGCCATGGAACCCTAATGACTACTTTTCCGAAGCCAAAATAGACAAATAATTAAATCAAGCACAAGTCTTTGAATGAGAATATTTATTATGAAGTATTACCAGAGATTACTAGGCATTTATCTTTAAAAATAATTTTAAAATCTCATTTTTAGGACAAGTAATATATCATAACTTATCGAGATTTTTTTGCAACCTAGAGACACTAAAGAAAGTGTTTAGTAAACACTGGATTTCAATTTGGTAACCTTTCTTTCTAGGAAAAAAATGACTTTTTCTTTTCTTCTCAGAAACTTTAACTGTGAAGGATTCAAAGTCAGATACTAAACTTAGTTTTAGTAAATATTCTCATATCCATATCTAGAAGAACAATATATTTAAGAAGAGAAAAGTTTTTTTAGAAATTCCTCTGCACTACCACCTACTCTATGTATTATTAGGCAGAGCATTATCAGCTCCTGAGGGTATTTTAGGAGATTTCCAATTTGGCCCTTCAGTACATCTGTCCTACCACCCCAACACTTTCAATCTGTGGAGGAGCCACAGACTATTCCTTTCATTGTGGAGAAAAATATAGGGCACATCCATAATTCCCCATCCAGGCTTCATGCTATTCCCTTCCAAGGTGGTTTGGCAAGCAGGGGAGATATTTCAAAGGAAAACATAGAGGGCCTCACTCAGCCGTATTAATGCTCCTTCACATTCCTCTTGCAATATTATCCTGCCCATAAGGCTTATTTAAGTACAAGAACATCTTTGGCAAGCAGGGCTTTCAAAACAGAGACCAGCGTGGAGAATCCAACAGCAGTACTTAGTTTTCACCTTCACACAATAGCCATATTACAGAAACAACTTGTACTTACATGGGAACACAAAATGATGGATAGGTTTAGATTTGAAATCAAATATAGCTTCCCCAGCAAATTTTAAAATTGAGAAAGTCTGCTGCTGTCACCTTGTCATTTTGCATAAAAATTAGAAGGAAAAAACTAAAACCCTACAGAAATAGCAAGCCAATATCCCACAGCAGCACCATAAAGGGTAACTCTAGACTAAAAAACCTATTTTATTAATTGGACACAATAGTGGGAAGCAAGGATTGTCCATTATATGGCTGACAAAAAACAACACACAGACACCCCTACCTTAACAGATGTCTTCTCTAAGCAACTTCATGCTATGAGTATTCTAACACAATGTTTTAATTGGAAGAACATGTTGGGTTTTAATCCAAAAGACATCCCCATTATGCTTAATTTAACATTCCTCTTCCAAACTGAAAACCAACAGGAAAGTTTGATCAGTTACAGGATGAGGCATCTTACACTTGAAGGGACAAAGAAAATTCTCAGAAGTGTGATTCTGAAAAAAGTGCTGAAAGCCAAATCTCTTCTTGCATTTAAGCAACAAAGAATTTGAAATCAAACTCATCAATGTAATTCCTAAAGCACAAGGAGAAAAGACAGCTAAGAGTTGCTCTGCTATAAGGACTGTTACTAGTTTATCAGATGGGATCAGTTGATCACAGAGAATTTTGAAAAATTATTTTAAGCTGGCTCTATTTTGATATGGGCTATAGTAAGAGTATGGAGAACATTTTTTTTAAGAGTCAAACCTTTGAATGTATTGCATGCTGCACCCATCCCAGCATGCGGATAAATGACAGATTTGCAACAAGTTTCTGAGCTGGAAGGTTTTTTTAAATTACTTCCAAGTTCAGAAAAGTGGATTGGGATTATGCTTAAGAAATACTAACTTTAAATGTAATATGAAATTAAGTTCTAATGAATTTGCTGTAGAGCAGACTTTTTATGCAATGCATGACAATTCTGTATCTAATTCTGCATTCTGCCATAAATCCCATCAAGCTTCAGCACACCCCTGTTTACCACCACTATTACTACTCACATCAATCACTCAATGTTTACTCTGAACATACACTGTCTTAGTCTGTGGGGGCACTGGAATACAGAAATTCCCAGGAATATATTGAGCATGTGAACCCACCTATTCCACACAATTAAATCCAATACAACAGCAGCAGTATAAACACACTACTTCTGAAATAGACTGATTTCACTTTTTTCTAATTTTCTGTAACTTTTGCAGACACAATCTTAAGATTCTTAGATTAGCTCCCTATCATTTCACATAACAGGCTATGAAATCTTAAAAATGTACCTGGTTCTGTCTCCATTTGGAAAAGAAATCACAGCAAAATCAAAATCTTTAAAATCATATTAGAATACATCTTTGTAGATAATTTTTTCTTTTACAACTAAAATTCCATTCAAGTCTGAGTTTGAACAGATATTCAGAAATATTTGTGAGAAAATAAAAATTCTACACTTCTATCTGTGATGAATTCTGCTTTCTTTTAATAATTGATATCAAGGTCCTCTGTCCAACTTACACACTCACCTGCTCTTTGAACCTACAGTGTTTTATAGACACGCACTACACACAAAATCTCTTCTTTAACTGATGAAAACGTGCTCATTTCATCAGCCATGGGAATGCTAAAGAAAAAAATGAAATCACGATGATAAAAAGCTTATTTAAGCTTCAAAAGGAAAGAATACTCAGGGATGCCCCATTTAACATGTAAGCAGTAACAGATACAGCTACCAAAGCATCACAGGAATTGATATTCTGTCAGCAGAGGGGCCAAACTGTAACTATCACCTGTACAGAGATTCAGACTGGCTTTCATTTGGTCGGTGCTATTTCCAATTCTGCCTTTTTTTTTTTTTTCTTAGAGAACTGCAAATGTCCAGCACCTCTAGGTCTGTGTCTTGTTCAACTCCAGCCTGCTGACACACTGATGAACAGCATCTGCCAATTCAAAGCAGCTCTGACCAAACTGACTTGATGCAATCTGGCAACCTTAATCATCTTAAGCTGTCCTCTGGAATACCTGTTCTGCATCTCAAAGTGCCTTTTCCACACAAGTAAAAATGGTTGGTGTAACTTTGTAGAAATTCATTGTTTTTTAACCCTGGACAAAATGCTCTACATCTGGATAGCATGGACAAATAGACAAAGCCCCCTTTTATTCTCCCAGGTTAACATTTCCTGGAAGAAGGGAGGGCATGATTTAGAGGAAGAGCTGAGGCCTGAACATATGGTTGCTGTAACCTGTGCAACATAAGCTGAGAGAAGGAGAGGGTAGCTCATCCAAGTTCTATTCTGGAATACATCTAAGACACACCCATAGGCACAGTATAGACAAACCAAAGTATCACACACATAACAGGCTTAAAGAAAAAAGCAGAAATAAAAGGCCTTTTGCTAATTTTCTTGCTAGCAGCAAGGGTGATGTCTGCCTTTGGAAAGGGAGTTGGAGCCCAGTGGCAATAGGAGAACAAATTAGCTGTATTGGTCTGGAAAGTTTATGATTAGCTTGGGAGGTCTGAAGCCTGCTGATCACTACAAAAACAACATTTCACTTTGATGCATGTCTATCGACTCTCACTATATTAAAATGTTTTCATTTCTAAATGTGGGTTTCAGCTGCTGTGTCTGGCCACCATGTGACATGAAAGTGAGGATCTTTATATAACATTTTTTTTTTTCTAATCAGTATTTCATATAAGAGAAGTTAGCAAACGCTGAATATTCTGTGTGCTTGTGTGTCTGCAGTGATTTAAGAGTTCAAACTGAGACAAAATACTCATTCCTGAAAAGACATACTGGGATAAAATGCACAGATTCACCATTAGAGCTAAAATATCTTACAGAAAATTGAGTGGACAATTCTCATATTTTAAAAATTAAGCCAGAGAACTGCATAAATCAAGATCTACACAGTAAAAGCGTATGAGCTACCAGGACATTGACCATATATCCTCTAGCAAACATTAGAAAGAATTCATTTGTGTGTTGGCAGAAGTACAGCCCCTTAAGCACTTGTGCAATAAAAACATCGGACATGACAATCAGACAGTATGAAACTATTCCTCACAGGGGCTTTAATACTTGTTATGAACTGCTCTATTAGACAAGTCCAATCTTTCTTTGCAGCTACCTATAGTATTTTTTCTGCCAGAGGCAAATAACTCTTTACAAAGTGCCTCTTCCACCTCTGACTTGAGGATTTGGGATTGGTTTCCCTAAATGAGGCTTGTCCTAAATTAGCTTTACAATAAGAAAGAGCTGCAGTTGTACAGAGAAGCAATTCTGTTAAGCCTCATGTTCTGTTGCTACACAGCATATAAAGCTCCCTCTGTCCTCTCTTCATTGTACCATATGAGAAGGCTAATGGGGATCTTGTGTTTATGGCAATGGTCAGGGACTCTGAAAAGTTAGGTTCTTATACCTAAGCACAAATGAAATGAGCTGTCTGTGTTCCTACATGGACAGCCATATACAAATCTAATTCAAAATCAAGTTTGGATTTTAAGACCGGCATTGAATGAAGACCAAATTTCACAATTTTTGAGATATTAGTGAATTTAGAGAATTAGAGAACTTTAGAGAAATCTAACATAGATAGAAAACTACTAGGCTGTGATAGTTTGATTTTAAAATGCAGTTCCAATCATCATTTCCAAAGTTACAGAGGGTTTACATTCAACATTCCTTCTGGTCAATCCCTAAATGAAGAGAGAAATGAGAAGCAGAAGTTCTTCAAGTGCCCAGATCCCCCACACACAATGACAGCTTCCTTCTTTCACAGTCTTTGTGCAGTTGTTGCCCAGGAAGTAACAGAAAAGCCTCCACAGGTCTTTACTACTCATGAGTCTGTTTTCTTATTAGAGAGCCATGCAAATGTCCTCGTGACTTTTGTGCAATATTCTTTCAGCTCATGGAGGCTGCTTATTTCTGCAAGAGTTTCTCCTGGCCCAACAGTTATTTGCAGGTAATTGCAATAATGACAGTTCAAAGATTTTCAGAACAATATGAAAAAATTATATATCACTTCTCTAGAAAATTATTAACTACTGCTTTACTAAAACAGTTTTGGTGATCCCCAGTTCTCTTAGGCAGGCACATTTTGAATCCTTGTATTAACAAAAGTTAATACAGATTAAAACATTTGATGCTGACAGTTTATATGTGCAGGATAATGTATATTGTTGAGAGCATGTGCTATACAAACCAAGAAAACTGAAGAGATTGATTTAAAATTCACATTACACAGCTTGAGATAAGCTTCTGCATGAACCATCTGTCAAGGACAGCTACCATGATTCTGTGATCAAATAGCTGGTGACACCAGGGAAATTTAGTATACATATGCAAGTAAGCTGGAAATTATTTCAGACTGCTGTCACTATGCAAACAAACCAAAATGAAAGTTAAACAGAATGTTCTTTGTAATAGCTGGAAAAAGGAAGGGGACATTTCAGACAGATGTCACTGAATGTCTATTGAATATGCTTCTAATACAGTATGAAAAATTATGCCGATGACTTTAATGGGCAATTAAGTGGTTGATGTGAATATATTAATAACTTTTTCTTTTTCTTGGTAGTCTGACATTTGTGTTAATTTCATGTCTTGTGTTCCACATTCTTTTAATCAACAAACAGAACAAAATCTGGCACTGACATCAAACTCTGATGAACTAGAGAGGCAAAACTAGGCAACCTTTCAACTGAAATCCACAGGATTACCCAGTATCACACAACACTGGGGCAGTTGTTGACTTAATGGAAGGAGCACAACACTGCACATTTAAGACACTTCACTTCATGCAGGATTAAATTCAGTTCACTTATCAAGCAGCAAAGAGCTCAGCCATGGAGAGACTTAGAACATTGTGGACAGTTTATCATCTGTTTAAATGTAAGAAATATACACTGATGACATTCATGCTGTCAGGCTGGCAGAGCAACTGGCTAACTCAGGCACAGGACTTTTGTTTGTTCTAACCCACACTGATTGGTCTACAACATACAAACTTTTTTATCAGCGTTTTCCTCACCATGTTTTCAAAACTTGGACTTTTCACCACATTGTTTCTAATCTGTGCACTAATACTTATAAAATATAGTCTCATACCAATCAGATTTCTACTTTTGGCTATACAGTTTTAACAGCTAACTATAATTTCATTCATTTGCCAGCACAAGTCAGGATTAGTACAGAAAATATAAGGGCAGGAGAGAACTTATAATAGCAATTAATGTCATAAATTCAGGCTGACATCTGATGTCACTATTGCTTATTTAAGTACAATATGAATGCAACGAATGTTAGATATTTTAAAATATTTTAATTGAACTCAAACATTGGAAAAGTTACTGTTTGTCTGAGCTGATCATGACCTAGTAAAAATTTTGCATTTTGATTGGGTGTGATCTAATCACCTTTCACTATTCCATCAAAAAACCCTCATGCTTTAGACTTGCCAAAGCCAGGCTAGCGTAAGATATTTTACAGACTATTCCCAATGTTGTTTTTGTATACAATCGGTAGCTGTCTACAGAGAGATAACTTTTTAACCAGTACTAGATAAAAATATGACCATGAAGGTATCCACTACCCATCCCCTGAGAGACCCTAAACAGTGAATAAAGGGTTTCCTAGAACTGTGGAAAGACAAGAAGGCAGCACAGTTGCATTGCAGGTTTGCAAATAAGAACATTCCAGATGAACCAAAGTGGGCACAAAAAAAGGCCATTAAAAACAGCAAAACAAAGGATTAGATTATTTTTGCACTATGTTCTTATTCCCTGTGCAAGTTTTTTTCTAGCTGTGTGGTCCCTTGGCTAAAATGAAAAACTTTCCTGGAGGACTTTTGACAGTGCAGTGATGAGGAGTAAGAAGAGGCCAGAGAACACCGACTGCAGCAGGGGTAACCCTTGTTAGGAACAAAAGCTCAGCCTCAGGAATGGAATGGAAGGAGCTGCTAATGAAAAGATGGGAGTCAAGTGGGAGGAGAAGGGCTCTGACTAATACTCATGATGAACTGAGAGGGAATACTGGAAGACAAGTGTGATGATGAAAAAAGGTGCAGGAACTAAATGGGTTAGAGACAGACTCTCACTGCTTAGTGTGAACTCACAGGTAAGTGCCTCTTCTCAGCATACTGTGAAATAGGAATGTAACATCCATTCAGTTGTTGAGCACTTTGTATCCAAGCAAAGGCATTAGGAGTAATACTTTTGAAGTGATTATCTCAGGATATATTGAGAGAGATCATATAAAATTATTCAGGTCATGATTTAAAATGCTTGCCAAATGGACAAAACAAAAAAATGGAAAATTAAAGAATGTGTTTAAGAATTACCCTTCACAAAACAATAAAAGTGCATACTTGCAAAACTCAACTGAACACTTTAAATTAGTTATTTAACAAGTAAGAATGTCGAATACAAAACCTGTGCACCAGGCTGTAACACCTTTGTCATCTAGAAACAAACATGGCCAGGTTGTCTCTACTGACAATTTTGAAAGAAGTTTTCTCTGTCTGTAAATGACATAAGTACTGTAACCATTATATTCTATTAACATTATAATCCTGAAAGGCTTTGATCTATAGTTTATCAGATAATTAAAAGTGATATTGCTTTTCCATTGTTTTCCTGAACTTTTATTCCATTCCGAACAGAATCTGTGGGTGGCAATAACATTTTCCCTGTGCAGTAAGACACAGACTGCACAGATGCAATGTCTACAGAAAAAGACATTCCTAAACATACATCAACTTTCATATATATGCCTTTCCTCTTTGGGGAGCAGAGGTGTGACAGTGATCAGAACCAGGACATGCACTTCTGACCCACAGAACCCTCAAGGGATTCCTTCACAACCCTCAAGGGATTGCTGCTGACATCAAAGATAAGGACAAGTAGAAAACTGGAGCTCACCCTGTGAGATTTGAGTTTCTTCAATTCACTAAACTAAAAGATCTGCTCGTGGAACATGGCATTGCTACAAAAGATTTCCAAAGTAAAACTTCATCTTCAATTTCACATTAAAGTTTCAATAATTAATATTTAATGCTTAGCAAATCCAAAGAGAAGCTGATTAAATCCATTCAGTCAAGAACCCACCTTGCCCTTGGGGAAATTTTCAAAAGCACCTGAAGTGCAAAAAACCCAGAGATCCTAGTGCAAGTCAGCACATCTGCTGTGTTCATCTTACCCAGCGCTTTGAGAAAATCTCCCCCATAAAGCAATAAAAATGTAAAAACATCTCTAAAAGCATCCTTTGCTCAAAAATGACTGTTCCCTGTATTCAGCATTAGATTTCTGATGTGCTTCTGAGAGTGCTACTCTTTGGAAAGTAAGCACCTCTTTATTTTGAGAATAAATAAAAAAAATTTAAATTACAAATGTAAACTACTTTTCCAGCAAGCAATTCAGCTCAGTATTTCAAAATCCCAACAAAACATTCATGAGAAAGTACTTGGAACACTTTTTTTAAGCAAGGCACCAGGTACTTCAGGACTCCAAACTCCCAGGTCGCTGAAGGTTTTCACCAGCACACTCATTGCTGTGCAAGGCAGAGATCTCCCAAGGGAGTGTTCAAGGGATCTGCTCTGAGTACAGAACATAATTTAGCTGTGACAAGCTAAACCAACAACTACTGGGTCAGGTCTGTGCTGGCAAGTGTCTTCCACCATTGTTCCAAAAGGAACATCTCCAAAAATCTCAGAGTTTTTACCCATGTTATGCCCAGAGCTATTACAGCTGGCATAGCACTGAAAAACAAATGCTCAATAGATAAAGAGAAGAGTTTGTGCAGGAAGTCTGCAACTGTGTTCAAAATGAACTCCTGATGACATTTTACATTTTGTATGTAATTGAATTCTTATTCTTTCTTTGTCCCTAAAAAAGACTTCCAAAGGAAAAAAAAAAAAACCAAACTGTCAAGAGTCCTCAACATAAAAAAGCATGCACTAAATGCTATAGGGTCAAAAGCTTGAAAAACCCAAATATTTTGGGATATCTTACATATTCTGTGTATCTTTCCTTAACAGCACTCTTAGAACTGAGGAGAACACAGGAGCCCATCTCCTCCTCCTCCTCTCGGTCTGCCAGCCCCTGGAGGCTCTGAGGCAGCCCTGCAAGCAGCCATGTAGATCAGTCTGCTGAAGTGCTCGAGCTGAGCTCTGTGCAGCTGTACCAGCCCTGGGATACACAGCCCTCCTGTGCCAGGAGTCAGGTTTCTCCACGCAAGGTTCACTGGCAACCGTGCCAAGGAATTAACCAGAGACTCAAATCACTGGGGGGTTCATATGATTCCAAAAAAGCCAATCTGAACACAGTAAATTGTAAACTACTAACTAAGCCTTCTAAAACCTTATTATAGAAATTAATTACTCCTGAGTAGAAGGCTGGCATGCTAAAATGTTTTCAGAACCATAATATTCTCTAGATGACAGCCCTAGGCACAGCTGCTGAAATAATTGTCCACCACGTGAAAACTGAGGTTTACTGGTAAAAACTTCCACAAAAGATTTTCATAAATCAGTGCACCCACTCAACACAAACATCACAGAGCAACATCCAAAGATTCCTGCTTACAGTTTTTCACTGAGCACTGCTGCCTTACAGCCAAAGATGGTACATTTTGCAATTTTTTCTATGCAGTTACTTCTAAAGAAATGCCTACATGATACTTTGCAGCAGATGCAACTCCCTCTGTCCTCCTTCAAACTCACCAGATGCCAAATTTCCCTGTACAGAGCAAGGGTGAAAGGTGTAAAATTTAACAGTGGGACCACATGCCTTTTGAGACAAAGTACCAGGCACACTCAGGATCAGCATCATGCGGTTACAAAGCTTCTGCATGGCAAGGAGCATGAGCCAAAACCCCTTGGATCCGCCTGCCAAAAAGCATGGCAAAGGATTACTTCAAAGCAAGCTGGAAGTAGATTATTTGAGCGCCTGAGGCTTTTGGCTGAAAATTTTTGACTGGATGTCATATGCATACCCCAGTCTTAGAGGTAAAATTTTAACTATTATCTTAGAAGAGGCTAAAACAAAAAAAAGGAAAAAAATAAAGTAAAAACACAGGAAAGAAAGCTTCTGAATTAAATCTCTCTGCAGAGACACCACATCACCTTCTGGATTGGGACATGGAAACAAACTCAATAGTCACTGCATCAAAATCACAGTGTAAGTCTATGCTTAGTGTAAGAAAAATAATTCAACAAATGTGCATGCATAACTGACTGCTGACTTTCATACCATCCATTAAGTTCTGAAGGTTTTTAGAGCAGAAGGTTATTTTGAAGTTTACCACTCTTATAGTACTGTCAGTTCTCCCACTTTTTGCACCTCCAAATGTTTGTAGAAAATGTCATTGTAACCAAGCGTGTCATCCTGTGGGTTCCACCACACCAGCAATGACCAACAGGCAAAAGACCCAACAGTGCTTCTGAACCCAGGCTCATTTCAACAAACAGACTGATCACAGGCTTCCTGGTTTTTCATCAAAAGCATTAGGAATAATGCAGCATAAATCTTAAATATGCCAGTCCAAGAGAAAAGGCTGCAGTTATTAAATCTGATTTACTGAAAAGCTCAGAAGTCAGAATATTAGGACAGAAGACATTTACAAAGACCAAATAGCTACACTGACATCAAATTACTCAGCTACTGGGCCAAAACTATCAAGATAAATTATATTGTGCTAAAAATATTATCAGAAATACAACCCAAAATAGCAATTTAAAAAAGCTCCAAGGAAAGAGAGGCTTAAAATGAAAAAGAGTGGTTTACACATTCTAGCCTCAGACAAGTAAAAAAACCCCTACAGACGTAATTTTATCTGCTCTACTTGTTTTGCAGCACAAGTACATGACACAAAGTACTTAGAAAAAAACAACTGGGTCTATCAGAACACTGAAACCTGATGCAGCTTTTGCAGGTACATTTGCAAAATTCACTGGTTTAGATTAATCTCTAGCAGTATTCCATTGGGAGTATGTGAAGAGATTAAAAATCTACCTATGTTTTTTTACTTACACCTCTAACACTCCACAAATACATAGAAGCACAATCTAAGAATTTGTAAAACAGGATTTATTCTTTGCTGTACCCAGAATTAATGTGTTCCACTATTAAATCCCAAAACTTACATTTATGCATTTCCCTGAACTTCCCAAGTCCCCAAGTCAAACACATATGAAAAAGAGAAACCTTGTGATTTCAGCACATATCTTTGTTCTCACAAGCCTTAGCACCAACCTAGTTATTCCCTAAAGGAATATTTATTTCCTAAAGGAAAAATTCACTCAGAAACAGCAGCAAAGAGCAATTAAACAGTATCAAAACATTCAGTCAATTTGGGCTTGTTATTTGTTAGTTACAACTTTATGTTACAGCAGGAATAAAAAACTTGACAGTTTGGCATCTGAAAAGAATTCAGTTACATAATACCTGATACTGTGTACAGCAGATGTTCTCAAACTAGAGCCCACTGCCCTCATGAGACCAGTAAAGACCTTCTAGGGCTTTGCAAAGTCCCTTGATTTGGCTTGTAAACTTGTGCAGTTACTTAAATGGGCTTGTTAGAGGGGAAAGGGTCTCCAGAAAGTCTTCAAAGATTAAGAAAAGATCATCTGGTTTCACAGTATGTGCACAAGCACAAACTGATGATTTAAAATGCTCATATGAGTTAAGATCTGAACAATATTTATTTTTATCATGCCATGGCAACAGAGAAAATTTGGGTATGGAAACATCTCTTGCATCCCTGTCTGGGGAGTTATTTGAGCAACCTGTGTTCCTTCCTCACCTGCCCAGAGCCTCCTTGTGGCCCTGCCTGTGCTCCTTCTTTATTCCTAGAGAGCAGCAGACAGCCAGGAGCTGCAGGAATCAAGCAGCTTTCCTTGTCCTGCCATGGCTTTTGGCCTTCCCCTCGCAGGCAGAGTCAGGGTTTCCCTGTCACACACACAGTCAGAGCAATCATGTGACACTTTCAAAGGCAGCAGACAGAGGTGAGCTCCCACAACTGGGAAGGCTGAGGGCTGACGGGCGTGCAAGGCTTCGGTGCAGAAAAGATACAAAGCCTGGGTTGGACTGCAAATGAACACACTGATTACTTCATCTCACTGTCACAGGATATGCTGATCACTACACACCTGCGAGATCTCTCTCAAAGGCTCCAGTTCAGAAACAGATTTGCTTTATAGTTTATATGAATTCTCTTTTTGCTGGAAAACAGTCACAGCATTGCTTTGTTTACCCAAATACAGATTTCTGCTTGGAAACCACTAAAAAGCCAGAGAAAATGTTACATTCAGAAGTAAGATCACTCAAGGAAATTGCTAGTTTGCAGATAGCCTGTAAAAATACAGAGCCAAAAGCCCCATGTGAGTAATTGGCAGATTTTGGAATGATGCTGTTCAAGACTTGATAAACTACTGCCACCACAGCTCTCTGTGTTAGGTTGGCTGCAATTATTTCCCATTGAAATAAACAAAAAAATGTGTCACATGCTGTACTTCCTACTTCAGTGCAACAGCAGTGGACACTATTCCTGTGTCATTAACTATTTTTTCATCTACTGTAACTTTTTCCGCTATTAAATATGTGTTTCTGATTGTATCCATGTGAGATACATTAGTAAAGCATTTTCATTAGTATATCTGGCTTGGAAATGCTTTCTAGTGTTACAAGACTCAGTCAGTCAGTAAAGCTTCAATTCATCAAAGCACTTAAGCCTGCACCTAACTCCAAGTATGCACCTAATCCCATTGACTTTAATGGGACTGCTTACTTGCTTAGTTAGGCATGCATTTAAAAACCAAGGTCCATGTAAGCATAATTGTGCTCTTTGGCCTGGTCCCAAGCCCTTAAAAAAGGGAAAAAACAGGATGGAGAACAAATGTTCAGCAGAGCTGTAAGCAGGCACAGCAGCTTTCTAGGAAATATGCACAACATAACAAATAATTTAACTATCCTTACAGAAAGTCCCAACAATCAGAGTTAGCTTTAGCTGGCAATCCAGCTATTGAATTCTACCAAGATATTTTCAAACCTAAATTGAGCACTTTTAGGAATATTCATTCAATAAAGTTGTTAGAAATCATAAGTAAAAGAAAACTGTAAGCATTTTGTGTGTTAATGCTGTTTCTCATTTTTCTAGTTACTAAGGAATACAATTCTCCAATGCTGCTAAGCACTGACACCTCCCTCAATTGTTATTGGGTTGAACCTCATATTAAATAGTTTTAGAACAATGTATACAAAGTCTAAATTTGGAATATAATTTCAACAAGGTGCACTGCTGTAATCAAGAATTCAGTCCTGCAGCTTAAACTTCTACAGCATGTTAGACACAGAAAAACTTGAGGGCTGAACACAATGCAAATGGTGAAACTGAGGACTTCCAACTTCCTCCCCTTTGCATGACAGATGTTCAAAAGAGAGCAAAGGCAGCTGTAAGCCTCTAGAACATGAAGTGGCAATGGTTTCATTCAGATTATTAAGATGATTTAAACACACTTGAGAAGTGAGATTTTTCCAAGACTGATGAGTCCTCCTCATCCTTCCTAATAATCAGGGTAGATAAAGATAATAAGGTTCTGACAAAAAAAAAAAAACCAAAAGCTTTCTATTGCATAAAACCAGGATAATTATTTCTCTCTCAGAATGGCACTCAGACATGATAGTTCAAATGGCCAAAAAACTGATTTTTAGATAAGATTTTTATGTAGTTTTATAAAATGGTTACCATAAAGTTTAACATTAGAAGAACAACTAGACTGAACACATTTTCTGAGGGATCAAATTTCAGTTATACTTTACTCAGCAAAGCTGCCTTGCAGGAGAAAACAAATAAGATGAACCCATTTTTTAACAATGACTCATAGTGCAAAATAAGCCTGAAGCTTCTCTTAAGTACTGTTTTCACTAATATAACTACAAAAACACAAGACTTTAAACTCCTAATACATTAGTTTCACAGAAAATACATCATAGTTTGCTGTAATGCCTCCTGAAAAGCAAAGAAATATCCAGTGCTTTAAGTATCTGGTACAACTGAAAGGTTAGGCAAAAGCAATTGGAAGCACACATTTTAAAAAGTCCTGCACAAGTGTTTTACAGTCCAGCAAGATGCAGTTAGTTAACACTGCTATTTATAATCTCATTTTGGACTGGTTTAATTGGTTCTATCCCCTATCTGGTCCCCAGCAGCACAAACAGTAGCAGTAAAGCATCCATGATATATATCACAATGTACAAGTACTACTTGCAAAACAGTAACTTTTTTTTTTTAAAGTCTTCCTCTCCTAGAAAATAGAAATTTAAGCTTTATAAATGTACCAGATGGGGAAAACAAACCTACAAAAGCAATTCCAAGCTCCAGCCTAGCCTCAGTAGCTGTACAAATTCATTAGTGTCCATAACAGAGGTGAATGACCTTGGAGCAGTGTAGGAGCCCCCTGCAAACATTCCAGAGTTCAGAAGTCATGTCCATCACACTGGGACTTTGTGTTGGCAAAGGGACTTAACAAACTTCAGGCACGTAAGATAAACTGCATCTGCCACATGCAGCCAACTCTAAACAAACAAGTCTTGCAGTAATAAAATTTATTTGTTTTAATAAAATTCTATAGGCTGTAAAACAATATCCTCATGCAGGTAGGATTTCCACAGGTCAAAGACTTTTCAGTCATGCTCCATTTCTTGACATGTGAGTATAAACTGCAACAATCCCTTTAAAATGAGTCCTTGCCATGGTAGGAGATATATATACACAATTATTTTCTAGTCTTACAGAGTACAGATATTTTAGGATGCTTCCATGCAGGTCACCATGCCAACTTAAGGGTCTAAATGCCAGCTATTCAGACACTCATACAGTTTCAGTGCTTAGGTACTTCCTCCATTCAGCACAACAACGAGATGACACTTCAATGGTTGGGCAAGGCCACCTGAATAAATCTTAACAGTTGTTTCCTCCCTCTCAGCAGACATTGAAATTAATATTTTGATATTAAAACCCCAAATTTAGGGACCAATTTGCCTGTGTTCACATTTCATTTAAATTGGCTTAAGTGAATGCATATTCTTTCATACCTCTTGATATTTCACATTCAGTCCTTCTACTATTTTACTATATAAAACTTTTTTGACATGCACTGCTTATGAGAATTTTAAATCATTAAATAACTGCATGAATGTGAGGATTTCTATTTTTAAAAATGTGGGAAAGGTTAACCAAGTTCTTCTTCAACTTTGGTCACATACACAAGCGTAACAAAATGAGATTGGTCTATCAACACAAACCCCAAAGAGATCTTCTGCAATGGCTGAAGTAAATTCAGATATAGTGGTCTTTGCATTTTAAGTACTGAAAATTATGGAAACCCAAACCCATATATCTACTTCACATAAAGCACTACCTCTATGTGTGCATGGTACATCTGGCTTTAATCCCCTGAAGAAAAATATTCAGTAAGACAAAGATGTAGAACTTTTACCTCAAGAAGATTCAAGTGCTGATCAAAATACCTTAATGTAGTCTCTAAAATACAGAAATATATCTAAGCAATGTAGAATCACTGAAATCAAATGGCACCAGAAGCAAGGGGGGTGAGGCACACCCAAAAACCTAAACTGAATCACATCCTTTTTGAAGTCATGTAATACATACTAGCTAGTAATGCTCAGAAAAAATTCATGCCTGTTTATTGCACTGAATTTCAAGGCACAAATAAAATTTATTAGTTTTTACAGAATTACTGGTAGCTCCAGGAAACTCAATGTTTCCCCCTAAAATAATGTTCTCTTCAGCAGAGAGACATCCATCACTATAAAAATTTGCCTGCTCCCAAAGAACATACCAAAAAGGAAACAATTCACCATTAAATGCATCCCAAAAAGAAAAAGAAAAAAAGTAAAGAAACCAATCAAAACAAGATGCTTTTCCAGTATTATCTATGTGTTGCCCAGAGTATTCTCAATGAAGTGACAATTTCCTCAGCAACAACAGAAAAGGTGTCCTGAATCCCAATGGACCAGATGAAGAAATCAGAGGTCCAAGATATATTTCTGTTGTTCTTCCTAAGGTCACTGTCTCAAGCTCCAGCACAACAGTTAATGGAACTAATTAATTCTAGCCTAAAATAGCTTTCAGCTATTTTAGCAATGAGATTGCTAAAAATGGATCAATTTGCTGCAGAATTTGTTGAGATGCAGGCCTGGCTTTTCTTCTAATAAGTATGTTTACTCAATTTTCCCCCTAGCAGCTACCTCTGTTCCTCAAGGGACAGTGTCACTGCCTCTTGTTCATACTGTTTTGGATCATGAAAGTTCACAGAAAAATTAGGAGCTACTCTAAAAAGATTACCTTTTTCCAAAAGGTTGATTTCTTTTAGGAAACTTAATTTTTTAGTGTGAGTAAAATCAATATTTAAGCTACAGCTAGTTACTGAAATGAGGAACAGAACTACAGTAATTGTAAAACCCTTCACCCACAGCAAATGGAATGCAAACCTATTATCTTGAGCCTCAGCAATTCCAGGCTGCATTATTTCCTACTTGACATGAACAAGCTTCATAGTCACAGGTGGTTACTGTTTTCTGGGGAATCTGCAATAATGTAGTGTCACATCCAGCCCCTAAGCACATTCTAACCTGAGCAAACAACAGTTAATTTTAAACCATGTTTTCTTCAAGAAATTCGCTGTACTGCACATACTGCACAGGTGTGTGAAACCAACATTTCCAACATTCTACCCAAGCTGTGTAAGACTCCAAAGTCCCCATTATCTCCTCCACAGAATGCTCTTCCTTACCTGTGTGACTCCAGCTCCATGACAGAACTGTCTAGATTTGGTTCTGCTCTGAATATCATCAACAAAAACACCAAGTAAGTTACAACTAAAGAATTCCAATTCTTCTTTTCATTGCACTTCCCACTCTAAGTAACTGGGTCAAACTGTGTGTGCTAAAGGGTACAAATCAGTCACACAGATATGGTGGGAAACAGCCTTCTAGGAAAACAAGACTACATTCATTTATTGGAATCTTATGTCAAGATGATGTTGAAGAAGCAGCATCTCCTTTGCAAGAACATGCATTTAACATCACTGCAGGAACTTAGTCCCCTTCAAAAATGTTCTGCTAAGCAATTCTTCCAGTTCGCATTGTGTAAGATATCACCAAGGCACACTTGAAACATCTACAGAAATACATTACACTCATGTGCAAAGGCTCACACCCCTCTACAGCTTGGGGTACAGGGAATTAACACAGGAAGGGAAGGGAAGGGAAGGGAAGGGAAGGGAAGGGAAGGGAAGGGAAGGGAAGGGAAGGGAAGGGAAGGGAAGGGAAGGGAAGGGAAGGGAAGGGAAGGGAAGGGAAGGGAAGGGAAGGGAAGGGAAGGGAAGGGAAGGGAAGGGAAGGGAAGGGAAGGGAAGGGAAGGGAAGGGAAGGGAAGGGAAGGGAAGGGAAGGGAAGTGCCTCTGTCACAGAAATGTTTGGGACTAGAGGACTGCTTTTTCTCACAACTAGTTTCTTAAGGTGCTCACTAGAATTCTGCAGATATTTTTCATATTTACACAGGAACCAAACTGATCTGCACGTTCCCACCTCTGACACTACAGTTCTTTGTGTGTTCATGACCCTGATAAGAATAAGCCAGACTACATATAAATAGCATCATCAACAGTGCAATATCAGTAACTAACAAGTCTGACATTTCTGATTTCTGCAAGGTCAACAGAGCATTTACTACAATTATAGGCACAGTTCTACTGTGGAAAGAAAAAGGCAATACCTGTAAAAAACATTTTGTATTTTATAGAAGAAAACACATTTTTGTTTCAAATTTATCTTTCCCTGTTATGAGATACATATATATGTATGTTTCTGATTTCCACTTCACAGGATTTGTAAAAATTACACACAAGGCAAACTACACTAAAACACTGCCAGTGAACTACTAGGATTGCTTGACTCTGGACACAACAACTTTAACCTTGGCCACATTTTCAATTTCAGGTTCTGCTAAAAGTTCAATTTCACCAAGTTTGAACAAGCTCATTTTGATCTAGCTGTACACCATTTTTCAATCTCTAATCTTATTAAATTTCACAGACTGAGGTGGTAGTAGATGGCATCCAGGATTATTTTTTTTCTGAACTTTTGTAAAAAGCTCAAAACCCTAATGTGAAAGCTTAAGCACTGTGAAATTTAAACTGAAGTGAAACTAAATTATATCTAAATTGTAAACATGAGCTGCTGCACAAAAATTCAAACTTTGGTCTCAGCAAAGGGTTAAGACTCAGATTCTTGCTTTTCCTTAGAATATTCTCCCACCTTTGTTTAGCTGAAAGGCAAAACACAACTTCCTGCAGACAAGTATGGTCAAAATATACATAAATTACACAAACCCAGATTGTTACAGAAACACAACACTGCTGTTAATTTGGCCTTAAGTACTTTTCACTAGCATTAGGACACACAAATCACATTAATCCTATGAAACAAAGATTTGCTACGTAATTCTCATCTTAAGGTGGAGAATCTGGACATTAGAAACACATTTGGAACAAAGATGTATCACATGGAAGAGATGAGAACCAGTTGCCAGCAAGACACCCAAGAGAGGGAGGGAAGTCCCAAAACTACTGGGCTCCACTTTGGTTAAAAAAACTGGTTCTTAACAGGGCTACAGCATCCAGAAAAAAGCTTCTGGGTGCAGTTTGCACACTCAGCAGACACTCAGTTCCCTTGCACAAGTTAGACTAACAACAACCAGAGTGTAAATGAAATATCCAAGGTCCCACAGTTGGTTGGAATAGGGATCTGCATCCACAGCAGCTCTCTGAAGCAAGCAGCAGCCACTCAGCCCAGCCCATGGACTTGGTCTCCACGAGACAGTCACACAGTGGCACCTGCCTATCCCAAGAGTTACAGCTTTCACAGTTTTGGTCTAACACAGTGAGTCAATACTTCCAGCATATTTCAAAACAGAGCAGCTCCTCAACTATTTGCTCTGGGTCATCTATATCTGTGTGTGCAAGTGCTGCATAAAAAGAAAAATAGATACTACGCACAACTACAGCCTCTATGGACCTTCTTCCCAAGGATTTATTTATTCATGTGACAAGTTTGCCTATCCCAGTCTACCAAAATTGTAATCTTTGCTTTAAAAGAAGTGCCTAAAAACATACTGGACCCTTTCCAGGCTCTAAAGTAATATTATAATGTAGTTAAATGAAAACAAAGCCTAAATACTTAATTTCCTGTAGATTTCCAAGATTGCTGTTTCAGTTTCCTGACTAAATAATAGGTATTTTGGAATATTCTGTTACAGTTATTAGCATTTTCAATTTGCTCCTAGAAGTCATCAAAACAAAATTAAGCATTAACTTACTCTTTGGCTCCTTAGTAAACATCAGCTTAGGTCAGACAACATTTTGCTGCACTGTCCTCGCTTTCTAAAAATTCCTCTGTTTTCACTAAGACTTCTGGGTTACTGGCATCTGGTAGTTTATTAGAATTAACAAAGTCAAAGCCTTAGTGCCTAAATTCTGAAGTTCCTGAAATTATTGAATTGTAATAAATTTTTCATTTAATCAGTGATTTATCTGTTTTAGCAATAATTAAAATACTACCAATACTCACCTGTCATCACGTATAAGAGTATCGTAAAAAAAAAAAAAAAAAAGATGAAAAAACCTTTAGCTGTAAAAGCTGTAAATACACTTAAATATACTTCCATACTGTATTTCTAAGAACTGACTTTTAGATGAGGCCTGAAATATCACTAGTCAACACAGCTACCACTGCTAGCACAAGGGAGTACAATTGCAAACAAAGAAAAAACCCTGCTCTCCAGACCACAGATATCACAGGAAGCAGCATGGATTGAAAGTGACAGAGAAAGTACCAAAACAAATCAAATTAAAATGAATACTAATTCCATTTATTGTTTCAATTATTGTTTTAGCACTCACCTCATAAATCCTCCCACATGAAAGCCTTTATTTTTCCTCACAACTGTTCATAAATAGCCCCTCATCTACTTCATGATCCCACCTGCCATGAGAATTTGCTAATAAGCTGTCTCTACCATACATATGTCTTTTCTTTAATGTATAGTAAATTAAAGTTTTACTGCACATTCCAACTCTACTGCAGGTTAAATTCTAGTAACTGACACCATGCAAGCAAGCAGAGAGAAAGTACACAACCAAAGGAGAATTCTCATGAAATATGTGATATACAAGCTTGCTCTAATGCTGTACAATTCTTTTTTATTCTCCTTGCTCTTCTTATGTTTATGATGATAAAATAATTTGTGACTGTTTACAGTGACAGTCTTCTAGTATGAACATTAGCAGACAACAATAAATTCAAGAACAGCTTCTTCATTTTTATTTTTGTGCACGACATAACACACCACCCCCCACAGTGAGTGAGTTCCCCTTCCCAGAATTTTTCTGGGACAATGGTACAAAGCTGATGCTGCCCATTCAGAGCCTCTACTGCCACAGAACACAGGGTCAGGGAGCCAAATTCAGATGCTCCAATGTCAACACCTGTCTGAGGGGGTCTGCTGACAATCTCTACTGTCAGGCAGCTGACCAAGGATCTTTTTAAGCATTCTGCAGAGAGGAATCTAAAAGCCCTTTTTGGGAGAACCAAGCTAACCAGCACAATGAGATGCTGAAAGTCAAATGGCTTGAACATTTCCAGGACGAGAAACATAATTCAGCCACTTAACAGCAAAAGGTATCATTTATACTGCAGGAGTAATTGTGAAGTTTTCAGCCCTCTTCTAAATAGGAGAACAAGAATGAATATTTATGCAGCCAGTCCCCTTCTTAATAGCTTTCTCCCCACTGCTGGCTCGTCCAGGTGTTGAACAGATCCCTTCAATGTGAGCTGCAGAATGTTACTTCTGCTGCACCCCTCTTTGTTTCTTTACAATAAAATCTAAATTACTTTGTTTCCTTCTACTATTTAACCTCAGAAGAGGGGTCCTGCACTAGCTACATGACTTTTTACAACTGCTTTCCCAAACTTTCATTGAAATCAAATGTATTTCAACTGGTTGAAATTTCTTGGTTGTTTTCTTTTTTTCTTTGAACTGCTGTAATCTAACACAAAACAGGTTTGGTTCTACTGGTTACCTAAAAGGCATAAACTACATCTTAGTAATTTCTGCATAAGAGACATGAGACATCAAACCCTTCACCTCCACCATGATACAGAGTTCACAGCTCTCTGTTGGTTTCCTCATTTGTGAATGCAGGATAGTGCTGCAATCTATCTTCCTATGGGCAACCATAGCTGGTTTTGTTCGAGTGCATCCATGAATATTTGGCAAGGGATTGAGAAAAAGGAATAGCTAAGATCACATTTATTTTCTGTTTTTATCCAAACTCCTTTTTTCTTGTCTGCACTTAATTTCTCCATCACAGAAAGCCAGTATTTCAGGGAAAAAAACAGTGGTCATGAGTTCAGGGTTTTTTATGAACAAGCACGTGAAGGGATTGGTGTGTCACTAAATGTGTCTTCATGAACACTCCCAGCCTCCTTTTATACACTATCCCACAGGACTTTATCTTGTTTCTTTAAAACTAAGCTGGAGTGATCATTTGATTATTCCAACCTAGGGAATAATTAATTATTTATAAACCCCTGACTTCACTTTCAACCTGATATACATCAAACTGTTTAATCAGAAAAAACCAAGGCCTAACAACATGCAATATTTTATTTTCTACTTCACTGTATACCCAGCATTCTTGAAAACTTCAGATTTTTTTTCAGCTTTACTTTGGATTTATCATTGTCAACATCATTTTAAAACTAGTTCAAAGAGAAGCATAACTCAAGGATAATAAAATTCCCTAATTGTGTCACTTAATCATTAGAGATAACAGCATTTGCTTTCAGAACAACTTCTCTAGTGATACAATTAAGCTCAAATCTGGGATGTATTTTCTACTGTCAGCCAATCTAGGAAGACAAAGGCATACTGCAGATAAGGATTATATTCTACCTTTTTATAAAGACAAACCACATCTGAAAAATTATTTTTAAAATTGCAGAAATAAGAACAAAATAAAGGTCCACAACACTCTATTACTTTGCTGTATCTCAAGCTGCTTCTGATAGGCAGGTTAGACATTTCTGACCACATCAGACAGGAGAGCACAGTGTGGAGCACAGAGGGAGCCAGAATCTGGACTGGCCATTGCTGCACTTCAGCACCTACTTTTGCTTCAAAGCAAAACAAACCTTTTCCAAGCATTGTGCTATGTATGTAACACACATAAAAGCAGCTAAAAACCTTTTAGAATGAAGGTATTTTGTAATACCATTTTGGTTGGTTTGGTGGGGTTTTTTTTCAAATGTTAAATGCCATTGTAAATAACATCTGATCCTGATAAGGTCTGTTTTCCTGGGTCATTTATAGCAGAACTATAGATTCAGACAGCAGCTCCATGGAAGAGTGAGGAGCTCCATCCTTTACACTGTGAAGTCTTTTCCAGAACAAGAGGCAGCTGGACAATAGGAAAAGAACAAATATGCAGATCCAGTGCTTAGTCATTTTGTCTGAACTTGAATATTTGCTACTCACAACCACCTACCACCAGATTTCACACCAGTTCAAAGGCAAACTTAAAACAATAATGTCATCTATAGTTCTCTTACCTGGACATTAGCACACACCAGCACAGTTCCAAATAGGAGCTCCTTGCCTCATCCTGCTTTTCTGATGGAGATTTAGCATGGTTGGCTATGCTTCCTAGAGCTGACACAAGTTACCTCTCTAGAAAGTTTGCAAGGTTTTCAATAGCTGATGCATTCTTTTTGTTTTAGGCAAGTAAAATCTCTATTACCAATCATTTTGCTACTTAAATTACAGTGTGTAACTTAACTTACACAGTTCGTCTTAAAACTGTGTAGATATTTTTCTACAAACGTCAGCAGTTAGCTGGAAGACGAAAACAAACTACATTGCAAGAGAAAATATAATATAAATATCAGGAGACAAAATAACTGTTTCACGCACCTTTGAGAGGTATCTACAGTTCCCAGCCAAACAGAATTTTGGGTGAAATGCTGAATGATCCTTTGTAAAGCGCGCCCTCGCGTGGTAACTAACAGCTCTGCCAAAGCAATTTTTTTCACAGCTCCCAGGTGACGTTTGTGTCTCCAAAACCACCTCGAGTCGGTGCGTACACATGCCCAGGTACTGGGACGGCTTCTCCGAGTGGGAGTGTCCCAGACACATGCAACAACACATGCGACATTCTGCTCTAGAGGCACTTTCTCAATCTATGGGCAAGGTCAGAATTATTAAGAAAATTCTTTTCTCATCGCTTGTTTATTAAAGTCTCCTCCATATTCTCTCTGCATTTTTCTTCTAAGATTAAAAGTTACTGAGTAGCAGCAACCCACTGTCTCCAGAAGAAATGTAAGGATACACACAATTCACACAAAAGAAGGAAAAAATCTTGAAGGAAGAAAACAGACAATTCTGACTAAATAGCAAATTGAAGGAAGTCCCATTGGCAGTCACTCTTTAATAGCACTGTCAAAATGTAGGGTTAGAAGAGGAGTAGCAAATATATTTACAAAAACAACATCTACTCAATAATACTGAAACATATTCCAAGTGTGTGTATTAGGAATAACCAGCTGTAGCCCCAAATAAAAACTATAAAAAACCAGAAGTGGAACTCAATGGGACTGTCAAGGAAAACATTTGTTCACTTTAAAAAATCCATCAGTAATAATATTATTCAAGTGTGCAGAAAACCAAACTTACAGAGAAATAATGCAACTGATTTTCAATATCATTGTTCTACTTCTTTCTTCTACATAGGTAGAATATCACCCCATTCTTCCTGCCTTGTCTTGTTTTATTTTAAAAGTATTTAATTAATTTAAGAAGTTTTAATTTCATTAGGATTCAGGAAATACATAATCATTTCAATGAAAAGTGAGTTTTTGCAGCACTTGGGTTAGTATATGTGCCAGTTATGACAGTGTCACAGACAGACAATATGTTCTTATAATTAAACACTCTACTGTGTTGGGCTTTTTCACTTCAAGTTTTTTTAAGGACTATTTCATCTCATATATCATAGTCTTTACTATACTTCTGAATAATCTTTATTATTTCAGCATTTTCCATCTTCTTTTTCCTCTTAAGGTAAGATGAAAATACTAACCAAAACCAATGGTCCTGGGAACAAAACAGACAATGGTTTGTAACACAGGGATATTATTGTTCTGGTAATGTGAAAGAATGTCCAACAGAGGGTGATAGAGACCATATGTTTGTAAGACACAACTCAATTATCAGTTTTCCGAGTCATGGATCAGAAATGCAGTTAAAACAAGTTTCTGGCCCTTTCTGAATTAGACTGAGATCAAGGAAAGCTTTAAAGCACAACCAACTTCACCCAGATCTATCCTGCCCAAAGGAAATTCAAAGCTATGGCTTTGCTTGCACTAAGAAACACAGAACAGAAACAAACATGGCATTGTCCAGATGTGCACACGTAAGAGGAATTGGGACATGCAGAGGACAAGGCTGTATTCATCAGTGATTTCCCCTGGCAAACCAACTATTTAAACTGAACTTGACCTTTCACTATTTGAGTTCATGAGTCACATCTGAGCCACTTCTGCAGCTTCTGCCAACACATATAGGAAACATCAGCCAAGCGTCAAATGCCCCTCGCTAGGAATTTATTTCTTTCACTAACCTCACTTGAAAGATTACAATTTTTTTCTAAACACTGTAACATTTTGTTTAAAACTGCTACCCTCATGCAAAGAGTGCATTTATTCATTGCAAATGGAATCTACACAGCAGATGGCAAAAAGTAACACAGCAGCTCTTTCTGAACCCATGAAATGTAACTACTCAATTGTTTTCTAAGAGAACATCACTGCTGAGTAAAAGGAGAGCCAGTAAGACCAGAGGCAAACATGGCCCAATCAGAAAAGTCTGACTACAAGCATCTATAAAGCAATCCAAAGAAACCATTCTGTTGCAGACTCTGAAAAATATCTTCACTCTAAAACTGAATTTAAAAAGACATTGTATTTCTTTCTTATTTAAGCTATCAGTTTTTTTGCTCTGGTTCTTTCAAAGAACCTCTTCTGCAGAAAGTAAAATATGTTGAAAAAGATCATCGGCACACACCTTAATTGGGGCTAAAATCCTAAATCCATCCCTTCAGCACTCCTTAGTTTGTTCTCGGTAAACACAAAAGTTATTAAGAAATCCCCCAACCTGCAATAATAAAATCGAATGTTTTTCACATCTACTTTAATACAAATAAAATTTAAGAAAAAGAAGCAAGTTTAGGGCAGCATTGCCCAGGTTGGGGCAGCTGAGGCAGCGCGCCTTACCTTGCACTGCCCTGCCACGCAGATGGCCGTCCCGTTGGGCTCGCAGGGGGTGCCGTCGATCACGGTCTCCGCCTGGCGCACGTAGAAGCGGTAGCCGATGGCCCGGCAGTTCAGCTCACACTTCTGACTGCCCTTCACTGTGGACACAACGCAAAGGCCTCGTTACAAAGAGCACAGCGGGAGATTGGGAAAGGAAAAGCTCCTTAAACGGGCAGTAAGGTCCGAGGGGAAGAAACAAATATGCAAACAAAGCATTGTAAGTGACCACACCAAATGAACGGTTATTAACAACTCCGAGGTAAGCATTCCACCACACTTATCACAGTGTAAACAGCACCTCCATTGGTAACGACTGACACTTCCCTAAATGACCAAGAGTGCTTTTAGTTCCTTAAAAACATTGCCCGGTTCGTCTTCTTAAAGCATAGTGGCATGTTATGGCATTTCATAACTCCTGAGTGTCAGAAAAATTACACCATCATCAGAAGGGTGTGCATCAAATCAGGCTCACTTATACCAGTCTGCTCAGGGCCGTTAGGCATACAAACATCCAGCACTGAGAAACGTTTTAAACAAGACAGATGCACATTTGTAAAAATTCTGTTGTTTTTTTCTCTTCATTTTTACAACTCAACTCTTATTCTATTCCACTAAATTTCATTTTCAAAATTGTATAAAATACATTCTCATTCAAAACCCTGTGATTTCTGCTGACATGCAAGAAGCAATAGGAAATGAGTCCACTGAACTCTGGGTGAGAGGAACACAGAAGACAAGAAGCAAGACATGCTATCTTCCCCTGTGAAAATCTGTTCCTGGAGCAGATACAGTCTAACACTCCCCACATCTTATGCTATCAGGTTTGTTAACACATTTGTGTAGCCTCTGTTGCAAATCATCTGTCAGGTCAGAGTTGCTCTCAGCTTATTACCACTTGCTAACTGACATAACAGTATCTTCAGCTTCTTCCCAACCGAGTAGTGCTGATACTCAGTGGCAGCAAGGTCCAAACAGAAATCTTTTTTTATGACAGTACTTTCATTGCTGCCATAACAATGAACCAAAATTCCTCTCACTTCATAAAGCTTCAGCTCATCCCCTATACTGAAACTGAAAGCTGCTATTTAATCTAGGTGTCAAAGGAGATGCTATGTGCCCTCATCTAATGCTAAAACACTGTGTTCACAAGATTTTCTCCTTGACTTCAGTGTATTTTTAAATCTTCACCAAATAAATAACAAACAGCCAAAATAAATAAAAGCAATCACTTCAAATATATATTAAACAACTGTTTTCTGTAGGAGTACCAAAATTTCAGCTCAACTTCAGTTACCCCCTGTGCAGACACAGGATTAATGCAGACCAATTCTGTATCTTACATTTTGCCTCAGACAGCTGAACTCATTGAACTGCCACTCATATACACCATGTATTGTGTCTGGCAATCTTCTGATAAAACCCACAAAAACATCTACTCGTTTTAAGAGGTCAAAGATCGGTTTACTGAGTTTGGGTTTTTTGCAGAAGTCATGCATGCCATGCTCAACTAGGTCATCCATCCATTAGCTACTTTTTCCTTAGATTCACTAGCTTATGATTCCAATGACTTCACTTAGCTATTAAAAAAAAAAAAAAAAAAAAAAAACAACAAAACAATCCAACCCCCTACCCCCCCACCCCCAAAGAAAAACAAAAACAAAAAATCCAAACTGAGGTATTCCCTGCAGTTCCAAGTGTAACAGTCGGGTATAACAATAAACTGAGCTTTATTCTTAGCAGCTTCATCACTTCACACATAACTATATTCAGAATTCTCAAATAAATATAAGCCACTTTCAGTGATTCGTTACAATTCAAGTCAACTTGTCCTTTTCTCTGTCTGAAAGTGTCCTATTTTCATAACATGCAAGGCTAGCAATCAAGCAGCACCTCTGGAAAGTACATTTTCTTATCTTTCCACTCTCTAAAAGCAAGTCAAACAAGCCATTTAGGGTTTCTGAAATGTCCTTATCTTCTGTGTTTGTTCCCTTAAGTTCAGTGTCCTGAAGCCTCACATTCCCATATTCTTCCTCTCACCATCCCCCCCACAGTTTTGATACTTTAAAATAATTATTCTTTAAATTATTAGCTGGCATTCTAGATCCCAGTGAAAGTTTTGTGCTACTTGGAGATGAAAAAATTACCTGCTGGAGGAAGGTATTTTTTCCTGGATCTCTCTCATCCCTCACTCCTGCTGTGATAGGTCAGGCTACTGCATTGCTAATGCAGCACAGCAACAACCCCAAGCAGGCTGAGATTACTTGCTGTGTAAAAATAGAATTCCCATTTCATTATTTCTGTGTTTCATTCTTTCTCACCAGGAACTGTTCCCACTCATACAAAAAGTATTAGAACAGTCACTGTCTCTGACCACAAAAAAACAAATCAGGGTTTAACAACAAACATACCCTATAACGCTTTGGCCTTCAATATTCAGACTCTTTTGATGAGTATGTGTAAGGTACTGCACTGATCAGGCATATACCAACCACACCACCTAAAGACAACATTCCCAAATGCAAATGATCTGAAAGAAACTTGTCTACAAAGAGCAACATCTGTTAACTGAATTGCCCCTGCTGAATGACAGGCATTTCCCATAAGGATTTTATATAAGTATTATATATTTATTATTGTGTAAGATGCAGAAATTACAGCAGAACAAACGCATTTTAGAATTCCCATGTAGAACAAGACACCACACTAGTAAAAAAACCTCCCTTAGCCCGTGTTCTGCCACAACTCTTGAGGTTTCACAGTTTATGGTAGGTCAAGCTGCACTACTGGCTTGGCACTGGACATAAAATGTCAATTAAACAAATAGCTGTGAGGGGATTGATTCCACACAGGCCAAATTTTTTACTCCCAAATCAGCTGATCCCACACTTCACAAAAGGATCTATCTTCCCAACTTATTGGCAGCAAGACACATTTCCACAAGCCTCAGTTCTTTTGAAGTGTGGCACAGTTTCTAGGACAGTTAATTATGCAGGTACTGTTTAACATGTCCTCCTAAAACATTTGTTTTTTATTCCCAAGCTCACTTTAGCATAATCAAGTCTTTGTGCAAAGTCTCATCTTATCCCCCCTTTATTAAATAGTGAACTTGGGTGAAATTTAATGTTGCCACACAGGTTCTGCCACATATATTCATTATTGATTTAACTGAAGGAGGTGCCTTTAGTGAACAATCCTGGTAACATGTAATGTTTGGTTTTCATTTTACAGAATGAAAAAATATCTAAATCAAAAACCAGTACTTTCCTTAAAACATCCTTACCAAACTAGCTTAAAGTACCTCAGGGACATCCTGGTCTTCTCCAAACTGCAAGAGTCAGGAGTTGGTTTTCTTCCAAATCCTCTGTTGAAACTTACCTTCCACCTTTCTCTATGAGCAATAAGAGCCAGGCATGCTAAAGGAGGACCACAGCACAGTTCTACTGCCTGGAACTGTTCTTACTGTCCCCAGTAAGAACACCAAGACCTCTCATCTTACAAACTGCACATAACACAGCACACATTGCAATGAAAACGTTCCACCATTCTCCTAAGATCGATTTTACTCATCAAACTTAAATCACAAATATCAACACATTTCATGGCAGATTTCAGTGCAGCAGAGGTTTGAGGAGAAAAATTCAACTGTCAAACATATCCACACATTTTTAAAGGGCGAAAGAGTAATTCATGTGTCATCACACTACAGCCAGAGGCTGGAGTACAATCTGTGTCTCCCGCAGCATTTCCGACTGAGGCCTCTCCTCGGGCCCTGCAGAGGGACAGCAGCCGCACGCCCGCTGGGAAGCATGAGTGAGCAAGGGAAAAGTGTTCTCCACTGGGATTCACAGGCTAACAGCCAAAGATCAAGCCTGATCTTTTAATCCCACCACAGGGAAAGCAAGCACTTGCGTAGCCGAGCCCACAACACGCTCCCGGCCCGAGACGGTGTCCCCGCGATGAGGCGAGGCCGGCCCGGCCACCTCAGGGCGAGCGCAGCGTCGGGCACGGGCCAAACGCGGCGTGGCCCGAGGGAGAAAACTCCCGGGAGAGAGAAAACAAACTAAAACTCCCTCCAACTGAACACGCTCGTTCTTCTCTCGTTCTCGCCCCGGGCCCAGCCGCTCCCCGGGAGCGCAGACGGCTCCCAGCAGGTTCAGCCCTGAGGGACCGATGGACCCAGCGAGGGCTGGGCACTGCCGGCAGCGATGGCGCTGCCCTCCCTCAGCCGCTGCCCGGCGAATGAGCCCCTCTGTGCACCAGCCCCTCTGCGAAATTTCACCCTCATCCCACACCCTTTCGTTACATGAAAGCATAAGAAATTAAAGTCCTCACAAAACACCCTGCCCAAATCTAGAAACCGTGCAGGTTTTCTAGAACCCAAATCTAAAACAAAGCAGGAAGTCACCCCTTCAGAAACATCCCTACTTGCAGGAGTTTGTGAATAGACCTTGTTTGCATTCCATCGAGACAGAGCATTTTCAAATCTTAGCACTGTGCTGGCCTGTACTAGCACCATGCTGAGGGGCCCTGGAGCGGCACAGAGGGATGCACAGTCCCCCAGCTCCAGCCACCTTCCCAGGGCTGGCACAGCCCACAGATGGTCACCACAGCCTGTCACCAGGGCAGGACACCCGGTGTGGTGACTCTCCACGTTCCACAAGACCAGAATCCCTCAGTATCGCACAGCCCCCGCGTCCCACTCTCCAGCCAGGCCTTCTGCCTCTGACCCTCCACCTGCACACCACAGAGTGTGTGGGAGGGCATTTGTACTTCATGCCAGCTCTTCCCCTCCTTCAGGCTCCTCTCCCAACATGTTCCACCACCCTCAGCAAGCCCTCACCCAAAGAAAGGCTGTGGGGAGGCACATGGGCATGGTGGATGAGGAAACCAGGCTGAGATTGAGCTGCTCCACAGTGAGCTCAATTGCAGAGACACAGAGAGAGCTCAGCAGGCAGCTTGCCAGGGCAAGGAACAGCAATTTAATGATATTCTTAGGGAAAAATGTCAGAAGAAAAAGCATTCTAACCATAATACCTTTGATAAATAATGTATTCAGTTGTTCAAAGGGAAATTTAAAATAGCCACAGACCAAAACCACCCCAGGAAATAATACCCAAATCAAATAAGAATGGAGCTATCAGTAAACTAAATGACTCTGTACACTGACTGTCCCTAAAGAATGTACCAAGTTCTTCCTTTCTGTCTCAGCTCTGAAGACTTGAAGCTGCTTGGAGCACGTACTGCCTCTCACAGCACGCACATGAAATCTGCCACAGATAACGCTGGCTGAAGGTGCAATCAGAATAAATGATACCATATAGGAATTTCACATTCCTCATGCCATGAGGTAGGGACTGGAATATACAAAACCTCCTCGATGGTTCTTTAGTCCAAATCTTAATTTAATGTGAGATCCAGGCTCCCTGTTGTTATCTACATAGCAGTTCTAGTTCTCCACAAAACATTACAAAATGCTTTTACCATTTGTCAGTTTTTGTAAGTTTGCCTAAACATCTAAAAATAGTTAATAACAAGCTGTGCAATTTGAGAAACGTGCCTCGAGGGTGCCCACACAGAAGTGGCATGCACACTCTTGGCAAGGAAATATCACAATCATGTTAATACTACATTATGGGATTAAGCAAATTTAAATTAGGCTTCATTCTGTGTGCAAACTGCCTTGTAAAGTCAACTTCAGTGCTTCTCCATAACAAGCCAAGATACACTCACCCATGATGTGTCAGAAGCAATTGTTCCAGGAACAAGTTGTCTCTGCATAGCTCAGTTATTTTCAGGGCCCAGTTTGCCATGGGCTGTAATTCAGTATTTACTCATGATAAAAGCAATCAATCTGCTTTACAGGAAGTGTAATGAAGCATTGCAGTCACTGGAAAAACTTTTAAGAGATGTGCTTATGTCAATCCATGTAACATCTCCTCTAGTTAAAGCTTATCAATGCTGAGATTGGGCGGCATTTCAGCAATCGATGCGCAGGTGACCAGCACTGTCACTGTGAGGGTGCTGAGCCTGGCACAGGCTGCCCAGAGAAGCTGAGGATGCCCCATTCCTGGAAGTGCTAAAGGTCAGACTGGATAAGGCTCTGAACAACCTGGTCTAGTGAAAGGAGACCCTGCCCACAGCAGGGGAGTGGAACTCCATGATCTTTAAGGCCCTTTAAAGATTTTCTGTCCATACAGGAAGTGCTCCAAGACACATGCACATACAGAGAAACAAAGACAGGTCCAGTACACGACAGCAGAACTCTGGTCCTTTCACACCCTGCTGTGGCTGTAAGCTGGCAGCTCCACTGTAGAGTCCACAGCAGGCCAGAACAGCTAAATGTGACAATTCCACACTGATCCAGCAGTGGTCCCCTGTGGAGCTTGGGATGGATAGCAAGTGCTGGTTTATTACTAAACACAGCCAATCCAGTTTACACAGCTTCCTCTACAAAGAAGGAAAATGCATATGGAACACACCACATCCTCTACAAAAGCCTTCAAGAAAGCAGAGCTACATCATTTAAGGTTTCCCTGTTTAGGCTAATAGACTATGTGGGCTTAGTTATCAGACTGGAGCATGAGCTCAGGCTTTGCACTTTAGGAGACTGCAAAGTCCATGACAGAAAACTGATCCCAAATTAGGCTGCTTTTCCACTGATGCACAGTTACACCTTTCTGAGGTGGTCAGAGAAATAATGCTTTTTACAGCAGTTATCAAATGCCAGATTTCTAAATAACAATATGCAAACATTTTCCAGGAAATAATTATCATGTAACTACATTTGGGCTCTCCAAAAGAAATAGTAATGTGATGTGGTCTGTTTTATTTGAGTCTCTTTTGATACTTTGTCCTTATTAGGCTTGGGAACATCTCTTGACAATAACCAGAAAGGGTCGTGTTTATTTTTTTTCTTTGTCCCCTTCAGTTTTGTTAACTTCTTATAAAGTTTTATTACTCTGCTTCAGATTTTTTTTCTAAAAACATTTTCCATTCTTCATTCCAGTGATGGAAGAACATTGCCCTTTTTTTTCCTACTTCCACTTTTCATTTTCTCATGTAACAAAGATGTTTATTACTTCACCTTGTCTCAACAATTTAATATATATCTGAAATATTGTCTGCACTTTTGATATTAAGTGAAAAAAATCAAACTTTTATAATGAATCTGCATTTTATGAATATACATGATATGAATATATAATTATATATGATTAATATACATTATATGAATATATATTATATATTATATTGATATATTCATAGATGAATATACATAATGAAATGAATATACATTTTAACAAGCATGGAGCCCAAAAGGAAGGTACAATCCCAACAAATTCCTCACCTTTACCTGAATGTATCACTTTTTTTTTCTACTCTTCAGTGAACAGAATATTTCTGAAAGGCCACAATGTTCCATGGACTTGTCTTCATAATTAATGTTTAAGGCAATAAGAAATTTGCAAACATTGTCATTTACTTCAATTTCCCTGGTATCTCCATTCCTCCCAAACCCCTCTGTCATTAAAAAACTATTAATAATATCTTACAGATTTACTGTCATGCATTAAAAATAACTGGAAAGTTGATTATTATTCAATAAAATTAAACCAACTAGAAACAAGCAATTCATGACACCACAAGCATACGCATCTTTCTTGCTCAGTTGGCTGTGTGAAAATCAGCAAAAGATTTAAGTTTGATGTGCTTCTATGAAATTTCAGAGCAGCAAAGCACTCAGCTGAGTGGCTCACATGGGCACCTGACCAGCGAGTACTGCTGGCTCCAGTACAGCTGCCACAAGTGAAATGTTTAACACAGGCTCCAGGCCAGCACCCTTTAAATGACATAACCAGGTAATGTAGTTTCTTCCACAGACCTCAGTTTTTACTGTGTTACATCTGGAACTCCTTTCTGAATTTAAAGGGGAAAAAAAACCCAACTACTAAAGATGTCTTTTTTCACATCAGCCTTTCATGTGTCTGCAGTCACAGTCCAGAGACAACCATTTGTCAGCCAGTGGCCACTGGATGTCTCCACTGGCCTGTGCAAACAGATCAAAGCTCTCCACCAGTGAAAGCTCTTTTAAAGGCATTTATCTGGTTTACAAGGCATCACTTACACTTTCCAGAGTGCACAGCAGCCACACAGAGCTGCCCTCTCTGGCCCTCAGCACAGCCAGGGCATGGCAGCTTCACGTGGACTGCACTTCTGGTGAGGTTTCTCAGAGCAGCCCCCAGAGTTTAGATCACAATTATTAAGATCTGGCTAGATAAGTAAACCAAATAGCAATTGCTTGAGCTCAAAACTTTTTGTTTCTGTTTATATCCAGTGATAGCTAAAACTGTATCAATAAAACTCTTATAAGATGATATCACAAAATAAACTATTAGGATTTAATGAAAGATGCCTTTTCTTGAGTGATATTATACAGAATTTATTAAAAATAAAATTGAAATATTTAGGAAACATACTATTATAGACAAAACTACAGAGGACAAATAATACAACTAGTCTAAACAAACTCAATTTCTGGCCAGATTTATATATTTATTTACATGGGCACTAATCAGAGAAGTAAACCTGCTACATGCAGTGCAACTTCTCATCTGGAAAAATACCGAAACGAGCTCCATCCCCTGAAGTGCTGACCACTTCCTGAGGGACACTGAGAGCTATCATTCCCAACTGCTCTTAGCTTGGGATGTTCTGGAAGCAACTTGATACTGCTTTCTGTCTGTCTTTACAATTGGAAAGAACTATTTCTGTTTGTCTGTATTCGAATCTTACTGGCCTCTGGAATCCCAGCTTGCATCCAGATCTGTAATTTGAAATGTGATTTTTATCTCCATCAGCACACTAGCAGCCCCAAAAATTTGGAACATCAAATAATGTTAAATAATATAAATCAGTATTTTGGCAAATTTAGTAAATACACCTTCAAATGCTGCCTTCAGACTTCCCACAGCCAGTTTTATTCAAATCTGTTCTAGCTGGAGGACTTCATGTCACGCTTCAGAATAATAAGTGCCAAAGGTAGATGGGAAGAAAGGAGATTCAAGTTTGGGCTTGTGATTCCCCCAGCAGCATTCCAGACAAAAGCTTTCAGCCATCTCTTATGGAAGTGAATTTAAATTTAAATGTCTTAGAAGTCTCTCTCCTATTAAAACATGAACTCTGCACATGAACACTAAAAACTCCCAAAGTAATGCCTATCATAATGCCCAAATCTCTGGTATTTAATAAAACTCCAGACAAGGCTGTACAGAAAGCCTTGACTCATGTAAATGGATGGCACACTCCTCTCCATGCAATCCTCATTGAAGTGCACCCTAAGCTTTCTTTAATATGAACATGAAGAAGAACCAAGCAGCCAGAAGTGACAGCAGGGGAAGGAGGCAACACAATGCTGCTGTTTCTCAATTTTCTTTCTTAAACAAAACTTGCTCTGAGATGTACAGTTTGCATTACAGTCTAAATGCTTTCTTATTTACAAGAAGTGATAACACAACACTTTTTAAATCATTGCATATAGAAATCAACTTTCATTTTACTTTAATTATACAATTCAGAGACAATAATAATAATGTTTTCAGTTATCTCAATCTGCTTTTTTTTTTTAGTTTTTTAAACATACTGATTTTGCCAAAATTTCTTAGAGAAACAGTTTTGGATGAACTTACAAAAATCCTTGTCATTCCCTGCCTCTTTTTCCTTGCTGTCTCCAGAGGGTTTAGAAATTTAGAAATGCTTCCCTACCCCAAAAATCCAGATCCTGAACTCATTTCATATCCCTCTGATTGATAATCTCATCTTTTACAGTCTTCTATCTGACATGAACACAACTTAAAATCTACTGCCTGTGCTTATACTTGTTTTATACTTGTTATACACAAGATACACATGGATCAATGTGAAAAGCAAGAAAAGAGACTAAACTCTTTTTCTGAAAGGTTTTTAAAAGATTCTTTGCTCTGGAACAACACCAAGAAATTACCACCTGAGGAGCCTCAGCAGAAGGAATGAAATGAGAAACAAGCAGCAGCTCAAAGTCAGCCCCAGACTCACTGTCACTGTCCCTTGGGAAATATTTATCGGTAGGTTCTGACTGAGCCTTATACACTTACAGATTGCCTCAAGATTAAAAAAAAAAAAACACTATTGTGGGGTGAGGAGTGTTTCTGAAATAATAAAAAAGACTTGTACTCATTTAAATATTAATATAGCTATTATTTGGTCCAAAATGTCCTGAGTTTCCATGGCCTCTTACCACAGTCCTTTAATAGGCAAATAAATTCTTAAGGATTACTTAAAACAGTCTGTGCTTTTATTTACATACTCAAAGATATTTATTTCCTTTACTCTCATAAACATCAGTTTAAAACATGAATGTTCATTAGAGCAATGTTTTCAGTAGGATGCCAGTGACCTGGAGCTCATCCAGTTAATTTGAAAGCTGCTTCCCTTCTGGTAGCAGATAAAACCCTAAACATTCAGTGTTTCACATTACATTTCATTTTTAAGACTATTTTTATGTAAAAAGCTATAACGATCATTGATGAGACTCCAGATTTCTTAGCAACTTTGCTTCTAATTTTTCTTCTGGGTTTTCAAACTTTGCATGCCTTGATTGTTGGATGTTAAGATTCCTGCAGAAACCTGGAGGGCACCAACTCTGTGATCTTTTCTCAGGGAAAATCTAACTGGGTGGCACTGGGAGGCAGCTTTGCTCCCTGATGCTGCCAGCTGGGCTCCACCAGCTCTGACTGCAGCACTTGGAGCCTCCATGCTCTTAGCAGCTGCATTTCAGAACAATGAAGCTTAAGTTGTCTCATCTCCCATATCTCTCTCAGCCAAGGGACAAATGGGTGTCTGGTAAAAGACTATTTCCACATTAAGAATTCTGTCCCGAAACTAGGATCTGCCTCTCCTGTACTCATCTGTGGCATCACCCTACATCCCACTCCTCCGAGCACAGCAGCAGAAACCAGTATGGAGGTGTCAAGACAAAAATGTTGTCAAACCCTTTTAATTTCCTTCTACAAACAGGCTCTGCATGCAGGAGAAGCAGTGCTGTGATTCAGCTTGGCTTTTCAAAGGTGTCTGACACTTCAGTGAAAAATGACATCTGGAAGTTACTATAAGCAATGTGTAAAGTTGTTTTGAAAACTATTACTCATTACTTCTCAGTAATTCACTGGCTGGGTTTTGATACCTACTGACAAAGAATCTGCAAGATCTTTCCCAAATACAGCTCCAGCTTATGTATTCATGCATGAGGCAGATGATGCAATAGCAAGAGAGATTCACAGGTAACAACACCAAGTTGGGAAAGGCAGCGGTACTGGAGGGAAGGATTAGAGCTGAAAAATATGCTGACAGCTTGGGGAAGGGTCTGAAAAGGTAGGATGAAATATAATAGGGACTGGTATGATATCCTACACTTGTGACAGAACAAGCACCTGCACAAACACAGACTGAAAAACTAAAGGAGAAGCAGTAATTCTACAGGGAATCTGGAGCAGTGACAGTGGGTGCCATTCAATGTGAGGCACTGAAGGTGTGAACTTAACAAAGAGAAAGCAAACACTGTATGGGTCAGTATAAACCAAAAGACAATGTGCAAATCCCAGCAGAGTCCAACACTCAGGGCAGCACTGTCCATTTCTGCTGGGCCATGGGAAGACAATCCAAAGGAGAAAGTGAGCGAGCTCTAGTAAACACAGCTAAAGGGGGAAGATTCAAATAATAGTGGGGTTTTGGAAAAGCAGAAGGGATGACAGTCTCTAGGTAGAGATAAATCACAAAAGGGAATAGAAGCCTTCCTATGTGTGCTGTGAACCAGACAGGAGGTAAGAGCCCAAAGCTGTGCCATGGAAATCTACATTACACTTCATAGAAGACTTCCACTGGAAGGAATTACTACGCACCATTTGCTTATGGAGACTGCAGCATCTGCACCACTGATGACTGGCACTGGACAAACTGAACAAGCACAAACTGTGCTCTTCTAAAGGGCTCCATTTCCTAACCTCAGATCTTACAGAGCACACAAGCCTTCCTATATTTATTTATTGACTTATTTCTCCCCCCATAGTGCCTAGATATAATAGACACAGCAGTCACTTCTGTTCAAAATATACTTGCTGTCATGTAGTAACTGTTCAGATACTGTTGTTCTCCATCAAGGAAAGTGTTACCATTCACACAAACAGTTCCTGCATGAACAAACCTCTCTCTGCAGCTTTTCCCCAAAGAAATGTCAATGCTCAAGTACAGTCCTAGATACACAGATGTTTAGAGTTCAAAATGACAAATAAGGAAGATTTTCTTGCACCTGTCTGGTCCCTGTCCCAGAGAATTGCACCAAGAAACAAAGTCTTAATTGTAAAATTTCCAATAGGTTAGTTTTTTTTCCTCTAAAAAGCAGTAAATTGTGCAAATTCACAGTCTTGCAAATTCTACCTCTCATTCTGGACTGCAGAAAGCATAATAAAAGTAGATCATTTTCTGTCCCTAAAGTTATTTATGGAACGTATCTACAGCCTGATCAATGCACAGCCATGAGTCCAACACAGTAAAAGTAAAATGTAACACTTTAAAATCTTTGTAAAAATGTTATCACCTGTTATCTTAAGTATTACACCAAAAGCAGCCCACAGAGTAACTGTACCTCAAATGCCTAGAAAACATCAAAGCCATATACCTGGGTTTCAGGCTGTTGATTTAAAGGTTTCTGTAATGGCATATGCTGCAACTGCTTCAAATTATCTCACGTACCCTGAAATGCCTTAGTTTCTACCAACCTAAGATGTGCCCCTTGAACCATGTCACTATAAATGTCTTAATAGGATGCTGGAGGTCAAACCATGAATCTCTAATAATGAAAGTATCAGGATGATCACATAGTTAAGTGGAGCCTTAAAAACTAGAAACTCCTTCTCTTGAAAGGTAACAGACTTGTTGCCATCAAAGGGGAGCAATGCAGAGCACATGTGTATAATGCTTCACATTTTCCTTTCCATACCACAGTAACCAACAGTCACCTCTATGTGAAAGTACCAGAACCATTCCAAAGACCTGAAACAATGAAGTTTCTTGCTCTTCTGAAAATTAACTTTAAGGTGTTAAATTTATAATCACCTTACAATGATGGTGTGAGGCAGATTAGCCTCTAGCTTTGTGTCCACACAAAACAATACCGAATTTTAGTGGAGGCTGGGACATGGCAAAAAAGTTTCCAAACCCTCAAGAAAGCTAAATTAATAAACCATGTCCAGCCTAGTTACATTCATTCTTCCCAAAGCAATTAGGGGGGAGAGGGAATGAATGTTTAATTGTGCGGGTGATTTTTAAATGTCTGTATCAATTAATGCTTGCACATAGCACAGAAAGAGGGACACACATCACTACACTTTAGCTCCCTTAAAATTTGCTAAAGCTCTTGTCCCTGCCCCTATCTCAAGCTGGACTCAGTGCAACACAGTAATGCAGAAATCCTTTCAAGTCTGGCTGTAAGACTGCAGCCAAATATGTAAGCTATTCACAAATATTATCCAAAACCAGAGGGCAAGCACAGTTTGTGATTTAGGGTTCACCTGGTACAGACCTTTCTGTGGAAGAAACTGGGCTGGAACAGCAGAGGTAGCCTTATTAACTAAAGAATCTGAGGGGCAAAGAGGGGAAACTTCAGCAAAACGCTGTTGTGAAAAATAATGGATCACACTCACAGACTTTAAATATAAATTACCTCTCTTTTAGCCAAAAAGCAGCTGTACAAAAGCTGATGTTAACGATTATCCATTTTCCATTGAAGCCATTCTGTACTGGCTCAAACACTATAAAACTATATATGCACACACAGGCTTTCAGCAGCTCACCCTCCCCCTCTCTGAAATACTGCCTGCTCCTCTGGTGAAAATAAGCTGGTTAAGTCCTGTAAGCAGCCTGCTCAATATGATGCCCAATCCATAGTGCATAATCATGGATTTGGGGGGGAAAATCCACTTCTTTTAACAAGAAACACAAGAGGGTTTTGCACTGTGATTCAATACCCAGATTTGTAAAAGCAATTAAATATCCATTCTCACTCAATACTCTCTTTTATTTGGCATTTTCCTAAACTCCAAGATACTTGGCAGGGAAACAGGAGCACAGACATGAACTGGCACTGCCCTGTCCCTGCAAGGGAACAGCCTCATTGGACCAGTGCAACCCCTGTGCCTTTAAAAGAAAACAGAGAAGAGTCAGAGGAAAACACAGGAGATCTCAAGCTGCATTAACTGCTATTCTTCTGGAATTAATAATTATGGAACAAGAGATGTTGCCAAGAAAATGACCTATTCAGATAGATTCTGAGAAGGAGATTACTGATGAAATAAATATTTTGAATTTTGTGGCTCTCTAACAGCCCACTGAGCTTCTGTTACAATACAGCCAAGGACACTGACCCTATCAAGCATTTTACTAAATAAACCTTACATAAACTAATACTTGAGCTATTCCAAGTTTATTGCCTGTATATTGACCAACTTACACAAGACACAAATATGGAACACGATCATATATTAAATTAACAGCATACTCTTGAGAACTCCAGTGAAGATGCAAGAGAATTCAAAACATATGGAGGTATTTTCCTATGAACTGTATTAAATAGGAAGATGTATTAGTTACAACTGGGAATTACTGTAGACAGATATCAGCCACAGACATAGTGCAGCACATGATGTTTAACATTAGAACATCTCCAGTGCACATGAGGGCCTGATCCAGATATTTGCACTGCCTTGGGGCACACAGATGCATCAAGAAAACTGTTTCTGTTCCTTTTTTCCTGACTGGAACACACTCCAAGCTTCAAGTTATGCCACTAAGTAAATAATGTGAAGTAGCCCAGCTTGTTATATGGGATGGAAAACCTGCAATACACAGCCCTGATGCTCTAGCTGGTATTTCTTCAAGCAGATCAGTCTTCTCAACAGTGAATTTCAGTTTAGATTCCAATTCTTTCTCTCAATACTTCTACAGCACAGAAAACTTTTACCTGAGCTGTCTCTCCATTTCTAAAAACAGGCTTTATACTAACAAGCTAGTCCACAGCAACTAAGGTCAATCATGTTGGTTTTAAACAACATGACAGAAATAGAGATGGAAGGACTTACAGACAGACATATCCATATAAACTTCAGAAAAAAAAACAAATGAAAATGTGTAGATATTAATTTGCATTTTACAATACATATAGTTATTTAAATTGCTTTATCTTATAAATATTTTTCAACTCTCATGTATGTCCAGTCTGTATGCGTTTGGTCAAATGCTTTAACTGATGTTTGATGTCCATTTCCATTTGCAAAGACCTCTGTGAGCACAAGGCCATGAAACCATTCTGCAGCAGGCAGCAAATACAGTCACAGAAAATTCCCCAAGAATCTCTTCAACACTGGCTGTGAGTCCCCCAAAAGACAATAAGGATGGCTTATGGGAATGAGATGTGAATGAAATTTATTCCAACTGAGCTAAGCACATTAGAAGACAACTGGAGTCAGAAAGCAAATCTTGATGTAATATTTTATTTCCACTGCAAGACAATCTCTGCCATGAGGGTGGTGTTTGTGGATGGAGTGCTGATGGTACTGACATGTGGCTTGGCACAGCAGGACTAGGAATGGAAAGAAGGATGTCTGCTGGTTATATATGATTCAATATGCTTAGCTTAGATCAACTAGCTAACAGCAAAGATGAGCAATTAACTGTATTTTTCTTCTGTATTTCCACTGGAAGCTGTTAGGCTGGTTTCAGGGAAATTCACAAAATGCTTAGAGCATTGCTAAGATAGAAGTTTTTCTCATCAGTTTTTCAACTGAAAACTCATTTATGATTGTAAGCATTAAATTAATCATAACATTTAATCATGACATTTCTCCTTTCATGGCTTCAGGGATGATAGACAGAATAAACAGCATTTCAGGCAGAATGCTTCATCTTAGATCCTGCCATAACTAAGACTTGCTTTATTGCATTGGGCAAAATAGTAACCAGACATGTTCTATAAATTACAAACCACAAAATCAGGATAAAACTTCCTTTTTTCCAGAAGTACTCCCATAATTTCTGTGATGCTCACAAAGTACTGTGACAAGAGCCAAATGAGTGCCCAGGCAGATGGAGTGTCCTGCTCCCTAACATTGATCAGAATCATATCCAATAAGATATCACTGTGATTAAAGCAGATTTATGCTCAAACAGCACTCAGATAGACAAAGCACAACAAAACTGGCATCTGGGTCTTCCTGCTTCTTAAAAGCAAGATTTCCTGACAAGGAGCACTGCACACAATCTCCATCCTCATGCAGCAGACACAGCATCAATTCTATCTGCAGCTGTTCCAGGCAAGAAAAGCAAACCCCATAGCTTGGATATTACTGCAAGTATAATCTGACTTCATTTTAAACTGGATTTTATCCAGTATTCCTGCAATAACCCCAAGGAGACTTGATCCACTGATGACTTCTAAACTGATTTTCACAGAACAGATCCAACATACTTCAAATATCTTCTTTAATTTCCCAGTGACTAATGTACGTTGTTTCCATCAACATAATGTTTTAATCTAGTAAAGAAAGCCAAAGCTTTTAATTCAGAAAGGTCACCTTCTTCCTGTATATGCTGCATCTTCTCTGTGTTCCCAGCTCCCACCCCAAATGAAAACAGAACTCGAGGCACAGAAGGGCTAAATGTGTCAACCCAGCCAACCAAAAGAACTTTCCATCTGGCCAAATGCAGATTTATGCAGCAAAAGCTGCTGTCCCCAGACAATAAGACCTTTGACATTTTTAAGTTAAACTTTTCAACTTAGCTATTACCACTTGAAAAACTTTAATTTTTTTTTTTAAATGAGGATGCTGCAAACAGGCTGAGAAATCACTGAAAACAATTTTCTAGATAGCTCTCACTGATTTTAACAGGAGCTACTCAAATGTCATTGTGGCATACATTGCATGTATGCTAAAATGCATACATGAAAACAAATGTGTCGGTTTGGACCTACTCAGATTCATCCACACTTGCAGTATTTAAATATTGCTTTGCTGAATAGTAGCTAATGACCCTGTACAGTACCTGAAAAAATTCTACATTTTTTCATGGTTCCTTTTGCTCATGCTTTCCCTGTACTCTGGAACAGGAACCCTATCCCTATGCATATCCCCTTGCACTGCCAAGACACTTCATTGAGCCACCACCCTCCACAAAGAAATCCCTCGGTTCTGCTCCTCAGACCTGATCTAAACCTTCTTGCTTCCTATACAGGATGAAAAGGAGGCCATGGCTCAGCACAGCTGCCTCCTCCTCTGTGCAACAGGAAAGGCAGAGACAGAGCACAGGCCTCTCACCCCACCCCATTCCCCAAGGTGAGCAGCAGTAGCCAAAGGAACTCTGTAATTCCAGTGTCTGCCAGTCAGGACACTAAATAAATAAATAAATAAACAAACACAGCAGAATGATCTTACTGAACACTCTCCAAATTTTAGTAGAGCAACAATCTCTTAATACTGTTTGAACACAAACCAGAGATTGAGTGTTCTGCAATAAAATCTCTGTCAGTGACGCTAAGAAAAATATTAAATTTCAGCAATATGCTGACTTTTTAAAAACAGACATCTGTTTGTATTTAGGTTCTTCATGTGACTATTCAACAACAAGGAAAGGATGAGAGCATTCCTTCCTCCAAAACTGGTAGGTGACTATCAAGCTGATTGAGAAATTAGCATTGCAGAAAATCAAATCCAGCAAATCAATCATGTAGTCCTTGTTCAGGGGAGAGACACATACTCAAATCAAAAGGAAAAACCTGAACTTCAGGTGATTGAAATCTGAGGTAAGGATTGCTGGATTTGGCACAGATCTGCAAGAGATCCCAGACTGTTCTCAAAGCCTCTCCATCCTCATCTTCACACACCTGCCTGGTCTTGGGGCTTCACCAAGGAGACCATGTCCCATTGCAGTTTTGAAGTACAGAAAACCAGAACCTTGTTAGGACTGACAAAGCTTCATTTCACAGACTTCCATGGGACTGACAGGAAATTTGAACCCCAAGGATGAAAGCACTGGAGTCTGTCCTGCTCTGCTCCACTGCAGCCCAAGGAGCAGCATCAGCTGAGGGACACGGTGACATCAAAGCAGCATCCCTGGTGCTGAGCTACAGCCAAACAGAGCCAGAGCAGCTGGGCAGCACTCCCACAGCACTGTCCTCTGCAGCCTATTCCACTGTTTGAAACTCCCACCAGCCCACCCTCAGTGACCTCACACCAAGGACAGCCAGAGCTCTCCAGCAGGATCTCTGCACTCCAGCCACAATCACCACACTCCTGTTGCCCAGTCATTGCCAACATCTGGACATCCAGAGCTGGCAAAGAAAACTGGAAAGCCTCAACCCTGGGGTGCTGGGATGTCACTGTTCTAACCCAGGTCAGCAGGTGACCATTTTTTTGTTCTACTGGAAAATGTCAAAGCAGCATTGGATGTCCCCAGGAGCAGGCAGGGCCAGTTTCCCAGCACAGCCCCAGCTCACACACAGAGCTGTGACAAGGACAGCCTGAAGCAGGAAATGAGGCAGAGATGTGGAGGGACACAGAGCACTAGGTCTGCCTGGGAATAAATGCAGTGTAAACACTGCCTGCTATTCCCATTAAAAAATGGGTATTGGCCTCTGTATAGCTACTGACCGCATTTCTCACACTTATTTTTGTGGAGATAAATACAGGACAGTAAATTTTCATCATAATCTATTATGTATTAGAATTGTATATTTTCACAATTATCAATATAACAATTCTTGGGGAAAAAAAACTAAATTAACACAGAAAATTTGGTCTGAGTTACTCAAATAAACTACTTCTGGAAACAACTATGATTTTAATCCATTTGAAAGTTCAGGAAATTGAGAAAACCACAATGAGATACAATTTTTTTTTGCTGTGTTATGCAAGTATCTGAAGATTTGAAGTGTTTGAACAAAGAAACCGTTTCCACAGTTTCAAAGCAAGATATATAAATAAATTAGCTCACAGTTAATAATCAACTCTATATATTAAATATATATCAGAGAATAAAAGGAAATTATGATGATACAAAATAGGTGCTTTTGCTATAATTTTTCGTTCATTACTTTCCTACATCACCATTTCAACAAGCTATACATAATCAAACTCCACAGAAATCTGTTCATACAATATGCCTCTTTAAACCATATTTTCTTACAGAAGTGAAAAGTCACATACCATTGTCTTCCTTGGTTACACCTGTGCTAGGAGTGCACATTTCCAGTAACCTGGGTAATGCCCACTCATAACATGCTGTTAAAGCAGAGCTAGAATCCACTGTCCTGCCACTTAGGTAATATCATCTTCAAAAACACTTCAATAATCCTATTTTCTGGGATTTATGTTAATGATCAGCCAGATTTTGCTGCTGGCTGGCAGATGCTGTACAAAGTTAGCACATACACCCACACAAATGAACTACCAGCTCTCCCAGTCTGTGTTCTGTACAGGACCACAGCATCATGCAATTTTCTTTCTCAAAGATGAACAAATCTGAGCGTAAAAAATAATCTTCCACCATCATATGAAAAAAGGTAGAATGACAAAATTCCCACTGACTACCATGAAGTCAGTAGTAGGACCAACTGTGCTGGTTTTTTGCAACCCATAACTCCTATTATTTCATTTATTGAAGTTCAGAAAGTCTGCACATCAAAAAAATATTTCCAGTCAGTCATTCAGCCAGCAAGCCTGTGAATATTTTTTTAGACATTTGACAATAAGGGTGAGTCCCAGTTTGGGAGTTCTGGTTTTTAATGGTAGCCTGCAGACCTCACATCTAGTTCCTGAGAGCAGACAGCATAAAATCCTGAAGTAAGTGCCACTGATTTGTTTGCTGCTTCATTCTTAGACTTTGATTTTGGAATTGTATTTATGCATACATATTACTAGAATGTTAACGGTGCCTCATTTATTTGGAATATTTACCTGACTAAAGGGAAGTACAGAGAGAGGCAATGAGAAACATCTGAGTGGCACTTGGTTTTGTTGTTGGGATGCTGGAAGGCTCAGCTTTTTTCTTTTTTCTTTTTGGTAGATTACTGGAGAAATTGCAGAGAAGTGACCACAAGTGTCTGAGCTTGCCTTTTGCCTATTTCCATTTGCTGAGGCTCACAGAGATCAAGCTGACTGTCCAAGGTCACCCAGAAACAAATGGCCCAATAAGGATGACAGCTCCCACTCCAATTTCCTGCTCCTGCAGTTCTTTATGCTGAATCACATGGCAAAGTTAAATCTTCTTCCCCAAAATCTTGCTCAATTTCTCCCCATTCTTCTGTTTTACATCACTTCGTTGCTCTTCCAGAGCTTGCAAACAATATGTGACTCAGTGACATTTTTTCTTCTATTGTATTTCTCAATAAGAATTACTGCATAATTAAACCACATTTTTGAGTATTTATTTTGTTTCTTTTCTTTAAGAGCTGTCCCTCTGCAACAGCCTTTGAAATTCTGTGAATGAACCACTTTTCTCTACCAGTCCATTTCTTTTGAAAAAACACAAATTTTTCCTGCACTGAATTTATTTTGTTTCTGTATTCGTGACTAGTGTAATCTGGACTTCATGATCTTAAGGATCTTTTTCAACCTAAATTATTCTGTGATTGCAGAAGACTTGGCTAGGATTAGCACCAGACTTCTACACCAAAAAGAACAGAGGCTCTAAACTGAGCTGAAAATTTACCTGCCCTTGGAAAGACATTTACATTGAAAGACTTCAAGGGACAAGATCAGCATCCCACAAAATGTTTACTGCTCACAACTCACATTCTCAGACTCTGAGCCCATCATCACTCATATGTAGGTCACTGTTCCACAGAAGTTTCCACTCCTCTGTATGAACTGACTCCTTCACAGAAGGGTGCACATGGACCCATGCAGGACCCCCACACCAAACTAAAGGCAGCAGAGAGCAAACCTTGCAGACAGACAACAACTTACCATAAACATACAACAGTCTTAGAAATAAATTAATCCTGATCTGGCCTGTATACATGGGTAATCTAGCAATTCAGAAAGCACTTCCAGCTCACTCAAAATGCTTCCAAATTCAGAATAAGTGAGGCAACTCTTGGAAGAAGCAGCAAGGAGCAACTCAAATCTTTCTATGAGGTAAACTCATCATTTCAACTGGTGATTTACTACAAGTATTAAAGGCAAGCTATTAAAATCTCCACTCTCTGGATCTAAAACAAGATCATGTTCAGCAGATATTCCACATGCTCAAGAACTTAAACTTGTATAACCATCTATATATTATCAGAATTCCTGATAATTGTAACCATATCAACATGAAGTGAAGGGTTACAAAGATCCAACAGGACAGCACATACATACAGCACTACCTTTTTCTTTTTTACACTCTTGGGAAACAAAAAATACCACTCTCTCCATCCTTCAAGACACTGATAGTTCATATTTCCCTTACATCCACATGAATGGACAAGACTTTCCTTGTCTTAAGAACCAGAGACAAAGGGAATAATTATATGTATGTTGGAGATCCTTAGTGGTGCTTCACAGAGCTACTTGGAGAAATCACAAGTGCAAGGTTGACTACACTGCTGAGCTCCCACTTTCCCAAGGCTTCCCAGCCTGAAGACACAATAAGGGATAAACCATCATGAAATACAAAGCTAGGTGCAGTTCATACAGAACCTACACCCAGTATCCTCCCACAAAGACCAGCTCAGGCCCTCAGAGGGATGCAGGACATTTCCCTCTCCCTAAAGCCCCTCTGGTTTATTTCCACAGGGATGCAATCCAGGCGTTTGCTAAACTGCACTGCAGCACTGGCATGGTGAGCTGACCATGTGCCTCCCTCTGCTTTCACCAGTCAGCCTCCTAAAGTCAAGGCAACTTTTTGCAAAGCAAATCTTTGAGATACATCCATGTTCTGCATGCAAGGTGTCTGTGAAAAGAATGATCAGCTTCCTTGGCTCCCTTGTCCCCCCATGCCCGGCTCCTCTTTTCTTCTGCAGGGCCTTACCAAAAGCTGACCTACCAGCCCAGCTGTGCAGCTGCAAGGTCCAGGAACACATTTAATTCCCTTTTCCCCATGAATTCCAAGGTATAAGAAAGCACAGCCCTACAAGCCTACATCTGTGGGCAGTAGCACATTCTGCCCTCCTAAGGAAAAAGGCAGACGGATCAATTATCAAGACATGACTGGGAGGGAGCCAAATTATTCCTACCTAAGGAGGAGTGAACCTACAGGGAGCCTCTTGATTCCTTTGGTAGACCACAGAGCAAGTCTCATGTCCAAGTAATAAATTAAGCTCTGCAGAAGAGGGGTTGCTTCAGACTCTGGGCGTGGTGTCAACTCCTCCTGGGTTAGGGAGAAGGGCCAACAGTCTCTGCTGGTCTCAGAAACCAGAAGTGCTAAATACTTTGATTTAAAAACACTAATAATGAAACATATAAACCTTTTGAAGCAAAAGCTCCAGGTCTTACTTGCTGACACAACACACTTTCTTCCAAATGCTTGAAAGAGTTACCAATACTTTTTGGAATTAACCCACTTATTTAAAAACAATAAATAAAAATCCTAATTTTATAACTTCTAATGATAAGTTCCCTATGCCTTCACATACATGGAAATAATTAAATTATGTGGCACATCACTGCTTTCATTAATACATAGATTTTGTTAAACAGCAGGTATTACACGTTTTTTGGATGTATAAGCTAAAGAGCAGATTGTCACTCTTAATACTAAGAGAAAATTATAAACTCCAGTCTATAAAATGCTAATGAAATAATCAACTTGACATGGAAAATACTCAGCATTCCAGTGACAAGGCAGGAGCTCTCTATAAAATGCCATATTCACTTTGAAAAAGGTCTAACCTGAAATCTGCTAAAAACAATCTCAAGAGTCTTCTTTTTTCTGTAGTGTTATTTTCCTGCAAATATCATCTTAGCCAGTACAGATCACAGGGAGCTGAGGTCCCTCAGTAGCAGCAGAGCTGGGATGTCACCAGGCTGAGGTGGCCGCGCCACTCCCCGCTGCAGCGGCAGAGCTGCAGTGCCAGCAGGGCAGAGCGCTCAGCCCGCTCCCCGAGCCCTCTCAGGCAGAATAATCACAATATTTCATGTCAACAATGTGACTCTGTCAGACTCTCACAGAGCAAGGAATTCCCACTAGAAGTGTGGGCAGAGAGACCTTCCCTGTCCTGCTGAAGCCACATGAACTCAGACCTGTGTCTGTCTGCCACTCGCACATCCCCCGTGTTTGATTTATTAACACATTGCTGCACCTGCCACAGCTCTGAGCTCATTACCACATGCTAGATTATTTTGTAGTTAGTACTATTACATCTTTATTTACAATTAAACAGCTGCTTTAATTTCTGAGCTAGGATAAGGGTTTACTCCAGGGCATTTGTAATGACCAATTTCATTCTAGACAAAGGCAAATGATGCTTTTAGATGTGAAACACTACCCAAATACTGCTGTGCCAAACAAGCTAAAAAGTCTCTGGGGAAAGAACAATGATAATTGTTATCTTGCTATTCTCCATCATGTGAATTAAGCTTTCTCACATTTGGTGCTTTGTCTTGATGAGTTTAAGTTCCAACAGCATGACAACAGGCACAAGTCCAATCTGAGCAGTAAAGGATTTTGTTACTGTGCTTTGATTTTTTACTTTTTACAAGGCTGATCCTGATGCTATTTCATTCATTATTATGAGTTTTACACTTTGATGGAAGCAGTTGGATCCCAAGTGAGTTTACACAGGAAACAGAAGACCCTTTTATGATTGAAAAATATGTATAACAATATATACATTGTAAAAATGTGTAATATCTAGCAAATACTATCGGGTTGTAGGGGGCCTAGAAGGAGAGATCAGCCCTTTCCAGCTGACTGTAAGGGTAACAAAGTGTTTCTGCTTCCTTTGCTTTCCAGCAAATAGAGGGTGTTTTCAAGTTTTTTGGGACATACTGTCAGAGGTTTCCGTACCTGTGTGATTGGCTGGGGACGGCCTCAGCTTTGCACAGGGGAAAGAGGAAATCTTGTGCTGAGCTCAGCAGCCTTCTCAGCCCCCACCTGCAGGGGGGCTCCTAACGGAACCTGCCCTGGTTAAAAGCTCAGCCTTTAAATTAGGGGAGATTCTAACTCACTCAGGTCCTTATTAGTGAAAGACTTTTCCCCCCCTGTGTCTGACACCTGACTGCTCCTGCATTAACCTTTTGGACAGAAGAAAGTTTTAGGAGTAGCCCTTGACAAAGATGAATGAAAGCTTTGCTACTGGATTCAAGGCTCTATGAAACTATCTCAGTTTCAGATTTTGGAAGAAGGACAAATCTTATTTTACACTAATTAAATAGATTAGCACATTGGACCACATCTAAAACCTACAGCTGTCATATTTAAATGACTCCAGTAAGCATTACAAGCTCACATTCTGGCTTTTGGTTTTGAACATCCACGACCATTCCATCTAAAATTACAGTGGGTGCTAAAAAGCCACACAAATCTACTATAAATCTAAAGGAAAATTTTCCTGATGTCCCTGAGACTGGAAACACCAACTTTCACATATGCTGCCTCTGGGAACCACACAATTAAATCCATTGACCTCTCAAAGTTCTCTCTTTAAAACACACTGAGGCTTTCAATGGGCAGTGTAGAGCCCCCCTGGATCTCTAAATGGGCAACAGCTTTAAAATATGCATTTGCCCAATGGAATTATTAAGGTATATTGTGGTAATATGTATTTGCTACTCAGGCATGCACTTCTAAAAAGTTTCTAATGAAAATATCTTTAATAAGTAATTTTGTTGTTAGGGTACAGGAGCCACTTCTCAAGCACTTAGGTACATCAGCTTTGTTTGCAAAGTATCAGCCTTAAGAGTTTTTCCATGTGTCTTGTTCAAAATAAGCTGTGGTTTTGATTCTAGAGTATGCAACAAATCTGTTATTACATAGGTCTGTTATTTTGGAACCCAGCTGGACAGGGTCTCAAAGATCTGCTGAAGGTGACCCCAAGTGAACTGGGGAATTCATCCAGACAATCTCCAGAGATCCCTTTGTTCTGTGACTTACAACTGCAGCTCATGTTTTCTCTCAGATTTCCCCTAATGAGCAGGAAAAGCTTACCTTTGCATCCAAAAACCACCACCTTGCCCTGAGATCTTGCCAAAATCCCTCATGTATATTGTACTTCAGCATAAATACACATAACAATTACATTTTCATACCACAGGATCTCAGCAATTTGTGATCATTCCATGCAACTTACCACATAATACCAAACAACAAAACAGTTCTACTTCCATTTTTAGTTTAAGTGCTTCCAATCAGGCAATAAAATTAATTCTAAATTTTCTGAAACCACACGAGACTGGCTGATGGAACTTCACCCACAGTTCATCCAGACAGTAAGTCAGAACCATCTCTGCTGGGTACCATGTATGTTCTAACTCCTATGGGTTTTATCACCAATGCTTTTCTGTACCAAAACCAGCCAGCATTGCTTTCCCAGCTGTTTGGACTTCATCTTAAACATCATAATATTTCGTATTTTTCTTTAAATGACAGACAAAAATAGAACAACCTCTAGGTCCATTTTTTAAAGACTTTTTGATTTTCATGTGTACAATGTTTTTGAAAAGTAACTCCGTTAAGGGACACAATCTAGTAAGTGAACAAAAACACCTCTCCAAAATACAATCTCTGAGGCTTCACCATTTCAGGGCAGTGTTCATGTTTTTCAAGGCTTTAGTTTGACTATTATAAGACAATTAACTACATGGTAGAAGGCAGTGTAAAAGAAGCCTGAAGAAAAAAATTGTTCCTGGAAAAAGGAAAGAAACCCAGTTTTTGTTCTGACAAGAAATTCTCTCCTTTCCTGTGCTGTAGTACACAGCAGGATCTACAGGACATGCATGGACACATACCCTAAATACCTGGCATGCCTTCCCCACCCTCCCAGCAGGAAGGCAGCCCTCCAGCTCATGAGCTCATGCACAGCCCCGCAGCTCTAATTCCTAACGCACTCTGGATAAGGAGCAGAGCACAGCTCAGGATGCTGAATTTCCCTTTGCATCTGCACACCTGCACATCCAGGCTAGAGGGGCTCACACAGACACATCTCCATCCTGTTCCTAAAACTTTCTACCCAGCAGTTCACCTGAAATTATTTCCATGGATTCTTATTAATTGTATTCAATTTATATCCTACTTGATTCTGTGAAAGTTGAAGACCAAAAACCTTTGCATCCTAAGGATAAATATTCTTTATGCCACAGAAATCTTGATCAATGAAGTTAAAAGAATATTAACTTTTTTTTTTTAATTACTTCCTATGTCCCAAAATATCTTGCTGACCCTTCTGTGCCTGCTTATTTGCACCAGCCCTGGGCTGGGATGTCTAACATTTGGGAAGGTCACCCCACTGCAGAACAGCTTCCTGTGTTATGGACTGATTAAAGACACAGACTGTGTTACATGAACTGTGGCCAAAGGCCAGTAAGGTACACTAATGCAATTACTGCCTTTACTGAGGTCTCACTATGTGGGATATAAGTGCAGGGGCCTCTTGGGAGGCAGACTTCCACAGAAAAGATTACCATGAATAATCCTAGAAAAAGGTCTTTCAGGAAACAACATATTACTTATTTGTTCTCCTGCCAACTGTCTCAAAAACTGACAAGAGGCAATAGTCTCAGAAACAACGGGCCTGACTGCAATTCACAGAAAAAGAAACACAGAAGAATGAGTTCACAGCCAAACAGGAACATTAATAAAGTATCCCTTTGATAATAGCAGGACATGCCTATAATACCCATGTTTTCACAACCACTTGAATCTTATCTCAAGAGATCCAATATCCCAGGCAGTAGAAAAATCCTTTTGAAACCTGGATTTGCTCTCAACAACACAGCCTTTTCTTCTTTGAAAACCTAACACCTGCTCTCCAATGTGTATTTGTAATTCAGGCCCCTGTCCTGGTGGTTCTGCTGTAACAGAGAGCAGAGGGATCACCTCTGGCATGTACAACAATATCAATCTTGCTAATATGATTAGAAGCAGCTGTGAAGACAAATGTATACAGATTTTAAGCTGTCTGTGGTGTAGGTGCATGTACCAGCTGCCAACATACACAAATCCTCAGGCCATCGTCTTTTCCCTGCAGTTGATGCCCGTGCTAACTGGATATAGAACATGTGCTGCTTTCACTTGGCCTTCCAAATTCAATATCCAGCACTAACTGTGACCAATGGCCAATATAAACAGGTAGTCTGATCAGCAAAATTTCCACTTTCATGTGAATGCAATAAATATTTCAATAAGCAATAACTACTTATTGAAATGTCAGACCAAATTATTGCAAATTGCAATAATTTAGTGAATTATTCAATAATTTAAATGCTGCAATAAACACCTTAATATGTATTGCAGTATAGTTTCATAAATCATAAACCGACCAACATCTAGAATATATTATATGTGCTACAAAAACATGCAGCACCTCCTTCATACACAAACACTACACACACTTGCATACACATAATTCCTCAATTAAATGGTGGGGAGGGATTTACCAGTGCATAAATAAGACTAACTGCTTAGGTTTAGACACATGGTTTTTAAATCTGTTTGTACACATTTCAGTGAACTGAAAAATATATTTCAGTTCTAACTAGTGCTAACTGTTTGTCCCTTTGTAAACACTCCTGTCATGACAATGAATCTCAAATGAAAAGATTTATTAGAGGCAGACTTCATCACAAATAATATCAACATGTAAGAATAAAAGTAAAAATTAATTTGTGTGAACAGTTTTGCCTGCATGCATTAGGCAGCATCCACAGAACTTGACAAGTCAAATAGCCTGATTTTGAATTTCAAAATATTTTTTAAGGCCTTGACCATACTTGTTTTATGATTTGAATTTTGCAGGTCTTCACTGTCAACCCATCACTCCTATTATTTCATTTGGAATGCAACATATGTTATCCCCAAGTACTGAAGTAATTTTCATGGCAGTAGCAGCAAAAATACAGAATTACTGCTACTGTTGGATAAGGCCAGAGCTGACTTCACAGAACAGTGTGTATCAGAAACAGGGCCAAAAGCAATCCTGTATTAAAAGACCATTGCTATCCCCAAAATTTCCTGCAGAACAATGCGAAATGGGAGCTGGAGATTGAGATCTTGCCCCGGGCTGTGCAGTGAGGGCAGGCATAGCTTCACGTACAGCACCAGGATCCCATTTCCTCTGTCCCAGCCTGCAGGGCTGGTGCCAAGCATGTTTACTGATGAATTCCCCATGCTCTGCAGCAGGCTGCACATGAACAAGATTTTCAACCTAAACACAACCCACTAAAACTTCATACAGCTGAGGTTTGCTCTCCTCATAGAATGCTCTAAGAAATGTTATATTTTGCTGTAATTGTAAACGGGGTCATGGTGAAATGCACTTGGGCTGGGCTGCACAAACATGCAGGAAGCTGAGCCTGCCCAATTTACCTGTGGGAATGAGCAACACATTGCACATTAGCTCCAGGATTGCCTTTGGATTTGAAACAGGGAGGACTAAGGGATTGTCCATATAAAAGAAGGATAAATCACAGAGAACAGGGAGGGAAGAAATTCAATATACCCAGAAAAAAATAATCCTTATTGCTCTGCAGTATCAGATCTAACCTGGATCTAACCTACATGGTGCTAGAAAATCAACACTCACCCAAAAAAAAGCTTATAAACAGTCACTAGAGAAAGCCAGGTTTTTTTAAAGTCTCAGACTCAGTTAATCTTTTCATAAACAATGAAAGAAAAAACTAGACTTTCCTTCCAATTATTTTTAAGCTAAACATATATGGTATAAGTGACAGTGATGCATAAACATCTGAAAATACTGTAACTACCCAATAAAAGATTAAGAATGTTCACTAAAGCTGATATGGGTTTTGGATTAAGATCAAAATAAAACCCTCAAAACGAAGCCCAGAACCTAATTAAAAGAAAAAGCAAACACTTGACAGCAAGACTGAAATAATTGAAAACCCTCTCAAGGAGAATTAAGACATTTTAAACTCAGAATACCAAATTCTAAACACATAATGAAACTAAAGCTAGACAAATTAGGCTAATCAGCATGTCTTTTTTTACTCTTTTCCCTACTATGTTCTGTATGTTGATTGAGATAACATCACTGGGTTTTATTCTCTGTGTTTGGCTGCTGAGATTCAGGTTTGATTAATGGACAAACACTGGAGTCATGTTCTCTGTCAGGCTCTTGGAACTCCATGGCAACTGCTCCAACTGCTGCTCCTGGGGTGAGAAACAGCAGCCCTGTGGCAGCAGCTCAGGGAGCAGCTCATCTTCTCAAACAGGCTTGGGCTAAGGGGAAGCAGGGTTTAAAGAGGATCCTCCTTTAGATGCAGCTTTAACTGCTACAGTCAGTCCCAGCTGGAGTGGCCCAGAAGAGCCAGGCACCCACCTGAATCAAACTCCATCATCTACACCACAACTAAATTTGTCAGTCTGAGTGCAGACAGATGTAACCATGCTGTATAAAACCCAGTAATGGGAAACTGGCTGGTATTTCTGCTTTCCCCTGACAGTTTCTGTTCAGCATCAGGCTTTTCTTCTATTCAAATGACTTGGCCACACGCAAGAATCTCTTTGATATATTGTATTTCATACATTGTATTTTCAGCATATTTTCCAATCTAGTTATAAACATAGTGGAGTCATTCAGCTGATATTTTTCCTATTTTTTCAAAATTTTTAATTTCATGAAAACTGAAATATTTCCTCACAATATGTTTGTTTTGCTGAAAATGAAGACGGGGATGTCAAAATAATTTTCACTTTCTTGTTTCACTTCAAACCTGAAACACCTTATAACACTGAAAATTAAAATGCTTTTACATCCTAATAGTATCACTATTATATATATATATATATATATATATATATATACACACACACACCTAAGACTTCACAATACTGATCCCAAATAATTTGATACTTAAAAATGTTTTGTATTCCTGGAACCTTTTCCCATCTTCAGTTTTGGTTCATTTTGGAATGAACATAAGTAGTGAAAATGTTAACACTGCAACAACAGAATGCAACCCTCTCCCTAAGACACACAGAGCAGACAAACAATAAGTTACATTACAACTCACGCCAATTTTTACATAAACAATGACGTGTTGTTTGTTTCAGGACGCTTCGGCTCTTGTCAGTAATGTTAAAGCACCTGATTTGCATTACAGAAAACCCATGAGATATAGAGGGCATTTGAAACTGAATTTTACACAGAAAGATTCACTAACTTTCTCACTGCTGCATAGGAAACCTGTGCAAGCCTGAAATGCAGTTGTGCATCCCACCCTGCCTTCCCTGGGGATCCCAGTCCCAGTGCCTTGTGCCACATTCCCACCAGTCCCACTCCCAGCTCAGGGCCAGCAGCACTGTCTGCCTTTCACCAGATCTGCATTTGGTGCATTATTTATAATTTTACTACTTCAGTTGATCAAAGTAATGGACTAGATGTTGACTTTTCAGATGTCTTGGCAGCATAGTTGGAGGAACTTGAAATTATTAAGCAGATGTTCTGTGCCATAACTGGGGGCTTGTCTTGCTCTAATGAGATGCAGTATTTGTTACGATGAAGGAAATTGCTTGTGGATTTGCTATAATGCATTTTACATACATGGGGTTACATTTATACTGGAGCAATGCAAAGAAAATACAGTAAAAGTCTACATTACTTTTCAGATCTGATGATGTCACCAGACTCATATTATTACATCTGAAAAAAGATCAAGCTCAACTTTTTGAGGTCTGTTTCTGTTTTTATACTTGATATTCACCTCAGTGGTGAAATGGGTCCAAACAGTTAGCTCTTTGTGATCTCTCTCCAGAGGAATCACTGTACTATTGCAGCAGAATCAACCAGAGTAGGCTGCACCTCAGTGTTTTTAGGCCTCTGACCAAAATTATGCAGAAGCAGATCTCCTCCCTTTGTAGATATATGAGCAAATTTAATGCACAGTTTCTCTGGCTCTTTCAAATTCAATTTTAAATTTGTGGTGTTTGGATTTAAATTCAGAGTTACATAGTGCAATATGGAAAGTAAATTAACAAATTCACAAGTTGACTAGGTGGACAAATGCCAGAGATTTGTATCAATCTGGGTATAAGAGGGAGGACTGATCCAAAAAAACATTAACAAGAATTGTCTGTCCTTTGTAAAAGACCTCAAACTGTGGCTTAGATATTTATTATGCACCACACTTATAAAACTTCCAAGATGTCTAATGGAAACAGAGCACAATAGAAGCCAGTTCTGCTTTTCATTTTATATACTACCACTGGGAATCTCTTTCTTCTGATGTTCATCCATATTATAAGTTTTTTCTTTACAGTGGGTAAGAGTTTCCTTGCCTTGAAAATAGCAATTCATCATAGCAAGAAGGAATATTGAGCATATATAAATGCCAGTCCAACTACTTATACTGTCTAAATTGGCAAAATCTTTTTAATTCCCTTCATAACACTCAGCACTACCAAGTAACTCCATCAAAACTACCAGAACATTCCAGAGACACAGAAATGCCAATATTTAATTAATAAGGTACAACAGGCACCCACATGCATACTAATATGCAGCCTCATTTTTCTAGCAAACAGTAACACCAGTGAGAGCTCTGAACTCTGCTCCCTTGAAAGCCTGTGAGATGAAGTTGGAAATTGTCAATCTGAGGGCTCTTAAAGGAATGCCACATTAAAAGATCCACTGTAATCCTTAATCCTTTTGAACCCTCTATAGAAGGTTATCTTTACAACATCTCATCCCTTCCCCCTCTTAAAATCCTGCACAGTGACTTCAAACTAAGCCTGGCTCAGTGTATAAATCATAAACTGACCAACATATAGAATACATTATATGTGCTATACAAACATGCAGCACCTCCTTCATATACAAACACTACACAAGCTTGCATACACATAATTCCTCAATTAAATGGTGGGGAGGGATTTGCCACAGGCACTAAGCTTGGCTTTCCTACACACAAACCATCAAACCTTCTCCTACAGCCAACAGACAGTGGATTTATCAGAACAGGAGAGGCTTAAGCAAACAACTTTACCTTGTGTTTGTCCCAGGCCAGAGCAGGGACAGCAGCAGCTGCACATTTCAGGAACCTGCAGGCAGGGCTGAGCCTGCAGCAGTGAGGGGTGCTGGGACAGCCCCCCCACAGCAGCCTGGAAATGGCTGCCCCTGTGATCAGAGCCACACCTGGGGCAGCCTGGATCTCTCCCTTTGGGCAAAATCTGCTCATGATTCAAGTGCCCTACACCATTGTCAATGTCAAATACCACCAAGCCACCAACAAGGAAAACACAGCAGCAGCAGCCTGGCCAGATCTGACACCCAAAAAATTCCAGACTCCAGCAGGCTCCCTAAAATTTTCAACCAGCCACAATTTCTGACTTGTGACCTCGCACCACACTGCTGTTGGTAACTATGACCAAAGGCTTTGGCCACACTTTAGACTGACCCAAAACTTAGTTCCAAAACTGAGAAGTATTTAGAATGCTAAACAGGTAAAATCCACAAATTTTAGTGGAATCAGAACTATATATCTACCCTATTATATATCTACCCTTTTAGTATATGTAGCTGCTAACTTCTGAAACCCATATTATGCCATGGAAATTATATTAAGAAAATAGTATTTTACACCTAAACCTTCTGGAAAGTGCAAGTTGTACTACTGACAGTATGCATAATGAATTCTTGAGTATACAAATGGAAACTGTGAACACAAATGTTTAGATTCACATTTGACTCTCTCTGAAGTTATTGCTTTTTTTCATATTAGCTGAGACTGGAACGGGCTCAAAATGAACAAACTGTAAGTGAAAAGTATCTTAATATGTAATTCTTTCAATATAGTGTAACATACTCAGAAGAAATCAGTCCTCCAAAGGAGATGGGAAAGTCTCTGTTTACTAAGACCCCTTTTATAGTTCATGTCTCCATTTCTCCATTACTTCAGTGCTTGGAGCTTTTTAGAACTAGAAATTCTACACACTAGAAATACATGTACTGTTTTCCCTTTTTAGGACAATTGTCAGTACTTTAAAAGTTCAGTAGAATAAATGTTTCATTTCTAGTCACCATTTCAATTACTCAGGAACACAGTCTGTAAAACAAAAGACAAACATGTTTTGAGGAGTGGTAAAGAAGGAAAGTACTTTGGTCTCTGAGATGATCCTAAAGCCCTTCTTTGTGTATCTGTAACTTGTTGACAGAATGAAAGAAGAGTCTGAATCCCATGTTTGTGTCACTTTTTTCTGAGTCCCTGCTCACACACCCACCCAAGAGAACCATGCCCAACTCAGCTCCCTGAACCTTTGAGCAGAGTGGAGGCTGCAGGTGCACTCTTTGAACTCATCATTTTTCAAAGAAACTGAAAATTTCTAGCGAGTTCCTGAGCCTCCATGGAATTATGTGCATACCAATTCTCTGAAAACAAAGAAATCTGGATATTATCAGCATGCAACAAAGTTTTTCAGGATCAGACTTCAGTTCTGTTCACTTTTTTAGTTACATGTGGAATTTTCTTCTAAATTACCTCATTCAAAAGCCATTGGAGTGAATGGGAAAAACTCACGCTGACCTGAACAATTCTTATACCATTAGGACCTATAAAAAGTTATATTTATATTGCTTTTCTTTAACTTCAGCAGCAACCTGACTGGGAGCTCTGCAGCCTGCTACACACACAGCACCACATTAGGACAATTGCTCTTGGCTGGAATAGATAAATGTGAAACCTTTTCTGAAATCAAACACATGGAAAATACTATGAAACTATTGAAAACCTTTTGAAATGCATAATTGAATCAACAAAAACCATTTCCACACATTAACTGAAAAAAGATAGCGTATTCACTTGATTTTTAAAACAGCAAATTGTAAAAGAAATGTGCTGAATTGTACAAGGAATGTGTTAAATAAATATTTCATGCATTTAACAACAAAAATGGAACATGTCTTGATAATCCTTTGCTTAACTGTTGCCCTGTTTATTCAATACTCCCCAAAGTTAATGCAAAACATGTTAAAATGATTACACAGTCCTGACCTTGCAGCTCCATTTTATTTTCCAGACTATTTCATAAATTTGGGAGAGAGGGCAGTATCACTGGGGTTCATGCAAGCAGAGCACACCTGCAGCACACTGTGACCCCCAAGCTTCCTCCCATTCTTGTCATCATGCTATAAGGAATGGCTGTGCAGATCTGCCTGACAAGGACTCCTAGGACTACAGACATGGAACTCATACAAAATAATTTCCTTGTGAAGCTGTAAAATACATCTGCTCAGAGCATCTGATCCTGCATGGCTCTGCTACAAAAGGAATCTATAACCAAACAGAACAGACTTGGGAGAATTCAGACTAAGAATCATTTTTTATATTCCCAGAGGTGTAGGAGTAAGGACAGAATACCTTCTTTTCATTGGTGTTTTACTATACGGAATTCAAGGGAAGTTAAAATGTTGATTAAACAGCAAAGACAAATTTTTTGAGTAAATTTTGCCTCTGAAGCTTAATGGAGGACTTTTCCCATGGACAACAGGAGTCCGTAGACAATACCAGCAAACAAGACTAAAGCACCCCAAAGCTCAGCACTCATTATGCAGCAACAGCTACTGGGACACAGCAACCATCCACTGCACAGTGGGAGAAATAACACAGTCAACATCTTCATTTGTCCCCATTCTCTCCCCTATCTTGTGAAATGGAGATTCCAAAGAGTTTTTTAATCCTTCCAGTGGGTAAGACTGTAGGTTGCCACATAACGTTTGGGAGAACTGACAGAAAAGAGATAATGCTGATTATCTTTATTTTTTATTCATATATGGCAGAGGTTTTGCTGCTGAGAAAGCTGTGCTTGGTCCAAAGAAGAGGGCTCAGAAAAGATGGAGACAAACCCCCTGGAATTGCCAGGGCAGGTTAAATTCTCAGTGTACATTAATTTAAAGCAACCTTGCTCAATGGTGATTTTCACTCCTGGATAATCACATCCATAACCACATCCTCAATCTCCAATAGGCCTCTGTTTCCAGGGTATTCTCTTGCCCACCTTTACACAACTCAGACTCTCCCCAAATCAAAGGGATCCAAATCCTCAGCTGTGCACCTGCAGCAAGCTTTAGGCTGCTCTGCACAGCCACTGGACACAAGGAAGCTATGTAAGAAGCACAGACAGATAAGGACTGGCACAGGCTGATTACATGAGCTCATTTATTGTTGACTCATGTAGCCCCATTTATTGCAGACTTTGCCTGACAGTCAAGTCAGACATTGACAAAGTTGTGCTGAAGCTACATAGTGCTTAATGCCAATAGCTTGTGTTTTGTGGATCAAAGCATTCCATTGATTCCATTTTATGGGGTGGAGGTCTTTGGTTTTAATTAATTTCCGAATATTGGATGTCTGCATCTTGTTTCAAGGGACACTAATAGATAAAACAGACAAATTTTATCAAGGTATCTGCACCACTCACTGCTACACATGCTTTGCAAATAACAAATCTTCCTTCTGCATTCTGTTCTAGCCTAGGAATCTTCAGTACCACACAATCTGGATACAATTTTGTTGCTACATCTGAGCCTGAAAGCCACATCTGTCCTTAACTTTCTGCTCCAACCAAAAGAACTAAAAAGTGTGCTTTGAAATGAGAGCTTCATTCTTCCTGGGACATTTCCCCAACTCACAATTAATGCAACTGGACAGGTCAGATACTCTAAAATACACCAGTAAATATTTGTCACCTGGACACAGAGGGCAGTGTCTCCCTACAGGCTACATTTATCTAAGGCCTGTAAGAATAGGACAGATATGACCTGTCTGCTTTCTCTCACTTTCCTGTCTTGCAAATACATTCTGTTTAGGCAGTTTATCTTCCATTGCACTTCAAAGTGTTTTGAATTTACAGCTGAATGACAACATTTGATGGATGAAATTTCCCATTTTCCTAAAGGCACTAACAACCATTTCCCATTCTTGAGGCTCATCCAGGTGTCCATCTATAAACACTCATGTCTTGCTCTCACCACTCTTTAACCCACTTTCCCCTCCAAATAGCAAGTAGAGAAGTGAGGAAATTAAAGTATGCACAATGAATTAAAACATTACATGTGTTGGATGTGATTTACTACAGGGAAATGGTTCATTTCAGTCACCAGAGTATGGTGGGCCCTGCTTAAAACAGTACACTTAAAAAATACATATGCATTATTAATTATTGTAACAAACCCCAGAATCAAAGGTAAACGCCAGGCTCTACTATCACTAAGCTTCTTACAAATGCAAGTCAAAATATGCATATTAATAAAATGATACAGAAAGAATAACTATAAAAGGTAAGTTGCCATGTGGAAGCACTAGGTTTCCATATACATAAATATCTCAGCAATTTTTTTTTTATTAAAGGCTTCTATAGAAGTAGTTACATATTTCAGTAATACACAGGATATTTACAATTTCCAGGTCAAGCTCAACACAACAGATGTTCAGGAAGAAGATTTATAGATGAAGTCAAAGAAATGCCTCAGCTACTTTACCACAACCATACTTATAAAAATGCAAACTTCCATGTGCTTTCTCTTGTGATCCATTCACAAACCAGCAATAAATAAAGGGGAAAACAGGGACATAGTATAAGTGAACTTCTTGTTCTGCATTTGAATGAATTCTAGTCTCATAAGTGAGCAATATTTCAAAAACATTTCAGTTAAAAGTGAAATAGGATGTTCAGTAATGTGTGGAAAAAGGATATTTCACTGCCTCACAAAGGATTTCCACTGAGTCTGAAGGAAATCAGAGATCATATTCCATCAGAATTCAAGAGGGATTTTATGCCTATAGTGCCTAAGCTCTTGTCAGTAATTACAGGTATGTGCTTCAGGATGTCTTGTATCTATCATTATGGAAGCAGGCACTATTTAAGTTGTAACTAATCATTAGAAATAAACATTATCTACTTATTACATTTCAAGTCTCCCAAAACTGTCTGATGCCTCATTGATGAATCTGTCTGCCTACAGCATTTCACATAAAACAAGAGAAGCAAAATCAAATTGTTTTAGGAAATAAAGTGCATGCAATTAAAGGACATGCACTGTAAAGAACAACTAGCCACAGACTGGAATAGAAGCAATCAGAAATTTCTAACAGGTGGAGGCAAAAGAGAAGCAGAGAAGTGTGGTCTGCTGCAATGAGAAATGAAGACTTCAAGCAGCTGCCTCATTGAATATAATAACTTGCAGCTGGGTGAACCTCAGCACAGCTGGATTATTTCTAGAGATACTGTGTATAGATTCCCAGTATATATGCATATACACATATATAGTTGCAAGATATATGTGTATCTGTATGCTCACTAACTAGAAGTAAGTTACTTCAGAAAGTATAAATAAAACAGTAAGATGACTTCTTGTCCTCTGGGTGAAAACATTAGGCTGTCCAAGAATTGCACACAAGCTGGGAGAATGCAGCTCAGCACAGCCTCTCCTGAGCCCCAAGGAGCTGGCAGTCACAAATCAGGGAAGGCCAAGCATTCACAAACTGGGACTCAGATATCTTTGGGTCTCAAGGACTGCACTGCCAAGGATCACAGGCACTCAGGAAACACACACCAGGCCCCACCTTCCTGACCATACACAAAAATCAATTCTCTGAGTACTCTAAACTGAAGTTCCACTTCCAGTTAGCATAAACAGATGACACAAATGTTAGATTTCTCCATATATATCAACCTACACAGTGTTTCTAGAATGGTTTGGTACCAAGATGTAATGAATGCCAGCAACGGACACTGAATGAATCCTTGCTCTAATAATGTGCATATAAACAATATCTATCTATAATTTGTTTATAAACATATCTTACAATTCTAAGAGGAGAAAAAAAAAACCCCACACTAAACCACCAAATACAAGCATAATATATTCAGGCTTGGCCTTGGAACAGCTTTCTGCTGTTCCACCGCTGAATGGAAAATACTCCACAAACATCTTATTGACAAGACTTTAGAAATTAATAAATACTCTCCTCTCAAGCCCTTATACCCTTATGGTCTGCACAAAGCCCAGGCAACTGAGCCACAACCTCCCAAGCCTGAAACATCAGCACAGCAGCTCTGTGCCTAGAGCTGATGGTCCAGGATCCATCCACCAGCAGCTTCTACATTGCCCTGGTAACTGCACTCCCCAAACCTCCTCTCTGACTCCTGGCTACTCCAAGTGCTTGATGCTACATGCACCTCACAGCACTGGACCAGGTTTTTCTTCCATTTTATAATTACTTAAATCATATTAATCAGACCTCATTCAGTGTCTTCAGTGTCATCAATTGCCAGCAGACTCGAGAAGTTTCTTAGCAACTTTAACATCTTGAGTTGGGCCACTACATTTTGATCTGTTAGAAGCTGTCATTCAAAACAAGTGACAACTGTTGTTAAAAATCCAGCAAGCAAAAACCACAAATCAATAAATGCAGCAGCTTTGCATCACTCTTCAGTCTCCATCTTAATACCCAAACTGATTCATACTAAATCTTAAATACCTCTTGTCTGACACAAAGTATTGAAGTTGCAGAATTTACTAGACACTGGTGGAAGCTATAAATTTCATTTTCTTCAGAGCTTATATTTATCCCAGCTGTAGCAGGCAGACGTCTCTAGCTAGAAGTCAGGTTACTAGAAGGTACTTTAGGACAAAAGTGAACTGATAAATGATTTAACAGCATGTACAGATTTACCTGTACAGTGAGTACTCCTCTGAGCACAGCACAGGCTTCAGGGATGGAGTATTGACCTGAGTGTCATTTTAGAGAAAAGAGTCCCATTGAAGTTCAGCATAAAAAACCACACTGACAAAATATCCTTCCATTCATTCAGTGCTTGGATTCTGATACATTTCAAGTAAAGAGAAGCCAGCTGAAACTGCCTCCTGGCCTGTCACAAGGCTGGGTGCTGATTGCTGGCCCTGTAAGCCTCTTTTGCTCCAGCTGATTTTCAGTCACTCTTTGTGGTGCCCATCAGTAGTCAGGTCTGGCAACAACAACACTGGGGGACACTGGGGACACATTTTTCCCCCCACAGAAAATGCAGCAGTGACATCAGTGCCATTTGACACACCCTGCGTTCAGCTACAGGAATTTTCATTCCAGCTGAAACTCAGCCTGACTCCGACTCTGCTTCCAGGAGCAACGCGGTGTTCCAGGCTCTGTAAAAATCCCCGTCTCTCTCAGCACCAAGCACAGCAGGGAGGGCACAGCAGCAAGCCAGGCCTGGCAGTCAGAAGGAAGGAATGGAAGAAAGGCTCCCAGGCCTTGCAGAGCTCCTGCTGCCTGCCAGAGCCCGCTGTGCCCGGAGCAGGCGAAGGCGTAGCACCCGGAGCACCCAGCGGGGACGGGGCCGCTCCGGGAAGGGACGGAGCCGCTGAGGGGACGGGACGGGGCCGCTCCGTTCCCGCTCCGCGCAGCCCTCCGGCCTCCAGGCCTGGCTGCCAGCAGCAGCCCTTCAGCTGCTCCCGAGATCTGAGCGCGGCTCTGCTCCTAGAAACTCGGCTGGCTTCATGCAGCACTTGGAGCCAAAGACATCTTGACTCTACCGAGTGGAACTGAATCAAGTGTACAGACAGCGCTGGGAAGATCCCCGAGCCACGTCCCCGCTCCTGCTATTGCCTCCAGAGCCAACATGCAGCCAGCCCCAACACAAGCCACAGCTGCACATGTAAAATCACACACACCGGGAACAGCCAGCATTCCTGGGCAGTAAACGGCCTGCAGTCACCTGAAAGGGGAGCTCTGAAACTAGAGCTGATTTATTTACAACAAAAATCAAACCAAAATATCATTTGGAGGCTATGCTTGGTCAAGCATGCATTTTAGAAAACTTTCCATTAAAAATTCATTGTAAAATAACAAAACAAACAAAAAAATTAACATAATTATTTCCATTTAAACTTAACGTTTGCATTACTTTGAAGGAAAAGCCTCAATAACTGTTAGGATCATGTCTGACTTTCAGTGGACCAAGCTCTGATTTGCAGAACTCTATTTTTCTCAAAGAAAACGGAATTGCTCAAATGCAGTATTTTTCTCCTTGTAATTTCCTTGACTTAGGAAGAAAAAAGCCAAGCCCCCAAAGAACACATTTTTAGCTCTTTCAAGTTTTACACACTTGGGGGGCAGCCCCTACCATTCCGCAGAGCAACCAGGCCAGTAAAGCCCAAAGTCCCTGCAGAGAGCAGAGCTCACAGTGCCTGTGCCTGCACAGGGGTAACTCTACCAGCTGGAACAGAAACCCAGGCTGGCTGGGACTGCTGCTTAAAAGGCTGTTTATTACACATACCTGGCTGACATTTTCAAACAGAAGTCAAAGCAAGAGGGTCTGCAGCTAACTGGGATTTTTTGCAGTTGTTGATTTGGAAATACTGTATTTGATGATGAATTCTGGATTTACGAGACTATCCAGGTATCCTCCTGAAGACAAAATATCAGGCACAGGTTCTCCTAAGAGGACTTTATTCCATATTTAACCTTACTATTTCTGACAAAAAAGTCTGCAGCTGTCCCCCCTCCTTTCAACAAATGCAGCCATTTTTCACTAAGAGTGACTCCTGTGGCTACATCCCCACTGTTACCCTTTTCAGTCCACCAACAGGTTCTCTCTTTTCAATAGATTGTTTTATCCAGCCATCAAAAGGTTATGAATTTTTCATCACAACTGAAAATGAAAGTTAACTGAACTTAATATTTCAAATTAAAAGAGTTCAATTATCAGTATGATTAAAACATTAATTATTTCTTTAAACTTCCTTACAGGTGTTATGGTTACATCACTGTGGTGTTTTCCCTCTGCCACAACTGGATCCTTCTTCTCAAATCCTGCCCTTAAAGTCATCATGTGCTATTGATTCTCATGCACAAACTAGGTTCTTTCATTAAATACTCTACATTCATAGGGTTTATAGTCCTTCTAATATGACTTTTTTAATAAAGACAAAAGTTTCTGTTGGAGCAGCAGCAGATAAAATGGGTTAGAAATGCAGCTGCACCAATCTGAACAAGGGAGAAATAAAAATATGTGTATTTTTTAAAAACAACAATAATCACACTTAACTCACCAGCAAGACAGTGCTGTGAATTACAGTTTAACTGCCCTTCTTGATCCAGTATAAACATTAGAAGCAAGCTGTGCTATGCAGGAGAGGGAAAAAGAAATTATCATGGCATGTTCTAGATCCCCTGATTCATCCTTCTTGGCAAAAGATGGAGTGAGTCAAAGCTGCTGTGTAGGAAGCAAGGAGAGGGAGGTGGGCTGAGCTGCCTCAGCACTGGCTGGGTCCTCTCAGCTAGGGTTTGAAAAGGGCTGCATCAAAGCTAATACATCATAACTCTTCAGGGCCACCTTTAGAAGCAGTGCTGCCTGCAGAATGTGCCTTCAGCCGTGGGCTTGATGGGGCACCTGGCTCCCTGCTCTGCCTGAATGCACGGTACAGAGTGCCAGAGTTGGACAGCTCTGAAACTTCCTTTTCACAAAGCCAAACATGGCTTTAACTAGAAACAGCATACACTGAATGCTCATAATTGGAGATAAAGAGGTGCAGCTCTGCCACTCCTCACTTTGCCCACAGTAGATAAGAGCAGCACTAAGACATTAGAAACAATCATTATCAGATCTACCTGGGTGTCAGATATAAACCTACCTTCATCTGCACTGACTCATGTCCAGCTGTAAAAATAGGCAACATCAGCTGTGGATCAAAGCTGCCTGATTGCTCTCACTAAGTAAAAATCACATCTGCCTTTCCAAAACACAATCTGTATAATAATGCAAAACCAAGTTGTTTTCCCTTACCTTCTGCAAAAGGTTCCCATTCATAAAATCGACCCATAAATGGCTTGTTATTGTATGATGCACACTGTACCTCTCTAATATTCCTGCTGCTTTCAGGACACATCTGTTTAGATTAAAAAAAAAAAAAGTAGCATTATAATCAACAGCAAAGTTATTTTTGCCTTCCTATTAATGAACTTTAGAAGGTTAGTGAAGGCATTGCAAAATTCTAATCCAGATGAATAATATAAACATCAGGAGACCTCTTAAAAACAGGTAACAAGCTGTGCTGTTAAGTAACAGTATCAAAAGTGCCTGTTGAAGAAAATTCATTTGAGAAGTTAATGGAGCAACAGTTCTATTTAAAAAAACAAATTAAAGCTTCTATTGAGCTGTCATTTTCCTCAGCAACAGCACAACACTTCAAGAAAAATTCAATATTAGATTAGAATTACTTCCTTTTCACAACAGCTTCACACATTTCATTATTAATGTTTTGGGCTCAGATTCAACAGAGTTGAAACACTCAATGTGCATGCTTCCATAACTTATTAAAAGTTCACCACAGCAGCTTATTCTCATCCTATGCTTCCATACCATATTTCCACTTTACCTTTTGTATTTCTACAGGCTGCTTATTACAGTCACTGCATGACTTTGCATTTCAAGGCATGCCTTCAGATCCCGAGCTCCTGCAACTCAGGATTTGGTACAGGAGTTTTGCAAACAAAGAACTGCTTTTATACAAGCACATGTGCACACACATGTATTGAGGCAGGGCAGGTGTTACAGGGGGAAGTGGCATCCTCCCTTGGGTCACCTGCAATGCACACCTTTGGCAGAGCAGCCTTGCTTGCATGTGAAGTTGATTTCAAAAGCAAATACAAGTTAAATACTTAATGACTTTGTTCTGCCTAAATCCTCACTGCAGTTACAGCAGAAGTTTACTCTGTGTGTGGGCACATACAAAGGGGAGAAAGGCTTCTACCAAATGCAAGGAGTTAATTAGAACAATTTCTATGCCTGGACAAAATAGGCAAGATTTGGGCACAGATGCAAATTTTTGCATAGCCTTTAGATAATAAAAATTACTACTAAAAATACTATTCAAAACCAGTAGAATTCACTTTAAGTACTTAACTAGAACAGCAGAATATTTTTTCTAGATGACATATCAATGGAAAGCTGGAGATAACATTATATGAAAACAGCATGGCTAAATAACTGTGTTTTCAAAGGGAACAGAAGAGAATCACTAAGAACAACTGTTGTTGCAACTGCAGAGAGTTCTCTTATGCCTGTATAGTAGGAAAGACTGGTTGTCTGCTGGGGAAGCCAGGCACATCAGAGGTCCCAGAGGAGTTCTTGCTTTGTATCCACCATCTCCCTCACAAGATGCTTGTAAATGGATCAAAGAGATGTCACAGTCAAGAGTTTTTGAGTGGGCTATAAACTGTACCAAAGACATGCCCAGGGGAAGGTTCATGGACTACTTTATCTTCTACTAAAATCATGCTAACAAATCTTCTAGAATAAACACAGTTTCTGACCAAGCAGCCATCTGTGCCTCTTCGCCCACCCTTCTGAGATCTCCAAGTACAGGCAAATACTGCTTTTTTCAACAAACCCTCTAATAAAAATTGAAACCCCACAAAACCCAAAAACAAAAAAACAAAAAGCCTTCCCTGAAAACAGGACTACGAACCACCACATTGAAAGGGTGGGACTAAAAGCCTTTCTAGTGCCAAATGCAGAAAGCAAAGCTATATTCCCACAGCTGAAGCACAGTTCCTTCTGTGTGTGGCACAGCAATGCAGAACACTTATTCAGCACAACCACCATCCCAGGCAAGGAAATGTATTTTTCAGGAAACCAATTATTGCACATATCCTAAAGGTAAAGGGACAGAACCTGAGCCGGCATACATTAAGGTCACTACACTAAATTACAGCAGAACAAACATCAGTTTGTACCAGCCAAGAACACAGCCTCAAGGGTTTCTTTCTGGAATGCTTTTCCCTTTTTTTTGGCACACGTTTTATACCAGCCTATTGTGAAGTTTAGTTGCTTCTTGTTTTTCCTTTTCTGACCCTTGAGCTCATGCTCTCGAGTACCAGTATTTCTGGCTCATAAACCATTTCCTGTACACTCTGCTCATACCAACTGCAGGCAATGTATGAGTAAAAATATCAAAATATTCATTGCTGTTGCCAACAAATAGTGACACCATCCCTTTTAAGATCCTTTTCATGTAGCTACAATTTCTGTTTTTAAACTTATTGCCCACAAGACAGAGACCTCAATGCTTTAAAGGAGGGCCAAAGACAGACAAATACACTGAACTCTGTGTGGATCAAGCAAAAATCAGAAGAACAGGCTAACTCAGAACATCTCTGCTACTTTAGAAGCCTCAACTCAGTTGTCCTTCCTTCATTTCATTCATCAAGGTTTAATTGCAATATAAAATTTTGAGGAAAAATCTGAGCAATCTGATCTGCAAAACACTTCGTTTTGTCCTTGATAGAGATTATATTCATTTATATCTTTAATGTCTTCTAAAATATTCTTTAGCTATGAAGTACAAGTAGGCAAAATTACTACAGTCCATGAATCACCAAGGCTTGAGAGTTATATTATACTGTATGTCTATCCTAGTTAACATCTATGCACCATTTACTAGCTCCACCTAAATTGTTAATGCACAGCTGAATGCAATGACAGTTTTATGCTGCCTACAGCTCAACCTCCCTGAAAATTAAATCCTTCAGCCTTTCTCAGAAGACCTTAGAGTGCCAGGCACTGTCTCTTGGCCTCTCTGGCTTTTTAGCACTTTTGTAGCCAGAAAACCACTAAAATAAAAGTATTATCCTGTACAATGAAAAGCGAAGCTTCAGTTTAGGGGCTCCCGTAGATCCTCATGTTTTATTTATTCCCTGAGAGGACAAGCTATTTTTACACTTCAATTTAATTACTATTTCTGTCATATCTAGACTAAAACTCCTAAAATACAGCAACAAGCATCTGTGATGAGAAGATGGCAAGCCCAAAGGCAGCTCCTATTTCCAGCGTCTAACAGTTGTCCCTTGCAGGGTTCACCATGGGCTTCCCAGCTCCCACAGGAGAACTGGGGCAGCCAGGACACAGCCCTGGGGCTGCAGGTGCTCCCCAGCTCCCACAGGAGAACTGGGGCAGCCAGGACACAGCCCTGGGGCTGCAGCACCACCCTCAGCTCCCACAGGAGAACTGGGGCAGCCAGGACACAGCCCTGGGGCTGCAGGTGCTCCCCAGCTCCCACAGGAGAACTGGGGCAGCCAGGACACAGCCCTGGGGCTGCAGGTGCTCCCCAGCTCCCACAGGAGAACTGGGGCAGCCAGGACACAGCCCTGGGGCTGCAGCACCACCCCACAGCTCTGCCAGCCAAGGGCAGTGTGCTGGAAGCAGCAGGCATGTTGGCATGGCTGCAGGTGAAGAATGTTCTCTGGCTAAGCCAGACTGCTAGGATTTAAACAGCCCAGATCTCTTTCCAAAATTTCCTAGAGACTTTTGGAATGAACTTTGCTGTAATATTTAACTTACTGTGTGATTCTCCCTCGGTTTCCCCTCACTAACATCAAGGCATTAAAATCGTGATGCCTGGTGGAGACTTGAAAACAGTGTTTTGGTGAACAAAATGTTGATTTTGATACAGGGCTTTGTTAGTGACAGATCTGGAATTTCATTTTTTTCCCCTCAAAAACTTTGTCCTGTGATTACTGAGGGAGTTATTAAGGGAGTCCTTTTAAAACCAGATCTAGGGAGGCCAAAGCAGCAAAAAATATACTTTGCATCTACTAAGATGAACGTAAGATTCCTTTATGTAGAGGCAGATATAAATTATCTAGAAATACATACTCTCTGCTGGGAGAGGCTTTTTTTCAGCTGTGCACTATAAAATTAGATACAGCATTTAGAATGCATAATTTTGTATGTTTTTAGATGATCCTTCTCCTACCTAAAAACTATGCTGCTTGGACAACACAATGACATAAATTTAGCAGGTGGGGCTGCACTCAGCAAAGTGCTTCAAAGTGCTGGATATTGGTATTTTCACACAGGGAAAGGTGTCTCAGAGCTGCTCCTGCTGCATTTGCACTCAGCTGTTTATAGGAGGACACCTCAGCTTTTCTTGCTGTGCCTTCAGAGCGTGAGGAAATCCCCAGCAGCAGAGCACTGCCCTGACCAGGCAGCAGCACTCAAGGGTCAGTTTTAGAAGTGTCCCTTTGTCTTGCTGGACCTCAGACCAAACTTGAAATGCACTGCACCTGCTGTCAATAGAAACTTTGTACTTTGGAAACAGTGGCTTTATTTATGCCTCAGTTTCTTCTGAAATATGCAGGTATGGAAGTCTGAGGGACAGCAACACACAGTATTCTCTTTGTCATGTACCATTAGAGCTTTCTTAAAATGACCTGCTAGTACAGTTAAAACAAAGAAACCACCCTGCTAGCTGTCTAGCTTTTGGTTAACATTTGAAAAGCACACTTTTGAACAAATCCTTGACACTTGGTTTAATTAAAGAAGTGCTGGCAAAACACCAGAAAATTATCAGTCTGCCAGCTGTGGGCTCGCATCTGCCATCAGCAAAGCTGTGTCAAAGCTGTGCTGAGATAACACTTCTGGAAATGTGTAAAGGGCTGATTTGGTCCTGAAACCACCTCTACAGGCAATTAAAACATTGACTAAGATTTTTGGCAATGCTTCATTCTTATGACCTACAGTAACTGGCAAATGCTTTTTCCAAGGCCCCATATCCCTTCCTGATCCTCCAGGTTCAGACATAATTCATAATTAATATTTTCTCTGTGTGCAAGACTACATGTTCAATTGAGTCCAAACAATCTAGTTGTACTCTTGTTTTCATTTCTGTAGTGGTTCTATAGAATCACATTCATCCTTTGGAATCCCAAAGGAAAAACACACCTCCAAAGAAAAATAATTTAAATACTTGTTTCTGAAACAGTAATCTGAAAATTGTTCTTTCCTTTGCAGAGTTTACTCTTAAATGTACTGTGTCCTTCAATATGCATGGTCTATAAACTCCAATTCTTTACACAACAAACTCACATCTGCAGTGAACTTTGAACTTCTGCTCTGAACTGCTGGTGTTTCTCCTGAAACCTACAGGACTTCCAAGTCCATGTAAGAAAGTGGAGTGCATGGTCCTTCAAATGTTAATTTTCCAGCTAAGCTGTTTCTCTTTGATAGCCAAGGGTTGTGCTTCCCACATAGGTAGTACCTCAAATCAAGGCAACCTAGTTTTGTTCAGCTGAACACACACTGAAAGAGAAAAAGGATCTATTTAAAATCCTGGAGACACTTATTTCCACAAAAGTTCTAATTTTATAAAATGTTAAGAGAACATAAAGACAACTGCCTGCCAACCAAGAAAAAAAATGTATATAAGGCATATTAAATGTGTCTAGATATCTGTGGCACAAAATACCAGACACAATTCAAAGGGAACTGATGCTCCTGAAAAACCAAAATGTGCAAGAAACTTTAAAATGCATGTGAAGAACAGCTCTACAGTAAAAACAGTGCTAGCCAGCTCTGGTTACAGTGCACAGCCACAGACAGCGCTCTGAAAATGTCTGGCCTGACATGCAATGAGAGTTTCCATCTGGGAATGCAGTGGTATCTGCACAAGTTTATGAGGAAGGAGCACCTGTACTGGCAGACTCTGCACTGCCTCAAGCCATGAATTTACACCTCGGTGTCTGCTGCAGTGCAGACAAGCAGAGTAATGACAGTCCCTGTAAACTCCAGTGTGCTGCACTCTCCGTGCAGAACCCATGGCAGCCACAGGGCATTGCAGCCTTCCTGTTCCCCCTCACTCCTTTCAAGGGCTGGTAAAGACCTCAGTTAGGTGTGTGCACAACACAAAATCAATGTACTTCTACCCAGATCCCATGCAGGGAGCACAGAGCTGGTGTCTGGATCAAGGAAGATGGGCCCTGGCAGAGCCATGGGGAGCCTGCCTGCCCCAGCCACCTGTGCCTGCCACTGCCATGGGCCAGGGAGCTGCTGCCCTCTCAGCCTGCAATTTCAGAATGCTTTGTTCCATTAATATTTCAGCTCTGCAACAAGAAGGCCCTCTGAATTTAACAAGAAAAGTCTTTGAAGTGCTCTCCAAACCTGATCTTTATTAGCTGCAATCTATACGACACATAAGGCATTAATGCATAATGTGGCAAGTGCATCTATTACTGCTTTATATTTTTTCCATTCTGTAGCACTTTACATCTGAAAATGCAGTCTGTCTAATAATGAGGAAGAAAGCTCAACCAAACAGATGGAAAAAGAAGCATTTCTGCTTAACTTCACAGGTTTGTGGCTTTTTTCTTTTTAAATTCTCACTGACAGATCCTTCTGATTAAACTGAAATAACTTATTTCAGATTTACAGCAACTTGTAAAAGATTCAAGTCCAGCTTTGGTTTTAAATAAAATCTTAGTCACTCATCCATCCCACACAAAGCATCTCCAATGACCTAATGTGCACAACTGGAAATGTTTGGAACTACTACCTTAGGAGGGGCTAATCAAGGAGCTATAATAGGAAAATTAACAGTACATTTCCTCAGCAATACCAAAAATGTGTCAAGAAAATACTCCAGCCTTGTTTAATGCTGAAATTTTACAAATACTATTCCAAAAAAAACTAAGCAACCAACCAACCAAAAAATTCTGAGAAACAATAAATGGTTTCTATGAGATGGAAGTTGAGCAGTTAGAAAATGGAAGGCAAATGCTGGAAACAGACCATGCTGGAACAGAGCATTATCTGCTGTAAAGCAATACACAAGTACATCCTGAAAGTCAGGCCTATGTCAACTCACACCTGCACACTGAAGACTGTTGCTAGTCTTTTTTGATCCAGCAAAAGACCAGATGACTGGTCTTTTTAAAGTTGGAGTTTTTTTAAATATAGTTACTACTTTACAGTCCCAAATTTCTTTTAGCACCCAGGCTGCTGAGCAAAGAGCTACTTCAGTATGGAGATTGGAGTTTACACAGAATATTCCTTCCATGCTCCCAAGCAAGCATCAAAAGCTTGCCATTTGCAGCAGAAATCATAACTGCTTTGTACAGCTGCTGTTCCCACTCTCAGCAGGGCTGTCACCTTTCTATATAAATATGTTGCATAAAAAAAAAATCCCACATATACAAGAATCCCTCCAATCAAATACCTGTTTATAGAAACACTACACAGTGCTCAGGGTGCCTAAACTGCAAGCTATTGCCTCATTTAATGGGAAATCAATGGAAAGCTACTTCCATTTCACACAGTCTTGTTCAAATGAAAAATGCCTTAACATGGAAGCTTTCAGCTTCATCATCTTGTATTGTCTCATCTGTCTACATTATTCAAATACACCTGCAAAATGGAACATGTTTTATTGTCCTTCTCAGAACATGGGAGGTATATGTACTGAGAATAGTTGCTTTCATATACTAGCAATAGCCTTCTTTATACCAGAAATATCAGCCACTCCAAAATCCTCTCTGCAAGGCACCACCAATATCAGCTATCAAAGACCCTGAGACAAACTCATGCCTGATGCATCTTTAGTAAAATTTACAGACTTTAAGCAAAGTTGATGTATCTAGTCCTCATGGTTTGTAATTTCCTAATTATGCCACTGTGCTATGACATCTACTCTAGAGTTTCCAGCAGTATTTTATTACATTTTTATAAAGTATTGTTCTTGGAGCTGCCTGCTCTTTCTGGGGAGCAGTTTTTATGTGACTCTCATTCTACCAGCTTCAGCAGCGGGCAGGAGTAATCCTCCAGCAGTTTTCTCTATGAAAGCCCAATCAACTTCAATGGAAACTCAATTTCATGCATTCCACTTAGATGACTGCTCATTGTGTGGGAGGAGGCACCACCTGAATGGTTCCGGCAGGAGGACTAAAAGGTTAAGGAAGTTTCTGATTGGTATTACAACGATAATCTACTTTTTAATTAAAAATTCATACTGCAGCAGTAATCACAATATTTTTAGAGAATGAGCTCTAGTCTAAGTAACAGCCAGGCAACAGAAATGTCAGTGTGGTGCTACATGAGACAGAAACATACAGGCAAATGTACAGCTGTTACTACAGCCAGGGGGAATTTGAAATAAGTCTGTTGGGACAATTTGTTTTGTTCATTTTTGTTAGAAAAAAATAAAATCTAGGATGTGGAACAATTTATTTTCCACAAAAAGTGAACACCTTTAGAGCAATGTAAATGCAACTTAAAAACAACTTTGAGCTTGCAGGAACCCAGTCTGGAAACAGAAATTGCAGCATTATTCAGATTTTAGAGTTCATGTTTCCATCAAAAATGAGTTTCTGATAGAACACACATTTAAACTGTTTCTGTGATATATTCTTTCCTCCTAGGTCATATACTTCAAAGAAAAAGAAAAAAAGCACTTCAAACCAACTAGCAGATACATTTGTCTTATTTTAGAATGGTTTAATATAGCTGCAGCTGGTAGCACTGTCCATTTACTGATGAGTTTGTCCAACTTTAGCCCCTCAGACTAAAACTTTCCACTCCTGTTATCTGTTTTAGTCTTTCTTTTTTTGACTGAAGCATTTCATCCCAGAATGAGCCCAAAGGAAAACAAAAGGAAAAAGTGTCTTATTTTTTGCCATGCTGCCATATTTCTGACTTTTTTTTTCCTAATGTAACTGCCCATTCTATTTTAATGAGTGAAATTATGTCAGCCAGGAAAATGGGTTTTTTGTCAAGAATACACCCTCTGCTTTTTCTATGGAAATCCACTCAAGTATAGTGCTGATAATGTTCTTTGTACACTTCCAATCAAAACTTGTTAAAGTTTTGCATCTAACCTGGAGGAACAATCTGTTCACAAGTCTGCTCCATACCTGAGGCTCAAAGAGGGTGAGCAGCTTTCCAGCTGTTATTGGAAAGTGCTCCTCAGGTCTGCAATAGGGCAAGGACTGAAAATGAAAAATCTCTCTTCTGTCTTTAATAACCACTTGAGCCTATACCTAAAATGCATGGAATACTTCGGAAAAACAGATAAATCTGGGGACTGACATTCAAGAGATGAGCAAGTCAGCTGAAGAAGGTACTGAGAAGAAGAAAGTGAAACTAGGAGAAACTGCAAAGAAGTGGGAAACTGAGTAGAAAGAGGAGAGACTGGAGGCAGAAGAGATGGGGAGAAAAGATGAAAAATATGAGACAAGGTACTAAGGAAGTGAGAAGTGTGACTGAGGAAAAAATACAGTGGGACAGCTCCAGGCAGAGGAAGGAGCAGAGATAGGCTGTCCCTGCAGAAAGGGCAGGAACACCTGTGGTCAGAAAGAGCCAAGCACAGCCCAGGGAAGCATTTCACTGCCCTGAGGGCAAACTCCCTGTGCCAGTGCCTCACCTGCAGTGATCTCATGAGTTCTGTGAAGACTGATGCATCTCATTATGGCATTCTGCTTTTGAAGGCTTTTTTTTGTTTGTTTAAACACTATAATGTAAGTCACAGGGCCTTAAAAGAATGTTTAATCTCAAATTGGAAGAGGCTGTCCATGCAATTACTGTATCACTTGGCTCCTCCTGCCTGTGAGGTCCTGCTCTCAACTCCATGATTGCATACCATGTTCCCCATATGACCTCTGACTCATTCAGTGTGCAGAATGGACTCACTCTGGGGAATGTTTAGCTGGAAGGGTTATTTACATAATCTCTGTCCCATTCACTGTAAAACCTGATAGGTATAAATGGGCATACAGAATAAGGAACATGAAGGACAGTCTGCAGTTTCTGGAACAGCTACTCTACCAGTTTTGAAGGGAAAAAAGTCACCTATGGTGCAATTACTTAATCCAGTCCTTTTCAATTTGTGAACTATGTACTTTCTGGTTTGGGGTCTGACTGAAAACCTCTGGACTTGTTTTACAAATGAGCTGCCAAATCATAATTACAGTTTTGGCAATGCAAATTCTGCTTTGACTATTGCCAAGTGATAAATATGATACTGAACATGGGGAAAAAATTCAATTCAAACTACTTGACAAGCAGCACTAATTATGGAACACTTCTCTTAAATCTCATTCTTCCACAGGGCAGCTCCATTTCTTACAACATTTTAGGTCTTGCTGTCACACAGCAGCTTTGTGAATTTTAAAGCAAACACTGCAGTAATAGTATCAACAACTAGTCCTTAGAGAAACCTTTTTTCTCACCTTCTGCAAGGAGCATTTTTAAGGCAGGGAGCCAAAGGCTGAATAAAAAGAGAATAACATTGAGTACTGTATCAGTCATAACTAAGCACTTGATCTATGCAGGGACCTTGGGGTAAAATTTACATTATCAAGTAATTAAATAGTTTTCTTAACACAAGAGTTACCAGAGGATTGCTCACAAAACTCCAGTTCTGAAAGCTCTAAACTTCTGCAAGTTTGACTTTGTCCTTTAAATGGCATTTTGCTGCTCAAACTAAAACATGACATCATCCAAAAAAACTGTCCTCAGAAAGTCACCCAAACTGAGGTCTCAAAAAAGCCATCAAGACCACCAGCATTCCTTGCTGTCTCTAACAAATGAAGATACAAACAGAAGTTCAGGAAAAGCAGTATGTGGCTTGGCTGGCAACTTACTGAATGCTGCAGCCAAAGGCCAAAGCTGGTTTGCAGAATGTGGCAGGGGATGTTTCCCTGGCCTCTTCCCCCACAGACCACCCAGTGCCTCCAACACTGCTTGACAGGTATAAACCACACAGGATTGGTCTTTCCACCAATGTAAGTCAAGAGTTTGAAGATAAACAGCCTTACTAACTTATCACTAGAAAGAAGCTCTGTTTCACTAATTACATGTGTATGTCTCTACATGTGCAATGTACTGCCTGTGTTACATCTGGAGAGACACCACAACTGATGAAGCAGATGAGACAGAGCACACCAGACTGGTTTGGGTTTTGCTGTTATTTTTTAATCTCACCACAGTTTCAATTATTTCTGGGGTTTGCATTGTTCTGTAAGCACTTAGCTCTTAATGTATCATATGCAAAGGTTTGTTTACCTGCTCTGGGCACTGCAGGGCTTGCAGTGCCAGGTTTCCTTTGGAGCACTTCTGAGGGAGAAGCTTTGGACTTCATCCCTAGTCTGTGGTTAGGCAACGCAACACATGCTTGCTAGACATAATTTGATGTTTGTATTTCCTAACTTTCTACACAAATTTTGGCAAGTTTCTCTTTCCATGCCCTGCTTAAAAATTCTAAAATTAGATACCAAAAAAAATCCAAAACAAACACCAACCAAACAAAAAACCATACCAAAATAAAACAAAATAAAGAAATAACCAACATCCCCTCTTTCCTCAAAACCCACAAAACTAAAACTAAAAACTTGACAGCACCACTAACAGACAGTTTTTTCAGTACACATAGCTTAACTTTGGCATTTTCTCCTGCACTTCCTTCTTCCTCTACTCACCTTGGTCAGTACAAGAGAGGACTGGGACTGTACTGGTGGTAGTTTCCTGCAAGTTCCTGTATTCATGTAATATATGTTCTTTTCCTGCTGTCTGCCCTGAAAACATCTTAAACTTATGCACTGATATCAACAATAACTGAACTAATCTCTTAAAAATACCATGAAAAAGCTACACCTTTCATGTGCCAAGCAGACACTGACATCTGACAGACCATGTTTTTATACCTGAAATTAATGGGAATAGTTAACAAATATTCATCAAAACCGCATTAACAAGTTTTTTGTAAATTAATCATGACATTTGCAGCCTCCTCTGCTTTGAAAACCTGGATACAATTAAACTGACATATGAATAAAAAGCACATTTCTTGTTCAAATTATGTGAGTGTTGAAAAATTCCACACCGGAATTTCAGACAAACACTTTTGTCAATATGAATTGACAAGAAGAAACAAAGACAAGCTGGAATGACTTCAAATCTCTCCCACAACACTTGCCTATATTGATAAATGACACTACTCAAATTTACAATGCACTGTTAAACAAAACTACAGATGTATCAGGAATGCAACCATCTGGTTACAACTCAGAAGTCCCAATTTTCATTGATGAGCTTCCTCTTTAAAACTTGGCACAGAAGTTACATCTGAATGATAACCAGGCAACCTAAATCACCCTGAGTCCTGTTCTACTGCAGAACAAAAACCCCTATTCCATTTCAACAGGCATCCCAATGAAGTTTCCAAATCACTCCACAGGATTTTAAGTGCTAATGCTGCTATTCATAACTGATGAAGTGATGGAATAACTGTGGATCTTTTTCCTCTTTCCTCTTCTCCAAGACAGATGTATTCCATTTAGTCTAAGAATTAGCAAGGTAACTTCTCAGACAACTCCAACTGCTACATGAAACCTCCCATTCAAAGTTCACCAGGAAGTTAGGAAAGAAGAGCTTTAGGCAACTGATTTGTGTTTTGATTTTGAGGCACTTAGATGAATTTCTCACATTTTTATGTCACACTGCCATTACACAAAAGTAAGTCTGAATCTTCAGCTCTTCACAGACACAAATTCACTCCACTTGAGGCAGACTTCTCCAGCTACATCATGCAACAGGCTCAGAACTTCAAAATAAACCTCAAAGAAGAAGAAACAGGCAGCTCAATGCATCCTGCAGTACCATGAAATACTGAAGTACTACGGTTAACCAGAGCTTCTGAACTACTCTTATGCATTAAAAATTAAGAAAATACATATTGGGAAGTTGACAGAGTCCATGGAAAATCCAGCTCCCTGAGCGTTCAAGCTAAACCCCAAACATATCAATGACACTGAATGTTTGAACTGGCTAACTCTAACACATTTAGTGGATTTTTTATCACTGATACATAATCTCAACCTTTGCTTTCCAGTGGAATATTTCTGTTTTATCGTCTTAAGGTGTTTATTCTATTCTAAGCTCTACTGTATTTTATTTATATCTCACTGCCCTTTAATAAAGTCAAAGACCTCATCCATAAGAATGTTACAGATCCCACTGGTCACTCCTCCCTGACCTGGAGAATACAGGACCTGGCTATAGCCATGTATACATTACCAAATTTTAACCTGCACTTTCCTTTTGGTCTGTGCTTTTATAGCTCTTGTCACAACATGGCATGACTCCTGGACTTCTAGATGTTTGAAGTGGCTTAGATTTATTGATCAAACCAAGTAATTCAATTTTCAATTAAAACCAACAAGCCTCTAGACATCAAGGTTTTCTGAATTGTGTGATTTTGGACTTACTATGAATATTTTACTACATTAGTAAGTAATTAACCTAGTAATAATGAATTTATGTAAAACAGCCAACTCTGTATTACTGCCACAAGTAGAGTTTATGTAAAACAGCCAACTCTGTATTACTGCCACAAGTACAGAGCACACTTGCACAATAAAACCCTTGGAGAGAGCTTTAAAAGTTACTCTGACATACTTTTCCTGATGACTTATGGCAAACAGTTTCCCATAATTATTTAAGCTCTAATAAGAATGTCATCATACAAAATACTTTCTAATGCAGGATTCTCAGCTGTTGAAGGGGATGTCACATAACCACAGTGCAGAGATACAGAGGGAACAAGTGTGGTCCAAGAGTTCCATCAAAGATGTTTCTCTGTGACTTTTGTACACAAATGACAACTGATCAAACTACATGAGACCCTTTACAAGCAATATCCCTGTGCCAGCCTCTGGTAAGTTCAGCCTGTACTGGTGACAAATCATTCTGAATTAATATTTACACACTTCTGCTGCAAATAGCAAAACATTCAAAAGGAAGGACAGTACAGCCCAAAGTAATACAAGCTTTCAATAAGTTTCCTATACACCCACAGAATGTCAGACTACCAAACCTACACACAATCCCACAGTGTTTGCATGGAAAATTCCTCACATAAAGTCAAGTTTCAATTTCCTCAGGAAAAGATATGTCATCTTAACCCCACTTTGCCACTTATGTCAAACACCTACTCTATACAAATCTCAAAAGGAGAATAAATAAACCCTACAGTAACTCCTTGGGAATAACAAGGGGCTTTTCAGTCTTAAAAAAAAAAAAAAGTTCACCCAAGAAATACATAGGCTTTTGTTAGTCTTCACCTCAATGTGTGAGCATCCCAACTACATTAAAGAGTGCACACTTGCAGCACCCCATATCAATTCTGAAAAGACTTGTCTGGGAATTATGTTTTCTGTTCCATACAAAATTAAACATTTCCATTTCGACCTTAGCTAAAACTTGAAGCACTGGAAATGTTCAGTTTCTATAGAGTGGAAAATTTTCAAAACTGCTTGGGCAGAACACCAGTGAGCTGGTGGATGGCCCAAGACCCCAGGTGCCAGGGGACCCTGCCAATGCCTACCTATATCCTTAGGTGACAGAAAAGCACATCACTGTTTAATGGACTCAACACATTCCTGCAGAATGTAAAACCTCTTTCCATTTCCAAAATTGTCTTTTCAGATATTTCCTATTCCCTGCTCAGGTGCCATTCTCAAAAGCTCTGCATGCAGGAGCACAGATCCAGCAGAGGACTCTTACTCAGAACCAAAAGCCAGCTTTTCCATAGCTTTGCTACCACATTAATAGCAGGCACAGCTGGAGAGGCAGTCATTGTCTTCTGGTCCTATCTAGACACTTCTCCACAACACAACTGGCTTCTTGCTAAACACCAGTCACATCAAATACTGATAAAAACAGCACAGTGTAGCAGGAGACATGACAGTAATTCACATGAACCAGTGGCAATCTAGCAACTGGGAATGGAACTGGACCCAGTCAGCAAAACTTCATCCATAAATATTTCACCGAGCCCTCAGGAGTTACTCTTTCATACATTTTACCTTGACTGTTCCAAAGTCCTATATGAATTTGGCCAAAAAGTCACACCTCAAGCCATAGCTAATGAAAATTCAGATTTTACATCTATTTAGTATCACTCTTCATGCAGAAACCGTGGGAGAACGGATTGTGCAAGAACAGGAATGGGGCTGTGGCTGATCCCTGATGGGGTGCAGCTGTGTAAGGCAGGTGAACAGATTTGAAGAAGAAGCCTGGAATGCTGATGTGTATTCACCAACAACAAAAGAGTAAAAGGGCACACAGGTGTTATGCATGTGAGAAAAAAGGTATAACAAGTGGTACTGGGAAATAAAGGGCATCAGTTGTGTGCCCACTGTTATGAACCTCCCTTAAGCAGTCTGGAATATCCAGAAGCCTGAAAGCCTGGAGTTGGTTTACAAATATATTCTCACGTTCAGGCACTCCTGAAGAGCTAGTGCCTTGGCAATGCTCGAGACAATTAATTACAGAAAGTGCTCAGTAAACAAATCCATTTGAGTTGCTTCCTTTGTTCTGGTGACAAACCACACAAAGAAGGTTGAATTCAAATTATACTTCAACCACACATACATATAATTCCTTCTCCTTTAATGCAGACAGAATTAAGGGAGATTTACTCACCACTTCCCTATTTCTGAAGGAATTGAGACCACATTGGAAGAATCCTATTATATTGCAGGTAGCTTATGGTTTCAGTTAGATCAGCCAGAGCTGTTTGTGAGGTAAGGAGAGATGTTTGCTGCCTATTTCCTGCCAAAGAGGGAGACAGGCAGCTGTGTGTTCTGAGGTGAGCTTGCATGCAAGGTGCTGAACAGGGGAAGCCACTTATATAATAAGAAAATAGGTTTAACGACCTGCAGGAACACTTGAACAAATACAAGCACTTCCCAGGCTCTCCCTAACCAAACATCACGAGTTTACCTTTAATGAATCAATCTGTCAGTCATGTGAAATGAGTTCAGCTATCAATGAAAAAACAATAAATGTACAATAATGAGGAAATGACCTAATGGACCAAGACAGATAAACTTAATTTGTTATTAATTAGTTGCCCTCAGGAGAAACTGTAGAGGGAGTGGCCAAGCACCAGGATAAGGGTTAACAGAATACTTCAAATAAGTGAGATTTTCAGTTTTGGTGTGTTCCAGGAAGAATCAAAGAAAGAAATAAAAATATACTGTTCTCTGCTTGCTGGCAAGACCAGTGGTACATGTCGCTGCGGATAAATTAGATTAAAGCCCGCGTGCAGAAGCATTTAATCAGGAAGAACAAGCAAACAAAGTGAAACACTATCAGCCTTGTTTGGTTCTCATCCTGGCCTTACACTAAAACCGTTCTTAGCAACTTCTTTTTTATAATTACATTAATTACCACATTCTGGGGAGCAAAATAGTCCTGAATAGCAATTACAGCCTCTCCAAGGCTAATAGAAACACTACTAAATAAAGAATATAATTATGAAGAGTTCCATGCCTAGGAGAAACTACTTCAGCTACAATTTCTCTTTGCTATTAAGTCTCCTGTATAACAGATTTCTTTATAATTGTATTTATACAAGCAACAACGGCAAAGAGGCAGCAGCAGTGGGCTCATCTTTGTTTCCTCTTCATCTGTTGAATTCTTCTGTTTAAATAGCAGATTCTAAAACTAACATGAAAATATTTTCACTCCTGTTCTCTTCCATCAAAAGAAATCTGCCAATGGCCAAAGCACTCACCATGCTGACCTGTCCAACCACTGTCCAATTCACAAGCTCACTGCCCTCTACTCTGCCGCCCTTTTGCCATTCTCAGCAAACGCTTTCCACAAACCTTCCTTCTCCATACCTTAGCAATCTCAGATTGCTTCTTTCTTCCACCTCATTTCTAACTTCCTTTATCTCTTACCCCTTGCCCTCTTAAAAGACCATTTCCTGGAAACAATTTTGTCACATTAAGTCAGGCAGAATACTGTCCAACTTTGTGCACTGATGTGTGAGGGATGAAATAAAGACTGGGACATTTGTGTATCGCTTGGACACAGTGAGCAAATTTAGCTCAGAAAACTTTCCAAATTAATGCCCATGCACTAAGGTCATTTCCCATTTCCTTCAAAAAACAGAAAGTGTTTTTCAAAAGAGGAATTTGTCCCAGAGACTATTCTCAGAGGCTCAAATTAGCCATTCATGTTTTCCATTCCAGACAAATACACTAAAGCTTTCTTGACATTAGGTCCTTTCAATCAACTGCTCCAGTCTCAATCAATGGACTCTATTCAGAAATAAAGCAAGAGTCATAACTAAGAAGCAAAAAGAAACTCATCTGATTTGTTTAGGTTGTGTTTTTGTTATCCTGTGTTCCATTGTTGCATATTCCACTATGCAGGTACCACTGAACAAATCAGGATTTCTAGGAGGCAGAAGAATCAGATGTTCACCCATCCAAAAAAATACGGCCTGTCATGTCAGCTTATCCAGATCTCCTGACTATTCTGCTTCTAATATCCAAATACAGACTTCTGCATCTTTGCAACACTAAGTTAGATTAGAAGGACCAATAAGAAAAAGGTATTAGGAAGACATACTTTGGGAAATACTAAAAGGGCCCAGCAGAAACTGGAAATTTTAGCAGGATGGAAACTACTAATGGGGACAAAGAACAAAACCTCACTTGCCTCCCACGTACAATGGGAGACTGCCTGGAGCATGGAGCTACACCCAGAAAAACATTCTGAACCAAATAATAACAGATTAAGTTTTATTTAAAAATTAACACAGAACAGATTTTCACTCCAATAAATTAGGAAGTTAAAATCAAAGCATGTAGAACTGAATGCTGGTAAAAGTATAATCTGAAACAGAATGCACAGAGCACCACAAAAAGTACTGGAGTGGTCCAAGCTACTGGGAGCTGTCTCTAAATGCTGTTTAGGGGTGACAGTGGTGGTTCCACCCAGGTTAGGTGACAGGTACCCACTAAAGCCACTCAGTCATTCCTCAACTGAACAGGGAATGGAAAATATAACAAAGGGTTAATGGGTTGAGATAAGGATCTGGAGAGATTACACACCCATTACTGTCATGGGCAGAACAAACCTGACTTGGGGAAATTGACTGAATTTGAATTAACAATCAAAATCAGACTTTTAATGAAGTTAAACAAGTCTTAAAAACACCTTCCCCCTAGCCCTCCCTTCTTCCCAGCTCTACCTCTTTGCCTCAGTGGTGTAGGGAGACAAAATGGGGGTGATAGCTCAGCACAGGGGTTATGGTCACTTCAGCACAGGTTGTTTCTGCTGCTGCTCAAAGATAAGAGTCCTTCCCCTGCTGCAGCACAGGGTCCATCCCATGAGACACAGTTCTCCACAAACTCCTTCAATGTGAGCACACCAAGGGCTACAGCTCTTCACTCACTGCTCCTCTGTGGGTCCCCACAGGGTCACAAGTCCTGCCACCAAACCTGCTCCACTGTGGGCCCCTCTCTGTCCGTGGAGCTGCAGGTTCCTGGCAGGACCTGCTCCAGCAGGGCTATCCCATGGTGTGACAGCCTCCTCAGGGCACCACCTGCTCCTGTGCCCTCCATGGGCTGCAGGGCCAGGGCAGCTGCACCATGGGCTGCCCCACAGGCTGCAGGGCAATCTCAGCTCCAAGGCCTGGAGCACCTCCCGCCCCTCCTTGTCCACTGACCTTGGCCTCTGCAGGGCTGTTCCTCTCACACATTCTCACTCTGCTCTCCTGTGGCTACCTCACACCTGCACAACAGCTTTTTCCCTTCAGAATACAGGATCACAGGGATGGTACTGCCATCCCTGATGGGCTTGGCCTTGGCCAGCAGTGGCTCCATCCTGGAGCTGGCTGGCATTGGATTCCCTGCTGGACATGGGGGAAGCTTCTGGCAGCTTCTCTGCCACACCTGCACTCCTCCCCTCTACCAAAACCTGGCCATGCAAACCCAACACACTCCACTCCTCACCACTGTGAATCACACACTTAAGAATTGCCATTAAAATCCACATTCATCACACAGAAAACAAAATAACGTCACAACACTGAAGGAAAGTGGAAAATGTACACTAAATTCATTCCCTTGTCCCTTCACCACAATTACAACTAGAATTTCTCACCATTATTGTATTCTCTGACATTGTTCAGACCATGTTTGTCCCTCTCTCAATTATTATACTTATCTCAAATTCCTTCATGCTCCTGGGTTTCATCAAATTAGAACTGTACATATCAGTAGATGAAGTGACTGATTAAAGCCCTTGAAGGTACAGTATTAGGTAGCTGTAATATTACAGATCTATTTTCAGTATTCCCTAAAATAAGTTCACAAAAATAATCATTAAATTAATTTTTTAAAAAATTCAACCTAACTCAATGATTAGGTGAACATTTTGCATACTAGGGAAAACCAACAGCTCTCAAACACACAAAACACAAGAAAAGCAGACTTACATTTGTGTTGCAGAGTTTGTACTGCTTGTAGGCACCAATGCAGACGATGGCTGCAGCCCTCTGGGGCTGGGGCTGGCCCTGCAGGGCCTGAGGGCCGGAGTCACCGCCGTGGAACAGGCTCTGAGACACAGGGAACGAAGGGGACTGATAGACCGAGGGCCCCAGGACTTGGTGTCCTGCCTGAGGCCCCCCTGGCTCCTGGTAGAGGCTGCCATGCTGCAGGGAGGGAGCAGCAGCCTGGCTGTAGGGGCTCAGGAGGCTCGGGCTCTGCTGGAACAGGTGGCTCCTGGACGATTGGCGCTGCCGCCGCAGCTTCTGGGGCTGCTGGCCAGTGTCAGTTTGTAAAGGTAAAATGTATGGCACCTTCCCATAGCCATACTTCCCTGGACCAATGGGATTTCTGTTTCTGCTTCTAAAAACGGAGAGAGACAGAGAGAGAAAACAGTTACTGACTCCATAAGCAAAGGAGCAGTTAGATATTTACAGGACTTATCATAAATATGACTAAGATGTAGACTAGCTTGATCTATTAGGAATCTCAGAAGGCCTTGATCCTAACACTGCAGTCTGACAAGTAAGCTGGCAAAAACCAGTTCAGAGTAATGAGTGAATACAGCTATTCTGGGTGACACTTGCAGCTCAGGAAGGGAGACACCGTTAAAGAAAAAGAATTTGCTTTCTGTACATAAAATACATTTATGTTTTTAATATATATGCAAAACTGACTTGAACTCCAGTGAAAGCCAGAGATTATAAATTGACATAACTATTTTCTAGAAACAGAAGTGCTGCAGATGTCAGGCAGCCACCAGATCAAAGGGACCTTTCTTTGGGTTTGTTTTTATTTGGGTTTGTTTTCTTCCCAAGTCTTATATTCTCCCAGGACTCTTGCTAGCTGGGAACCCTAAAAGTCATTTACCTCCCATCCCAGCCTTATAGCCACATGGGGCTTTTAATCAATCTTCCTGGCTCAAGATGTGTGAACCAGAGTGCTGATTTGCCCTGGCAGATAAGCAACCAGCACTCTTGAAGTGTTTATCCCTGTTAATCTGCTCTGTGACCATGACAGTCATTGTTGAGGGAAGCTTTTGGTAGTTACAGCACAGAGAGCAGTATAATGGGTTTTGGTATTAAGGGAGGGAAAGAAAAGCTTCCCATAACTATACAGGAGAGGAAAGAAACAGAACCCCTAAGCCTTGTCCTACTTAGCCAGACCTAAACAAGAGTGAGATTACACAAAATTAATTTTTCTGTTGCTCCCTAGGCTAGAAGAAGAGCAAGACAGAATAAGAGGAAAGAAAGTACTCAACAATACTTGCAGCCAACTAGGACAAAAAGGGGGGAAAATGCCACCAAGAATGGAGTTACCATCTAAAGGTAAATTACTGCTAACAGAAAAATATTTGTAGAAAAGCATTACGTAATTCATGTCAGCCCACAGTCAGCAGCCATCTCTGATCTCCTGTGTTCATCTCCAGCAGAGGCAGAACAGCTATTTAATGCAGGCCTGAATCTCCTTTCTTTGGGCATAATTCTCATATACACATACACCTCTTTGATTGCTCAGACAAATCTCTTTAGCACTTTGATAACAAAAATGATGGGTCCCTTTAAACTTAAGCCAACCTAAATATATTCTTTATTTCAAATAATACATTTGCCCAGACAAGTAAGAAAATCAGGTTTTGTGCTGTTAATGTAAGAGTTGTAGCAAACATCATGATGATGATGATGTAGCATTTTTACTGTTGTAACTTCTAACAATTTCTCTTATGCTGAGAATATGTCAGCTGTGAATAATACAAACTGGCCCCTCTTAGCACATTTGCAGTGTCAAAAAGGAATCTGGTTGCCATAGCTTTTTCTAATTTTAGCCATAAGCAAACGTGTGCCTTGGCAAATCAGTGCATTATCACTGCCTCACAGCCTTCATGCTAAGAACAGTGCTTTGAACCTCAAGTGGTCTTCAAGACTGAAGCACTTTCAGAGCCGGTGGGCTGGTTATTTATACTGAATAGAAACCCTCTTTGAACTAAGGATATACAGTGTCTTTAAAATACACAGGTAAGATTGCAAATTTCCTGGGCCTCCACCTCTTCTCTTAAGTGCTCTTTACACAGCCTTTCTCCAACATACCTTTTTCATTTTTCCCTTTTACCATCACTTCCTCTCTCCTTACATTTCTCCCACTGCCTCTAAATGAAAGTTCCCTGGCTTACTTCCAGCTGAAGCACAACTCGTTTTCTTTCTCTTCTGATGTCAGGCAGAATAAAGATTGTATTTCCATGAGCTTTTCAGCATTTCATTTATCTTATCTCCTAGTATCAAAGTACTTCTCTTGTAAATGAAAAACTGCAAGGGTGAACATTAGCAAAACCACTCATTTATGACAACAAGGAAGACTTGTTGTACAACTGCTGGAAAGTTTCCTTAAAATGAACCCAAATAAGCTTCTGATTGATGCCATTTTCAATTCACAACTTTTCACTGCTTCTGAAGAAATAATGTAATGTTTTGGAAAGGTAACAACTTTCAGCCTCCAGTTTCACCAGGGATAAGGAGAAAAAAAACTGCATAGGAATTACAGATTTTTCCCCCCTAGATTTTCTGTTGTCTATTGGCAGAAATAATTCCACAAGCAGAGGGGAGATGGTTTTCTTCCCTGTATTCTCAGTCACAGCAATCACACTAATGAAAAACAACAGAATTTCACCACAGATTCTCAGAGAGAGTAAAAAGAACACCTAGACCTTTCTTTTAATTGTGTGTAGAGTTTGGTCAAGTTTGAAGCTTTTTTCAAAATCTTCAAAGGCTTCCTTTACCATGAGTCCTGTCCTGGAATGAACATTAAAGTCCTCTAACATGCTAAGGAAACCCCTGTCCTCAGTGAGCCTGGCCCAGCTGCATTTCTGGGTGCCCAGGGCTCAGCATTCTCCAGGTTCTTGCAGGTTCTCCTCACTGGGAATCCAGCAGCTGCCCATAATCCATTCTCTGAAGGGTTGCTGGCTGTGCTTGTGCCCTATCAGCACAGCAACAGCCCAGAGCCAGCACCTACTGAAGCTGAACTTAACACTGATCTATCAGCAGAAACAGAGGTTTCATGTGCAAGATGAAAGTGGAAGAAAAGAGAGAAGACAGGTTACAAATTTTATACTTTATTTCCCAAAAAATAGCCCACATTATTTATCACTGCAAAAGTCCTTTAAACTATACTGATTTGTGCTTTGGTGTTGCTGTTCTTAATTTCCATTTCAAAAAATGCTCCAAAACAGCAGTTCTTTGATTTTGGCTAGAAAATTACTTCTAAAGGAGCTGAGTCCCCTTAGATACCTATCAAAGCTTTTTGGTTTAAATTTAAGCCTTTCTACTCATCATGGTTTTAACAGAACTGCTTTTTAGTGGGCAAAATTGTCTATAACTGAATCAATTACATAAATTAATTTAATTAAATCTACTTCTGTGGAGAAGTATGCCAATATTTAGCCTAATACTTGAGATCATAGCAAAATATCTGTTTTGCAGCACTACATTACTGTCATTAATTGACAGGTTTCAAAGGATACTACCCATCCATTCACAGTTTGAGTATTTAGTACAGAGTTGCCTTGATTCTTTTTCTGAAGAACTGAAAGTGACTTATTAGCTATTCCTGTCAGCAATGAAGCTATTGAAATATTATTCAAATATTTAAAATGTAATTAAGGAAAGAAAAAAAAAGGGAGATGGAAAAGTCCTTGGAGACCCAAAATGTCAAATTGCAAAAAACCTGGTCCTAATTCTGTAAGTTTCTGTTAACAGGATCACTCTGGGCATATATTTTTAATGTACTTTTTTTATTACTTTTTTATTACTAGATAATGTTCTTAAAATAATTTCAGACATGCACATCTAATCCATGGCATTTCCTCCATAATTCAAAACTGTGACTGGCCTACAATTGTCCAAGTCAATCATTTACTTTCCTGCCCTCCTACTGCTTTTAATTTTCTTTCATGCTTTATATATTATTAGGCACACAGTTAACAAGGTGTACTTTAAAAAGATTCCACCATAAATTTTTTCCCCCTTAAGTCACAAAATAAACTGTCTTATACTGTTAATAACTGTTAGTGAGTTTATACCTCACAGTGTTTAGCAGATTCTTTGACAGGAATCATTTTTAACAAAATGACTGATCTACTGGATCTGGGAACAGGTTTCCATCTACTCAGGAAGGAGAGCTCCCAGCAGTCAGGCTGATTCCCATCAAAAGCCACCCTGCACTGCCACTCCCACGGCAGCACAGCCTGTGCTGCTCTGCATTCCACGTACTCACTTTGCACCAGCTTCAAATCAACCTGGAGAAAATCACTTAAACATCAGTGAATGAGAGAAGGGAACCCTTTGACTGTTTCATGTTACAAAATGCATGCCTGTCTGCTCACTGATTTAGAAACTGGTCTTACAGCAGTGAGATGAGATCTCTGAAATGTTTGGTCTCAAGAGCTCAGGCAGCCCTCTCAGAGAGCATCACTGCAAAGTGGGGCCAACAGCACCAAGCTGTGCCACTCTCCAGCACATTGTTCCCTTCACCAGCACCAAGCTGTGCCACTCTCCAGCACATTGTTCCCTTCCCTGTGCCACACTCAGCACGTTGTTCCCTTCCCTGTGCCACACTCAGCACCTTGTTCCCTTCCCTGGGCCACACTCAGCACCTTGTTCCCTTCCCTGGGCCACACTCAGCACCTTGTTCCCTTCCCTGGGCCACACTCAGCACGTTGTTCCCTTCCCTGGGCCACACTCAGCACGTTGTTCCCTTCCCTGGGCCACACTCAGCACCTTGTTCCCTTCCCTGGGCCACACTCAGCACCTTGTTCCCTTCCCTGGGCCACACTCAGCACCTTGTTCCCTTCCCTGGGCCACACTCAGCACGTTGTTCCCTTCCCTGGGCCACACTCAGCACGTTGCTCCCTTCACCATCACACTGCAGGGCAGCTCCACAGGGCAGGCTGTTACTGCATCTCACTATTGGCATTTTCATGAACTAACTGCCTTTTTTACATTCATGGTAACTTTGGTAACCACACCATGATTTGTGGATATGCACTGTTTCCCATGTATCACACACACATAAGAGTATCAAAATCATTGTGAGCCTATTTGTCCTAAAAAATTCAACTGCTAGAATTCACAGAATACCAACGATGTCTAAAAAGTGTTTCTTCTGAAGAATAATGGATTATACCACATTACACCACAAAAACTCTCATTTCTATATCATATTAGAGGGAGAAGCTATTTACATTTTTCTGAGACATTAAAATTAAACAATAAGGTCACTACATAAACTGTCTCTTGGGAACAGGTTTAATTAATGGGATGTGGACTATCTTAAATGAAGTTTTCCATCCTCAGAGATCAGCACTGATACCCCAGTTCAGCACAGCTGCAATATGCCCAGTACAATAACTTAGTATGCTTGCTTTTACTGATCTCTCAGCAAGTGGTGTATAACCTCATTTATGTGACTTTCAACACTAAGATAGGATTTCAAAATTCAAACCCAAATACTTCAATCCTCTTTTTCAATAATACCTCTGATCCCAGGCAATTCTTAGCCTCTTCTTTAAGATTTGATTGAATAATGCAACCACGCAGTAGGCAGGCAAACCAGCAGAAATTCAATGCAAGTACCCTCATAACTCTGCTGAGATGCCTTCCCTCCTTATGGGAAGTTTCTAGCCCTCACTGATGGGGCAATTAATTCAGTGGTACCTGACTAAAGAGCAGCAGGGTTCTCACTTCCCCTCCCTCAGTGAGCCCAGCTCAGAAAGGGATGAAATGTTCAGTATAAAGAACAAGCTTGCTTAGGTGGTTTGCAATTATTGTACTGTCTTAGGGGGTTACTTCTGGTAATCCCACTCAAAGCATGCTTGCAGCAGCATAATGAGAACTGATATTGATTTGCTAATGAGACCTAGAGCATGTCATGGGGATTAATACCCCGATGAGAGGTGTGAGGCCTGAGCCATCCCAACTAGCTCCTCATTTTGGGAAGAAACACCTCATTTAAGCATTATTGCCACTAGATCCTGCCGGAATTTTATTCAGAAGGAAAAGAAACACCTTCCTCACATGGCTTCAAATCCCCCCAGGTGCTACCAACACGAATTGTTTGATTACCACTGCTGCTCTTAGATCTTTCTGGAAAATTTATCCTTACAAAGGGATCCAATCCTTCTCTCTCTATCTTCTTTCTGTACACACACCAACCCACAGTAAGCTTTTAGAACCATGGTGGGCTTGGGGTAAAATCCATCTCATTTTCATTCCATGAGAGAACTAATGAAAGGAAGGGTGGCCAAGTACTTGAGCTGGGTTTCATTCCAGATACTAAAAAAAGCAAACACTCATGCCAATAAATATAAAGCCTCACAACTTGAGAAAATAAAACCTTCTTGAACCTGAAGGTCCAGCAATCACACATTTTTCAACCTCTAGGAACTAGAACTGAATAGAACAGGTCACAGAAATTACATCACAACACTGTGGCTACTGGTTAAGGAAATAACAGAATTGTCCTTTGAAAAGTTGACTGTAGACCTGCCAACACAGTGACCTACATTTGCCTGATCAGAGCATCTGTGAGAGGGGGCAAAAGAAATACTTTCAGAAAGGAAATTCTGGTTTGACATTAAATGATGCACTCAGTTCCTTTCCATTGCTGAAAGGCCCAGAAATGCAGAGTGACCCTACACAGGGTACAGAGCAGCACAGCAGACTTGCACGTCAGCTGCTGGCAGCACAGTAAAGGCCCAGAGCTACACCATGTGAGAAGTCAGTGATTTCTGGATTATTTCCTCAGTGCAAATTTTTCCTCTCACTCTTCTTCCAAAGACACATGAAATGCTTTAGGGAAGCCCTTTCCTTATTAACATGCTTCTTTAACTTGCATTATTTATGCCAGAATGCTTTAGTTATTTCATTATTCTGGTGATAATTCTGTTTTTTTTTCTTTCTGCTCCTATGACCCCAGATACAAAGTACATATCGTGCTCACACAAGAGGACACTGAGGTTTCCTGCTCTGCCACCAAAGCCTAAGTGAAGCAAAAGTGAAGGTGGCAGCTGGAAACATCCTACACTCAACACACTGGTGAGGAATTGTGGTTCTGTCTTCTCCATCACCAAAACAGAGAATTGGAAATGCAACATTTAAGAAGTACTAAAACCTAGTCCATGAATACTTCCTTTCAACATGTGTTTTCTCTCTTAAAGCATCTTATCTTTCTGCATACCCTTATTACTTTTCTGTATGTGCCTCTCAATAAAGATGTTTAAATGCTTTAATATTTTTCCCTATCTCCTCTTTCCTGTTTGTCCTTGGTGTGTATGCTTCATGCACTTGAGCTAGGTGAAAAATAACAAACCAAGTCTGTGCCACAGGGAACTCAGCTCTTCAAAGCTGGGGAGGGCTCCCTGCCTCTGCCAGTGGACAACCAGTGATTGTAATTAACACACTTCAATTTCAGTAGTTTTCAATTACTGCACTGAGTACAGGGGAGCACTGAATTTTTTTAAACCAGGCTTCTAAGTGTAGGTACCTCAAACCTCACTCCCCCTGAACTTCTCATGCAGTCCTGGTTTCTAATGCCTAACTAAACTAAGTTTCAGAAACTGAAAATGTGAATACCCTCTTCAAAGACAAGGTATAGCAAATTTTATGACAGACAAGTTCTATTTTGGATTTTGCTAAAAAACCCCTAATCAGTTCTTTGTCAGCTGCCTGGAAGCAGGCAGAGAACACTTCCTCTTGCTGGTAAATGATACAAACATACTGGGCTGCTGTATAGGGCTGCTATTGCTGTTGAAAATCTTTGCCTTGGAAGCCCTCCAATTTCATTCTACCATGTTATCAATGTGAGCTTATCTCAGTCACAGATGTCCATTACTCTCTTATTGTTTTATGGAAGTGTTCTAAAATTACAGCTTTTATATAAAGTCCAGTACAGTAAATAGAAATACCCCAGAAAGTTTCCACTAACTGTACAAATTGAGAAAACACAAGTGTTATTTAACAGCCTGACATGAATTTCCAATATCATCCTTTTAGTGAATACTAAACAGTTCTACAGTATAAAAATCATGTGTAGAGTAACTTACATTTTGAAATCCATTTTCCATCTACCTGACAGGAACAGTAATCTCCTTTGTAAAGAAAGTTTTTACTCTGGATTTTGTAAATCAAGGAAAACTATTAGGTTTGTCATTCATATGACTCCATTTTCAAATAACATTTTTTGTTCTCATTCTGTTTTTACAGTCATCACCAAGGAATCTGAAAGTTATGCAATAGAACAGGCTTTAAAGCCACCAGGGACCTCCTAAAACAAGATGGAAATAACTTATTATGCAAGTAAGATTAAAACACTGACCTTGAATCCAGCCTTTTGCCAAGGGGCAGAGTGTGTGGGGGTGGAAAATCAACTGTGGTACAGAAGCGTGCACTGGGCTTAGGAAAGCACAAGAATTTTCAAAAGCAAATTCCTCCACCAAGGAAAGTGAGCATTTTAATATTTCATATGGCAAGGCCTTTCTTAGGCAGTAACACAGCTTCAGCTCTGCACACAGTCAGCGCCGTGCTCCAGCCAATCCTGCAGTGACTGCTCCAAGCCCTCCCAGCCTGTGCTGGCCTGCAGGGGCCACCAGGGCAGCAGGGACAGCCCCGGGGACGGCAGCCCAGCAGAGGCAGTGGGGCTGTGCACAGCCAGCCGCGATTCCCTGAGACACAGAGGTGCCAAGGGCCAGAGCACAGAGCTTTGGATGGCTTTGTGCTGACAGTTCAGGGCCAGGCTCCCATGCCAGCAATAACCCAGCCATGCACCACAACCTGGGGCTGTCACACTGCACAGCCCAGAACAGAAGTGCATTATAGCCAATTATTAAGTAGGAAAACAGAAAAAAGGAAATATGATTTTTGCCTCAATGCACTCATGTTAACACTACTAATCCTGTCTCTGGCACTCCCTGAGCTCTGTGAGACCATCAGTGCTGCACTGGCTTTGTATTCAGCAGGTCTGGGCTGTCATTGGCATGGGTTTGACAGAAAGACAAAGCAGGGACAAAGGAAATTGGCAACACCAGAGAAGACCAACATCTGAACAGCTGGTCCCAATTTTTCAAACTCTTGCTTCATTGAGACAGGCAGGAGCTTTACAGGTTAATTCTATTTTCAAGTATTCTTTTCTATGCACAGACTTTCTTGCAGGGGCTGAGAACGTCTTTATCAGCAGCCACAGAGACCTACTGTCTTATTCCAGCCAGGCTGGAACACTGCCTCAAGGTAATAGTCTTTCTTATGCTGTTAAGGACAGCAAAATATCTTGAAAAAGGGAATTACAATTGACTGCTTCACTAGGAATCTTAAAGATGCAGATGACATAAGAAAGGTTTCTTTGGTTATGTCCGCAGGGGGAAACTGGGGTGTTTTCTGTTTTATTTGGGTGTATTTGTCAGCTACCCCAAAAATCTGCTCTTCATGCATCTCCCAGAAGAGAGCTGAGAGGGGAAGAACCAGAGAGCTGCTGGAATACATATACAGAGGAAAGAGAGAACAGACATTTAAGGAGTGCTCCACCCCAGGGGATCTCCATGCCTGTTCTGCTCAGTCTCCAGACGGGAAACACATCTATTTTCCTTTCACACATATGTAAAAGAAAATCTGATAGACTGATACCTAAGTGGATATAGAAGTGTTTCTCCAGAAATGGGGACATTAATTGGAATTACTTAGCACAGCTTTGCCCAGCCTTAAAGACTGTTACTGTGAAATTCATACACAGTGTTTAAAATATTCTATGTATTAAACAAACAGGAAATTTTGCTAAAAAGAGGTGGTAAGAAGAAAAAAAGAAAAAAGAGAAAACAAAAAGACAACAAAGAGAAATACAAAACAATAGTTCTGAGTAAAACTAAAGTCAACAGATGGTTGACCATCCTTAAGTTAACTTTTTTTTCCAACCAATTAATATCAGACTGGCTGCTGAAGTTAAGAATACAATTACAGAACAGTTATTTGTTCTGATATTTAATGGAAATGTCAAATGAGACTGCAGCAGAAAAGGCAAAACCTCTCAATAAATCACAACACAAAGTGAGATAATCTGAGTAATGACATCTGCCCTTGACATCATGTATTAGTCAGGGGAGGGCCTCGAAGGCAGTGGGCAGTAACCACTGTAAAAGCCATTCTTGTCTCTGATAAGGTCCCTGTAGAGAAGCCCCTGTGTGAGAAGCCCCAGGTGCCCTGGCACAGCCGTGCCCAGCCCGTACCTGCTGTCGGGCCTGGCGCTGTGCCGCGGGCCCTGCGAGTGCCGGCTGCCCCTCAGCGCCGCCCGCCCGCCCTGGCCGCTGCTGCTGTTCCGCGGCGGCGCCCACGGCTGCTCCTCGCTGCGGTGCAGCGGCACGGAGGTGCGGATGGCGGAGATGACGTGCCCGGGGTAGGCGGACAGCGAGTCCTCGCGGTGGGCGCCGCGCTCGGGGGCCGGGAAGTGGCGGCCCGGGCGGCGGTAGCCGCGCTCCCGGTAATAGGCGGGCAGGCAGGGCCGCGTCTGCTCCATGACGCCGCCGCTGCAGCTCCGCGAGCAGGCGGACCAGGGCCCCCAGCTGCCCCACAGGCCCGGCACTCCGCCGCTGTCCTCGGGGCCATCGCCGTGCTCCTCTATCCTCTGCGGCACCTGCGGACACAAGGACAGCCTTAGGAACAGGAATAAGGCACACCGGAATAAGGGGAGCACCAACACCTCGGTGTTCAGCCCTTCACTCCGCACTCACAAGAGAAACGGAATGGCATCGGAAGTAACTTGTGCTATTCCCTGCCTGCCGAAGGACTGCCAGTACAGGACGTCTCCTACAGCCATCAACCATTGGGACAAAAAGTTTGGGGTTGGTTGTTCCAGATTTTGTGGTGGGGTGTTTTTTTGGTTTTTTTTGGTTTTTTTGTTTTTTTTTTTTTTTTTTTTTTTTTTTTTTTTTTTGTTTAGTTGGTTTTTTGGGTTGGGTTATTTTTTGGTTTTTCTTCTGGACTATCTGGATAGAAATAGATTTTCTTTGTTCTCAGCAGTGGAAAAATTGCATGATGCAAAGCTTGGAAATGTGTTATAATATTACCAAAAGCAGGAAATAAGGTCACTTTTGGTAATGAAATAATGAAATTGGGTTAACAGACACTCACTGCTCTGCTGCACTCTGACGCTTCAACAATGCGGAGTGCTGGTGGTTGCAATAATATTTCAGGAACTCCCATCTAATGTGGAACTTTTTACAAAGGCAATGATGTAAGAGGACAGGTTGATTTCCAACCATCCCAAAATGCTGGTAGAGTTAACTCTTATATTACCACTCTTATCCCAGTCCCACATTACCACCTCAGGATGACTCACTCAATCCTACGTTCACAGAAATCTCAACAAAAGATGGGATAAATTGTTGGTTTGGAGTTCAGTGCCACTTAGTCCATACTCACCATTCAGCACCACAAGGCAAGTGAAAAAAAGGCAGAGGATCCTTCTCATGAAGGAAGCTAGGAAGGATTAGGAAGGGCAGGGTCTCTCCACAAGGAGAGTTAAGCCCTCAAGCCAAATATTTTAAACATCCTGACCTTGTGATTGGAAAGGTAACAGCACAGCCAGAAGTTACAATCACTCATCCCCAAGGTTTACTGACCTTGGAGCTGGATAGAGTCAGGATTTCTCAGTGTTTTGCACTAAACAAAGTACTCAAACTTGCAGTTTTTCTCTTGCTTCTCTTGAACAACTAGTTGAATCACAAGGTTTTAAGCAGGTTCCCAATATCTGATTCTCACAGTTATTAATATGCAGAACATTCTTTTAAATGAGCATCCTTTAAGTAGTTTATTAATACTCTGAACAAGTTTTGTACCAACAAGCACACATAGGCATCGTTTCAGCTAGGAGACAAGAAAAGGCACTGTCCACAAATGTTTGCCATACCTCTCCAGCCCCATTCTAGTGCAGCTACCTCAAAATGAGCTTTGGAAAGCCAGCCTTGTCTGGCTGTCACTTCTCCCCCTTCACAGCATGAGAGCCTAAACCCGTAACTTCCATTAACAATTTTGCCTCGAACATGAGTACATAACAGCACAGGGTTACCATCTGGGTAACACCCTGGGTCTCTCAGCACTGGCCCACACTGGTGGCTGAGCTGTGCCCCAGAGTGCCAGGGAGCAGCACACCCTCCTCATCAGCTGCCTGCAGACAGGCCAGGCTGCTCTGCTGACATGCCTTGAACACAGCATTACAATGCAACAAGCAAGCCAGCACAGGGTTTGTGCTGCTGCTGCTGGGTAATAGTCACTTGTGGGCTACATAATCTGAAACATTTCCCCCCTCTGAGGTTGCTCTCACACTTTCATCACCAACCACAGAAAACACTGCATTTAATTATAACTTGTGATTAATAAAAAGCATCTGCATTAGTGTGATATGTTACCCATTTCTCCCATGTCACTGGAAAACAGGAGCAGATGTCTCTGTATTTAATGTCTTTTTTCCTGTGCATACTCCATTTGGTATGAGCCTTTAAAGTCCAATAGCCTGTACAACCTAATACCACATAATGTCAAACTTAGAACATGTAGCAGGGTCCTTCTGGCTGCTACATTTGCTTCCATATCCAATAACAGAACCACTGGCTCACACTTTGACCAACTAAACAAGCTATTCTTCAGTTTGTGACTTTTCCAGTGAATATTCACTGCCCATACTTCCACTATGCATTAATGTGCTCTACCTCAGATATTAAATGGTAATGACTACACACAGAGACACTATTCTGGTCTCAACTCAGTCTGCAGTAAAATTCTCTTACTGTAAAACTAACAGTCCTTTGTTATCAGACAAGGTTTCACTTGTTTGGGCTATGTAATCATTTCTACAGTGGTTCAGTACACCTGGTTTTTGAAATGCCAAAGACACGCAGGCAACAAGTAAAAACGATAACCTGCAAACAATTCAAGTTCTCACTAACACAAGAAACGTACCATTTTGCAGAAATGGAAACTGAATAGTGAAAACTGTCAACCTGCTACAGACAAAACCTTCCAGCTGCCAAACTTCATTGCAACAAGAATTGGTTCAGATAAAATGATGTTTCATATGACTGAAGGCAAGGTAAAGTAATTTCACACCTCCTAATCTTCATGGTGAAAGAGTTGTAAACATAGCACAAGAAGGTTTAATCCAGCTAGTTAAGGAAGAACATAAAAATAAAACTTTTTTAAAGTAACATTATAATGTCATACTGATAGATAAATTCATCAATACTACTTAGTTGTAAGATAATATTTTGAGATGGGAATTTTCAGTAACAAATCAGGTTATGAACTTTGATTTTCTTACTTTCCTTACTGATTTCTTACTTTGGGTAAGATATGGGCTACAGATGGATCTTCAGAGGAGAGGTGTGATTGATGGCATAATCTACTCAGTGAGTTCTACTATGAAAGACTGAATAAACTGAAGCTGCTTAGTTTAGGGAAGGAAAAACTGAGTGGACAATAATGACACTTTCAAACAGTGTACATAAATACAAAGATCTGTTACTTTTCTCTTTGCAGCAAACTGTTCTTGTTTATAGCCAACACATGAATAACCATTCAGATTTAAATTTAATCAAAGGTGACCCCGATTAAAGGGGGGAAACTACTTAGAGAGAAGGCAAACAAAGCCCAGGAACGAACTGCCTGAGGAGATCCCGGCAGCACTGAGACCAATCCTAAAGCTCTACCAGGAAAACGAGGTGTCACTGACCCTTCCCCAGGGCAGAGGAGCTGAATTACAGCACTCACAGGCCGGTTCCCCTCCTTTGATCCTGTGATTTCCAGATAACTTAGTAGCCAAGAAGAAATTCTGCCACAGCTCTGCGATACAGCCAAGAAATTCCAGCTGAAATTACAGGATTCAGCTGAAGTATTTCAGAACCTCTCAGACACACCACATACTCAGAGATCCCCGACATTAGGTCCCTCCTTCTCTTGTTTTAGCAACTCCCCATTAAAAGCACACTTTCTGAAAGGAAGAGTCTGAGCCTGCACTGGGGAATAAGTGAAATGCAAACTGAACTTTTCTTGCCAAATTAAGTCATGAGATTAAATTCTTTAAGAGAATCACATAGCCCATTGATAGAGATCAACCAACCCATTTAATCTACTTTCCTATAGTTCATGAGTGATTCCTTCTTTAGGTGACCTAGACTAGTTCTAACTATAAGTGCACCACCAAGATTTTTATTTACTGCAAATATTTTTATTTACTGCAAATCACAACCAAATATTTTCCTCTACAAACTCAATTTCTTTTTCCCTTTAATTCCCCCCTTTCTTTCTTTCCTACACATTTTTCAGTAATTTTAAACCAGGGCTTGGAAGTGGACACAATATTGTTCACTACATGCAGCTGTACAAGAAATAACATAAAGAAAAGTAAGACAAGTAAGTTTTCAGGTATGGAAGTGCTTGCAATTTCTACAACTCCTATTAATCTGCTATCAAAGATGGCTTCAATGAGAAATTTTCTTCATAATGACCGTGTACACACCAAATATCTTCCAACCTGCCACCTTTTGACCAGTGAGTGGCAAATGGAATTGAGGCTGGAGTTTCAGAAGGGTACTTTCAGGGTCACCCCTTTCTTTACTCACCAGTACCCTGCATCCCTTTCTGTTCTCTTTCCCCAGTTTTCTTGTATTTTGTCCCTTTTGTACACAGGAGCTGGACTACATATGGGCTTTATTCTAAAAGAGTTTATTGTTTGGGTTTTTTTTCTAAAATCATATGGAATTAAAAATACTACCAGCAGGCTGACATAGATGATATTTTAAATAGAAAAATAGTTTATCTTAATTCATGTAATTCACCAATCACTCTGATCCTGAGTCAAAAATTCAGCAGAAAGTAGGAATACACAAGGTATAGAAATTCAATGCCAATTTCTAATACTACCTCTGTCAGAATTTAGAAATCAGATCCACATCTCAGGATTTCAGCAGCAGTTGTTGAAACTGTGCTATGCAAGAATGTCCCTGAAGAGGAAACGTCACTTGAACTGAAAGCCACAACTATTTAAAATGGAACTTCTTGTGCAGGAAGACAATGACAGACAATGCTGTACTGATCTGACAAACCCTAATTTTACATACTGTAGGACACTTCATCGTGTTAAACTATAGCTTAAATACAAATTAACTGCTCAGAAAAGTGGGAGGGGAAAGGCTTAGGTCAGAGGCCCATTTAACTCAGTACTGTGTTTCTGATTGAGTGGAAGAAGCAAAACTTTAGGAAACAGGGTAAGAACCAGGACAAATTCTGAGACATCGAGGGACCTTCTGCTTACAGCTAATCAGTAATTTAAGGGCCTCCTTCAGCTAAACACCATATTGCCATTGTTCTTCACAACCACTACTGGACTTATTCTCCATGAATACAATTAATACATTTTTTAGTATACTTTTAACCTTGTCTTCCAAAAGATTGTAAATTTACATTGAAAAAGTGCTTCTCTTGCTCTGGTCATACATGCAGCCTGACCATTTCACTCTGTCCCCCAGATTTTTCTTAGTGACAAATGAAGAATGATCATTCTGCATTCTCCTTAACCATGCTATGATGCCTGATTTGCAATTGCTAACAATCTAGGACCTCTTTCTGAAATTCAGCAGTCCTAATCTGTTCAGTTTCTTTTTGTAAGGAATTCCTCATTCTCAGCACCTTTTCCACTCCTACATTCTCACACGGGTGTGCAGTGCTGGATACCGTACTCCAAATATGAATTAATGATGGAATTTCACACTAATAATGATTATAATGCTTGGTGACAGTATATACCTTTTAGCCAGCTACACAATTAAGCTGTTGTAGCTTTAGCCAGTGTTACTAAATATTCTGTAGATATTAAGCATGCTATAGCAATCCAAATTCAAAACTGAAAATATATACAAGACAGTGGCAAGCTTTAAACCTGGAAATATCTAAACCAAGTCAGACATTCTTGGTATTTCTTACCATTTCAGTTTAGATACAATAATGTTATTAGATTTCGTAGATTTAATTTTTAACATATTATCCAGTAATTCTTTTTTCTGGGTAAATGCCCAGAATGGAAATGGGCTCATGAACAAGTTAACTACATCATATTCCTAAATATACATCTGAAAGGGATATATCAGGCATAAATATATATTTCTCAAAGCTTTATGGTATTACTTTTCACCCAAAGGCAAAGAAATTGTATCCAGAAGAACATTTTATCACCTGCTCATTAAAATACTACCAGTGGTATTCATGGAGTTAACCCATATTCATACACTGGATGCAAAGTGGAATTAACAGAAGCCAGCATGACTTACTTTCAGCTGCTTCTACCCTCTTTGTCCTGTGCTTCCCAGAGCAAAGAGCCCCTGTAAGTTCTGTTAATAGTCCCCAAAACCCTTCAGGCTTTAGCTGTTGGTTCACTGTCTCTTCCATGGTCCTTCTTCTCATTACCCCACACAGGAAAACGCTCACTATGACATCAAACTGTCCCCATTGTCAGTAAAGGAGTATCAAAGCACTTGGAAAACATGACTCCTTATTGATTCCATGACTCCAGGGTTGCACTTTCTTCATCTTACAGTTCTGACTAATTAAAGATTCACTAGGGCACAGCCTGTCACAAAGGATATGCATGCAGCTTTTACCACAGCCAGGCTCAGACTGACTGAGGATTCAAAACACCAGTAAAACAGTGTACAGATACTCTTTAAATGCATAGGTCATGCTTGGGATTAGATGAACACAGCATTCTTCCTGAACACTCACCTTTTGTGAATATAACTGATCAATGATCAAACCACAAAGTAAGAGCTGGACTTCACCTTCTTAAAATTTTAAGAGTATAAAAACAAAACCAGTCAGACTCCCAGAAATGAGACCTGAATTGCTGCTCAGGGCGGAGCATGCCAAATTTTGAGGAAATGTTAGTTTCGTTTTAGAACCTGTTCAAGTGTAACATTATTGTTTCCCTGTCAGTGTTGTAAACACATCTATGGAGCTCCTTTAATTCTGTCACCAATCTAAACATCTTCAGGGAATATTCTTCCAGCATTAGCTCAGCTGATTTCCAATAAAGTCCATATCTATATGGCTATGACAACTTCCCAGCAGCAAGTCCATGTAATATATGCTTACAGTCCATGTTATGTATGTTTATTTGCAACAACTGCATTTTTTATCCCTCTTATAAAAAACATGTGGGACACTGGTGGTTTGATAAAAAAACAATTTACCAAGCCCCCCTCCTCCCCCCAAAACTAGCAGAAAAATGGAGCAGAGGCCAACCAAAACATCATGACACAATGTGTACATGTCTGCCTGCTTCGTGTGCTCAGCCATTTTAATCCTTCAGTGCATTTTGGAAGCCTTTAATCAGAGAAGTAGTAAACCATTTGTATTTTACAGTACGTGGTAAGTGTAAATATTACCAGCTTAAACGATTTGGGTTTCCGCCCTTTGTATAAAATCTCTGTCTGAACATCTGTGCCTGTGAAGATTAAAGGGCTGAAAAGCCTGGAAATAGAAGACCTTTGTATTCACAAATCACTGAAGGGAGTTACAATGCCTGGACAGCTTAACTGCCCCTTCAACCAACTCTGACCACATCTGAAGAAACCTTAACATTATTTGAATAGTCTAGAAAGTAAACAGCTCTGAAAAAGGTTCAGAACCGTTTTTGTGCCAACAAAGCTTGAAGCTTCCCCCAAGTTTGGCTAATATTTTCACACCAAGACCACCTCCATTGCACTCTGGGAGATTAGTATTTTAAGGAAGAGGTTTCTTTCCACTCTTCTGTGAGATCATTAAGTGCTTTCAAGTAACAGACAGCTGAGTCCTGACCTCACTTCTACCACTTCTATACAATCATTCCTTATTCATGGTAGGATTGCTTCTCATTTACAGTAAGGTAAAACAATAGGCCCTCACTTTATCACAAATTAGGATTCTTTCTTTTTAGAAGTATTCCCTCACCTTTTGCGGCCTAGGTCACTTAGCCTATACTACCCTTGGCCTCCTCCAGGTCAGCCATCTACAGCTGTGACAAGGTTGTTGCCATTCTATTTATTTCTACACTTAGAAAAATTCTTTGGATCCACATGTGGTAGAAATACACATTTTATTTATTGTGTAAGTGCTGTAACACCTCTCCAGATCTCTTGGTGAGTCATCCACCCATCACTCCAGAAACAGAGTGGACAAGCTGTCACAAAATAGAAAGCAACATTCCCTAACAGAAGAACTCATCTGTGAATCCAAAAAGCTTCTCATCTTTATCACCACTCTTACCCAACGCTTGGACAGAACTAGCATGCAGAACTGCTCTGAAAGAAGGTGAGAAACTTATCTATGACTCTGTAAGCTCACCTGCACTGGAATCTAACTTGAACTGTGATATTGCCACATTTTCTTCCAGAAAAACACAGAACTCTTTCTCTGAGCTTAAAGAAGTCAGTATTTTTAAATTTAAAGATAAAAATAAAAGTTCAGAGGTCCATGATAAAGCAGGTTAAAAACAACAGAAATATTGGCCTTGATTTTTCAAAGAGTATATTCACATAAAATTATGTATCCATATCCTGTCTCCTTTCCCGAAACAAACATGAATTTTATTTCCTAACCACTTTAATCCACAACATCAAGGACAGGGAATTAGTAACAACACAGAGATAGTAAGAAAACTCTTTCAGCTGTTGTTCTAAATATTCTGTTGTACTAACAGGCTAATTTTAAAGGAAAAGTCTTGTTATGGTCTAAATGGCATCTCCTAAGGATTACTGCAATTAGAATGGCAACATCATCAGCTGAAAGACTCTGCTTTGCCAAAGGTTATGAAAGGAGCAGATGTATATCTGTACAGTTAAAGGATATGAGAGAAATATGCCAGAGAAATATAGACTCCCTTGCAGCTGGAAGTGTTTCACACAAGTGATGTGGATGAAAATACAAATAATGGACAGCAGTTACCCTATAAACAAAAACACCACCAGAGAAGAAGGGGTGACACCTGTGAGCATTTGCTGCAAAGGAAGAGCAGCTGTGCAAATGCACAGTGACTCAGCCTCTCCAGTGCACTCCAGTTCAGTTGCTCAGCCCAGCCGGACCCCAGTGCCTTTGCTGGGGCTGTTAGCACGAGCCGAGTTCCAGCTCCGCAAATCCTGACAAGTTCCACACTTGGGTCACTGCTGGCTGTGGGGCAGAGCTTCACCCTGCCTGGGCTGCAGGGAAGAGCACAGCCCTCCCTCCCAAGCCTCTGCTTTGGTGCTTATTTAAAGGCAAGGTGGTGGCCAGCTGTGGTGGGGGTCCCAGGGTGCTCCTGACAACTGTTGGGCTTTAGTCCTGGTGCCTGGCTTTTGGAAATCCTTAGATATCAACCACTTTGTCTTACTCCAGTTTGCTCCAAGGAAGGACAGAGCAGATTTGCTTCATGCTGCACATTGCCCTCTCTTACAGCGTGGCCAAGTAGCTGAACTGCTCAAACTGCTCACCATGACCAAGTGAGGGATCCTGGCCACCTTTTCCTTCCCCCTGTTCCACTCTTTTCCCTCAGATCTTGTTTCTGATCCTGGATGCTGTTCCTTATTTCTCGACTTAGCGCTGATGGCCCCTCCACACAGGAATTTGAATCCAACATGAGAGAGGGGAAAAAACAGCCAAAAAAACCAAAGCCAACAAACTCCAACACACATCCCAAAGCACATTAATCTCAAAATTCTGTGAGGAGTATAGTCACATTCACTTGATAAATAGTTGCTTTTCATAGAAACATTGTGTGTCTGACAGAGATAATATCAAGTTTATTTCTTCTTTAAGTTTGAGCCAGCAGAAAGAGATTACACTGAGCCCAAAGAAGCTCAAAATTCTTTAACAGTATTGTATTGCCCCAATGAAAACTTGTAAAAATAAATCCTGACACTGCTTCCATACAATAAAAATCAGTTTGTTGAGACACTGAACTCAATACTCATCTACAACTGAGTGACAAAAAAGATATGCATAAATTCAAAGCAATTTCTGTTGCTTCAACACTCCTATTTAGTGCCATAACAGAAGCAACATGTTAAACCAAAGCAATATTCATGTCAGAAATTTTATTTGGACAGACTTTGCTACTATTTCCATTACCAGTTTTGCTAAAATGAATAAGGCATAATTATAACTACAACTTACTTTCCTAACACAGAAACATATGATTCGTCAAAAATCCACCCAGGAGTGACTTCTGGAAAATTGGGAATACAGACTTCAATGGTTGTCTAGGAGAAAGACTGTTTATAGTTTAACCTTCAGTTCACCACAGTATGACACTTATCTGATAAGGTTAACTTTCAATAAAATAAACACAGGGAGAGTGAACAGAAAGCTTGAATGCATCATGAGCAGCAGCAGGGCTGTTCATATGTCCAGTACTGAGGATAAGGCAAGTAAAGTGTTCAAATAATAAGAAAGATTTCAGTTTACCAAGCTGCAGAGACCTTGGCTGATTTTAAAAGGCAAGTGGCAATTATTTTGTTTAACATAAGGTTACCCACTTTTACCCTGTTATTGATGAGTATTTTGGCCTTACTGAGTACACCTGATATTAGAAATTAAATACTATGTATGAGGAATGAATAAGTTAGATTATTTTAAAAAGCTCCAAGAGACTTCCAGCCAACAGTGCAAATCCTGTCTTCAGCAAAATCCCATAAAAGGGCATTACGTAACAATTTTTATTTCTAATGAACATACCACATTTAATGTATTTACATTACTGTACAAACCTGTGCCATTTACAGATATAGGAATAACAGAGTAGTGACCTAAACTCAGATGTAGGAACATATAAAGTTGGGTTTTGTTTTCAGTTTTTGTGCACTTCTGATAGCAGAGATAGTGTTGATTAAAGAAGGTCAAAAGCTACTTCTATATAAAACTCAGGTAGCCATGTATTTCTGGAACTAGAAAGTCTGTATTGGTAAATTCTGACTTTATATGTCTGACAAGCTTCCAAGACTTTCACTCAAAAATAATAAAGACTACAATCAGAAAACATTGCCCAATCAAACCTTCTCCCACAACTTTCCCATTTGGTTTTGTCATTTCCCCAAGTCTTAATTCCAATATGTGCGCTTCTGTGCTATGCAAGTAATTTGGCTCATCCTTCTAGCTATCAGTCTCATGCTGTTATACCAGAAACAGATTTTTGTGTGTGCATCTGAGAAAGCAACCTGCTAAATCATGTTTAGCTTAATGCAAAATAAACACACAGTAAGAACTGGGGTATGGGCTAATGTTTCATTAGACATCAGCTCTAGTTATTTGATTCCCCATACTGTACCCTTTGAGTGTGTATATGAAAGTCAGCAAACACCACTTTCATTATTGACTATTTTGTTAAAATTGTTTATCAGATCCCTCATCCTCCTCCTCTCCCTTTCTTTCTTTCTGCACAACTGACCTCCTCTCACACGGAAAGAACCCTGCCAAACAGCAGAGACATCCACCCAGAAATACACAGGAGATGTCAGCAAATATATGTCAGGGTTACTGCAGGAAAAGAATAGAAAGAACCCCCAGAGCTACAAAGCTGAGAACTCACACTCAGAAACCCATGTCTGACTTGGCCTTCAGAGTTACTAATACCCCTCTTGCATGGAGCTGATAGGTAGGGCAGAAGGTTTGTGAAAAGTGTCATAAATCCAGAGTTCCAGCCTAAACACAGTTTGGCAAGAATAGAATCCTGTCCTTCAAGGTAATGACAGCCAGCCTTGGGCCCGTGTGAGATTGTCACCAGGAAACTTGTGCCCTGTTTCAGTAAAAGGGATGTCTCCAAGGTGGTTACCATGCCCTTAAGTCCCTTTAACTAGGATAGAACACACTCCAGACCCGTGGCATTTCTCATTCAATTGAAAACAAAGAATCTGATTTTATCTAAATTAATTCCGGGGCTTCCCAGAATGAAGCAATTGTTTCTGTGAGTTACTCCATTTTAGTTAGTAGATTTATTCCCCCTAAGGCCATTTGGAAGCTGGACTGAAGCATCTCTCCACTGTCAGTGTTACAAAAGAATGTCTAATCAGACAGAGTACTGAAACCAGAGCAGCAGCTGGGATCATCTCAACTGCACAACAAAAGAGAAGAGATGTAAGATAGGCAAAAACACTAAATTGTCCTGCAGTTTAGAACAGAGCCCTTGGACAGCTGGCTGCAGACTGGACTGGGCCAGTTTCACACCCCATGTTACTGACCTCATTTAACTTGTCTTACAAACAGCCTGCACAAGGAGTTAACAGGACTTCTGGGTTCTTCTGCAACTCTGACAATCAGACAGCTTCAGGTTTCTAGTCCATACCTATGAGGCTATTGTCCAAATAACTTTTTACCCTAAAGACAGTGGCACATGCACATAAAAAAGAAAAACCCTGCAAACTTGCCTTTTATCTCCTTTTAACAGTATAGTTTTCAAAAAAATACACATCTCAGATTATTATTTAAAAATCTATAGTAAAAAGCAAACTTGTTTTTAAACAGGTTATTTGACACCTTCAAGAATTAATTGGTTGCATTTTAATACCAAGAGTTATGAGATCCCAACTGATATTAGGATATGAGAACAACATTGATATGAAGTGAATGTGGCGAGAGTGGGAAGAGACAGAACAGCATTCAAGGGGACCTGCCTCAGGTCTGTGGCAGAATGAGCAACACCTGCACATTGTTCCTGATAAACATTTGTCCAACACATTCACAGAGAGTTACATCATGGAAATTCTAAATATTATTCAATCAATATAATCTTCTTTATATCCTTACCATGACAAATGTTTTCTAATGTCAAACCTAAGTTTCCTTTGCCTCAGATTAAATCTGTTCCACCAAACAAACAGTCTTCCTTTTGTACTCAAAAGTATTTGAAGAGTATATCTTCCTCCAGCATCAGTCTTCCAATCTTTAGAATAAACAATATGAATTTGTTCAAATTTCCCTCAGAGGTAAGATTTTAAAATCTCTCAAGGATAATCCCTGCTGCTTTCTGTTTCTCTCCAGATTGTTCACTACTTTCCTGAAAAGCAGTGCAAAAACCCAAGGACTCCAGCCAAGATCTCCCTAATGCTGAGCAGGATGGAAAGTGTGCAGGCTGCAAGCCTTCCTAGAGATGCCAATGCCTAGGATGAGTGAACCATCCACAAGAGCACAACAGGAAATTCCAACAGTTTCCAGCTCCAATCTCTAGAATGTGAATAGCAGCAGAATGCTTTGGGTCCAGCTTCTGTTTCAGACATTTCTCTCTGTGCAAGAGAAAGAGCTGCCTGTGAGCAGCTGGGTGGTTCTCTGCTCACTCCATGTCTGCTCTCTTTTTCCATGTCTTGCATGATGAAAATGCTCCAAAGCTTTAGTAACTACTTGTGACCTATAATGCTCCATACAACTACGCAGCTAAGTAATCATGATGAGCCTCTTTCAACCATGTATACAATTATTAAAAAAGAAGCCAAAAAACTCCCATATGCACAAACTGAAGCCATTTATTCCCAGAATGTTATTCAGATTGCATTGCTTTACACATCTTACTCTAATGTTTTCACATTTACTTTTCAGTGTACACAAAGTCTGAATGTTTCTGATGCTTACCTTTCTGTGTTCTATTGAAGGCTGTGGGATGGCAAGCTGAAATCCCAGCACTGCTAGGGAACTGAGAAGTCTGAAAAGGCAAACAGTGAAACAGAACAGATAATTACCACTAATACAAACCACACATCTACAACATCTTACAGGGCTTCACACTGCAAGGAGATATTTAAACACTTAAACACCATTGCTAACCAAAGCAGACTCACTAAACTGTATGAAATGTTCTTATAGGATTCTGTTCACAGCAGGCTCATACCTGAATGTATGAATCAGGTTCATACATAGATTTGTCCAGCTATAAAGCAAAAGTGAACCAAATAGAATCCACTGATAGTATTTCATATAACTTCGTGTTTAAATTTAAAAATTCCTGGCAGTGCATATTTTAACCCCTCAGCATTCAGTGTGAGACTGACATGTGCTTTGCAACTTTTCTAAAGTGCTAAGTAAGAATTCACCCAGCTGTGGACCACATCTGCTTCTAGCTCTGGCTCCTCATTTCACAGATGAACACTCCACCTTCAGCACACAGGAAACAGAAAATGGGTTCTTCCCCAGCTGCCTAACTCTTGTGAAAACTGAATAACCTAATGGGCACAGAGGATGGAAAGTAGCGAACACAGCCCACCAGAGACTGAGGATAAGCAGCCAAGCATCACCCCAGTCCCCACATCTTCAGTCTGAAAGGAGTCATAATGGGAACCAAGCCCAAACAAACTGTTCTGTTAAGCCTCACCACTTTAGTGACTCCTAGGAGCCTCTTACAACTTAGGCACAGTTGGCTCAGTCTTTTGTTTGCTATAATTTGCAACAGGAACTGGTTTGTCTCCTTCTAACAAGCCCCTTCACATGAAAACATGAACAGGTATGGCAAATAGGATCAAGTTATCTTGATTTGTACCAGGAGCTTGACTTTTTAGTCTACCAAGAGTATGTTTCAGATCCACTAAAAGGGAGAAAGCTGCTAAGGATTTGCTGAATTTCAATGCAAAAGTAAAACTGATGGATTTGGATACAAAATACATCTGCAAACTAATGGACCAGACAAAATCCCGCTGCATTTCCTGTCTACAGCTCCATTGCTCCCTACCCAGTAAACCTTTAAACATTTCTTATTGTTTCAGGTATTTTCTGAGGCAGATATCCCAAAGAGAAAGGGGTTTTATTAATACTAAGCATTTAATTACCACCAATACAAATAATATTCTGCTAGGGAGAATGCTTATCTTGTGTTTTCTGTGTTTGTTCTTGCTAATATACTGCA